>NW_027142441.1:1672606-2212606 GCF_026170545.1 Melanerpes formicivorus
AGTTTCCAGTCCTCTGGGACCTCACCTCTGAGCCAGGACTGGAGGAAAATGATGGAGAGTGGCCTAGCTAGCACATCCGCCAGCTCTCTCAGCACCCTAGGATGGATCCCATCCGGTCCCATGGACTTGTGAGTGTCCAAGTGGCTCAGCAGGTCCCCAACTAATTCCTCATGGATTTCCAGGGCATCACACTGCTCCCCGACCCCATCGCCCAGCTCCGGAGGCCACTCATCCTGAACTCCTCCTGCCTTGCTGTTAAACATTGAGGCCAAGAAGGTGTTCAGGACCTCAGCCTTTTCCTCATCTTCGGTCACCGCGTTCCCCTCCAGGTCCACTGGGGAGTTCAGGTTCTTCCTGCCCTTCTTCTTATTGTTAATGTATTTGTAACAATGCTTTTTATTGTCTTTGACAGAGGTGTTCAGCTTCAGTTCCAGCTGGGCCTTAGCCTCCCTAATTTTATTCCTACATAATCTAACAGCTTCCTTGAACATACCTCGAGAAGCCTTCCCCTCCTTCCAAAGGTGATACAGCCTCCTCTTCCCCCTTAACTCCTCCAGGAGCTGCTTGCTCATCCAGGCCGGTCGCCTTCCCCGCCGGCTTGCCTTCCGGCACGTGGGAACCGCCAGTTCCTGTGCCTTCAAGAGCTCCTGTTTGAAGTAGCTCCAACCCTCCTGGACCCCTTGGTTCATGAGGGCTGCTATCCAGGGGACTTTGCAGACAACTTTCTTAAATAGGCTGAAACCAATAGGCTGAACCAATTGCCTCTGATCATTATTCTCCATCTACTGCTTCAGCAGAATAAACCAGGAGGCAATATGAAAGCACAAACCCTGTGCCCTTTGCTTTCTGACTAATCCATAAGCCATTAGAGATGGCCTGATGCAATCACTCTCTGAAGCACTCAGAGCAGAGAGCACAGTACAAAGAGCAGGTCTCTCTGGGAATGCAGGGCTGTCTGACAACACCACAGGCAGGTTTCAAGGCACCATGGAGACCCTCTCAATTTCTCCCCATGGGCACAATGTGCAATCACTAAACTGCTTGGAAGTGGTTGCAATATGAGCAGCACAGCCTTGTCTTCTTTCAGCTCTGCAACATGTATCACAGTGTCACATTATCACTAAGGTTGGAAGAGACCTTGAGGATCATCGAGTCCAACCTGGCACCACAGACCCATGACCAGACCATGGCACCAAGTGCCACATCCAATCCCCTCTGGAACACCTCCAGGGATGGGGACTTCACCACCTCCCTGGGCAGCACATCCCAATGATGAATGACTCTCTCTGAGAACTTTCTCCTCACCTTCAGCCTAAAATTCCCCTGGCACAGCTTGAGACTGTGTCCTCTTGTCCTGGTGCTGGTTGCCTGGGCGAAGAGACCAACCCCCACCTGGCTACAACCTCCCTTCAGGTAGCTGTAGAGGGCAATGAGATCTCCCCTGAGCCTCCTCTTCTCCAGGCTAAGCAACCCCAGCTCCCTCAGCCTCTCCTCACAGGGCTGTGCTCCAGACCCCTCCCCAGCCTTGTTGCCCTTCTCTGGACACCTTCAAGTCTCTCCATGTCCTTCTTAAACTGAGGGGCCCAGAACTGGACACAGGACTCAAGGTGTGGCCTCAGCAGTGCTGAGCACAGGGCACAAGGACTTCCCTGCTCCTGCTGGCCACACTCTTCCTGATGCAGGCCATGTGATGCAGGCCAAAGGATAAACTTTTAAAGACTTGTAAAAAAGAACAACAAAACAAAACCAACAAAAAACCAAACAACCCAAACCATGCCTGGAACAGAAGGACCTGCTGGGGAGTGCCTAAATCCCAAGGAAGTGATTAAGATGTTTGCCACTGACAGCACAGTGACATGATTCCACGCCACCAACCAGCCACAAGCTCTGCTCAGCACAGCTAATCAATTTGGGTTTGCCCATGGCATGTCATACATGCCTGTCAGTGGTCACACTCCCATCACAAATCAAGACAAGGCAGTGCTCAAAGACCAGATAAACCTTCCCTTGGAATCCCACAATGGTTTTTGGGTTGGAAGGCACCTTAAAGCTCATCCAGCTCCAACCCCCTGCCACGGGCAGGGTCACCTCCCACTAGCCCAGCTTGGTCAAGACCCCAACCAGCCTGGCTTGGAGCACTTCCAGGCATGCAGCCTCCACAACCTGCCTGGGCAGCCTGTTGCAGTGCCTCATCATCCTCACAGGGAAAAATTGCTTCCTAATGTCTGTGTAAATTGAGCTTCTTCCAAGACCTAATGCTTAGATGGATGTCTAGGATACAGAAGAGACAGAGCATCTTTTTCAGGCACGTTTTGCTTTCTCATCAGCCTTTGTGTCTGGATCTTTTTCCCAAGCATTCAGTCTTTCTGGATGGTTAATCAAGGCACTGGAGTGCTGTCTGCCTCGCAATTGTGTCTCTGCCAGCAACAGCCAGGCCTTCCACTTAAAATCATGGAATCATAGAATTGTCAGGGTTGGAAGGGAGCTCAAGGATCAGCCAGTTCCAACCCCCTGCCATGGGCAGGGACACCTCACACCACAGCAGGTTGCTCACAGCCACATCCAGCCTGGCTGCAAACACCTCCAGGCAGGAGGCTTCCACCACCTCCCTGGGCAACCTGTGCCAGGCTCTCACCACCCTCATGGCCAACAACTTCTTCCTCACATCCAATCTCAATCTCCCCACTTCTAGTTTTGCTCCTTCCCCCCCAGTCCTATCACTCCCTGACACCCTCAAAAGTCCCTCCCCAGCTTGCTTGGAGCCCCCTGCAGATCCTGGAAGGCCACAATGAGGTCTCCTGGGAGCCTTCTCCTCTCCAGCCTGCACAACCCCAACTCTCTCAGGCTGTCCCCAGAGCAGAGCAGCTCCAGCCCTCTGCTCCTCCTCATGGCCCTTCTCTGGACACCTTCCAGCACCTCCAGATCCTTCCTGGCACAGAGGCTCCAGAACTGGCCCCAGAGCTCCAGCTGTGGTCTCAGCAGAGTGGAGCACAGTCTCAAGCTGTGCCAGGGGAAGTTTAGGCTTGAGGTGAGGAGAAAGTTCTTCACCGAGCGAGTCGTTCGTCATTGGAATGTGCTGCCCAGGGAGGTGGTGGAGTCCCCATCCCTGGAGGAGTTCAAGAGGGGATTGGATGTGGCACTTGGTGCCATGGTTTAGTCATGGGTCTGTGGTGACAGGTGGGACTCGATGACCTTTGAGGTCTCTTCCAACCTTGGTGATACTGTGAGACTGTGTCAGCAGAAGGGAAGAATCCCCTCCCTGGCCCTGCTGGTTTTGCCTCTCTGGATGCAGCCCAGGATGCACTTGTGGGTCAGATGTCTCTGTGTGCATTTTCAGACCTTACCTCACATTTTCCCTCAGCCACTTCAGATTTTTCTTTTCTTTAGTTTTTGGGTGGACCAAGGATTCTTCAGCTTAGAGGGGGGGGGATGGGACTTGAATGCAGGAGAATAGTCTGGTGCAAGCCACATCCAGTTTCCTGCTTCAGAAGAAGCAGGTTCCTCTGCATCCTACGGTCCTCAGGTCAGCCAGATCAGTGTCTCAGAAGATTGCTATGGTCATGTTGGTGATGAAGGTTAAATGTTCTCAGAACTAAGCTATCTGCTCCAGCTGCTCACACTGGAGTGCTCCTTCACATTAAATCCTTTTATCTGTGGTGTGCAACACACATTCCAGCCTCTCTGGAGCTCAGTGTGGCTCCTCTCTGTAGGCAGAAGCAGAGGAAGCACAGTGTTGATGACAAGAGGTATTCCACCTGCTCACTTTTCTTCTTCTGTACCAGCTGCAGAGGAAAGAAACAAAGCCCACATCCTCCCTAGCCTCTGCTTACCAATTCCCACACTCAGCAGCAGCTGCAGTGGCTCTGCCCCTCTGTCTTTAGAAAGCTGGACAGCTGACCAGCTAGGGGAAATAGGCAATTTGTCTTCAGAACCTTTATTCATCCATTAATTACTTTGCAAACTTTTATCATTATGGCCCTTTAATGACAAATGCTTCAAACTGCACAAACTGCTTCTGCTTGAGAGGAAAAAGCTGGCAAGTAGAAGATTTCTGCTCGTCAGACTGAAGAGCTAGAGGGATCTGGAGGTGCTGGAAGGTGTCCAGAGAAGGGCCAGGAGGAGGAGCAGAGGGCTGGAGCACCTCTCCTCTGAGGACAGACTGAAGGAGTTGGGGCTGTTCAGTCTGGAGAAGAGAAGGCTCCGAGGTGACCTCATTGTGGCCTTCCAGGATCTGAAGGGGGCTCCAGGAAGGCTGGGGAGGGACTGCTCAGGATCTCAGGCAGTGCTAGGACTAGGGGGAATGGAATGAAGCTGGAGGTGGGGAGATTCAGGCTGGAGGGGAGGAGGAAGTTCTTCCCCATGAGAGTGGTGAAGCCCTGGAATGGGTTGTGCAGGGAGGTGGTTGAGGCCCTGTCCCTGGAGGTGTTTAAGCCCAGGCTGGATGAGGCTGTGGCCAGGCTGATCTAGTGTGGGGTGTCCCTGCCCATGGCAGGGGGGTTGGAACTGGCTGATCCTTGTGGTCCCTTCCAGCCCTGACTGATACTAGGATACTATGATACATACCCAGTGCTTCCAGATCCCATCATCGGGTTTGCAGTGCAATCAGAAACAACCATCTGACTGCAGTTACACTGCTGAGATGCTCCCATGGCTTCTCCTGGTGGTTGTGACAGCAGGACTGGAGGACACTGCCGTGACCACGCAGCACCAACACGGCAGCGCTTCCCTCGATCGCTCCAAGACCTCTGTGTCATCAGCTGGGTTCCCAAGGACTTTGCCCAGGAAGACACAGATGCTGTGTGTGCTCTTCTGAAGCTGAAGGGGGAAGCATCTGAGTTAGCAAACCTGTTAGGGCCTCAAGCAACACTGCACACAGCTGAAAAGGGAGCACACAGAATTTCTCCTGGGAGTTAGAGCACACACACATCTACTCCTCTCTGGTCATCATGATTGTTTTGTGACAGCAGTGAGATGTAGAAAAGCAGCTGCATGCTTCAGTCTCACTCGAAGTATTTAGACAGAGCACTGGTGTGTCTGGAAGCCTGGGTGTCTCCTAGTCCATATGTATGATATAGAGTCATTTTGGTTGGAAAAGACTTCTAAAGTCATTGAGTCCAACCACCAGCCTAACCCCACCATGGCCACCAAACCCTGGTCCCAAGGGCCATGGCCACAGCTCTCTGGAACACCTCCAGGCATGGGGACTCCACCACCTCCCTGGGCAGCCTCTGCCAAGCCCTGACCACTCTTGCAGCAAAGAATTTTTTCCTCCTCTCCAACCTAAGCCTCCCCTGGCACAATTTCAGGACATTTCCTCTCCTGTCACCTGAGACTAAGGAGCAGAGCCCAACACCCCCCTGGCTCCAGCCTCCTTTCAGGGAGCAATGAGGTCTCCCCTCAGCCTCCTCTTTCTCCAGGCTGAACAAGCCCAGCTCCCTCAGCTGCTCCTCACAAGGCTCCTCCAGAGCCTTCCCCACTTCCTTGCCCTGCTCTGGACAGCAGTGCGGTGTTCTGGGGCACGCCGCCCGTCCAGCCTGGCCGAGCCCCCGCAGGCCGGCAGCAGCTGCTCCTGGCGCTGCCCTGCGAGCTGCCCCCACGCGTGCTGCCCGCGGGAAGCGCTGCGGGACCGTGACACGGCCGGAGCACCCGACGGGCACCTGCCCCCCCCCCGGCCCTGCCTGCCCCGCCGGGCACCTGCCCCCCCCGGCCCTGCCTGCCCGCCGGGCACCTGCCCCCCCCCCGGCCCTGCCTGCCCCCCCCCGGCCCTGCCTTGCCCCCCCCGGCCCTGCCTGCCCGCCGGGCACCTGCCCCCCCCCGGCCCTGCCTGCCCGCCGGGCACCTGCCCCCCCCGGCCCTGCCTGCCCGCCGGGCACCTGCCCCCCCCCGGCCCTGCCTGCCCGACGGGCACCTGCCCCCCCCCGGCATTGCCTGCCCCCCCCCCGGCCCTGCCTGCCCCCCCCCCGGCCCTGCCTGCCCCCCCGGCCCTGCCTGCCCCCCCGCCGGGCACCTGCCCCCCCGGCCCTGCCTGCCCCCCCCCCGGCCCTGCCTGCCCCCCCGGCCCTGACTGCCCCCCCGCCGGGCACCTGCCCCCCCCGGCCCTGCCTGCCCGACGGGCACCTGCCCCCCCCGGCATTGCCTGCCCCCCCCCCGGCCCTGCCTGCCCCCCCCCCGGCCCTGCCTGCCCCCCCGCCGGGCACCTGCCCCCCCCGGCCCTGCCTGCCCCCCCGCCGGGCACCTGCCCCCCCCGGCCCTGCCTGCCCCCCCCCGGCCCTGCCTGCCCGCCGGGCACCTGCCCCCCCAACCCTGCCTGCCCGCCGGGCGAGCTGCCCCGCGCCGCGCTCAGGATTCCCTGCCCTGCAGGCGAGGCGCTGGCCCCAGCGGTGCGGCCCGGCTCGGCGCGGCTCGGCAGGCCGCTGGCAGAAGGGGGCCGGCCAGCCTGCAGCCCCTCTCTCCCGGTCCCTCCAAGACGCGCAGGGCCTGGGTGTGCCGGCTGCGCCCCGCAGGCCCGGGCGGGCGGTGGGGGGGTGCGGGGATACCGCCGGCGGCGCTGTGGCGCGCAGCGCTCCGCGGGAGGCGGGCGGCAGCTCCTCCTCCTTCCCGCCGCCTCGCCGGGGTGTGCTTGGCCGCGGCAGCCGGGGGTGCGCTGCGCTGCGCTGCCCTGCCCTGCCGTGCCCGCCGCCCCGCGATGGACTGGCAGGTGCTGACCAGGGAGCTGTCCCTCTACCTGGAGAACCAAGTCCGCGTGGGGCTCTTCGGCTCCGGCGTGGGCTTGTCGCTGGTACTGGGCTTCGGCGTCGCGTACGCCTGCTACTACCTCAGCAGCATCGCCAAGGTGAGCCGGGAGGGCGGCAGTGCGGGCGGGCTCCGCAGGTGTCCCGCCGAGGGGGTCGGGTCCCGGGGGGGCAGCATCCCGCCAAGGTCACCGCGACCCCCGCCCCGGCAGGGGAGGCGGCCGGCGCGGCGCTGGCCAGGGCAGGGGGAGCCTGGGCACCCGAAATGGCTGATCCGGGGCCGGGCGCTGCGCCCACCGCCCCCTCAGCCCCGCTGCGCTGCCTCCGTAGGCGCCGCTCCGGGTCCCCGCTGCCGTCCCGCGCAGGCCGGGCGCCGCGCACACCCCCGGCAGCGCCGGCCCGGGGCAGCGCCCGGTTTGGCCGGGATGGGGCTCTGGCGTCTGTCGCCCCAAGTGCAGCGGTGCCGGGGGCAGGGGCTGGCTGGGGGCGCTGGGTTGGCAAGGGAGGTCAGACACCCTCCCTCCAGCACAGAGACCCGAGCTGTGCGGGCTGCAGGGCAGGCGATGGGGCAGTTTGCTGCCCTGGTGCCTGCCTTCGGGAGCCACTGTAAGTGTCTTTGGAGCCGCGATTGCAGCGTTCCAGGAGCACTCTGGTTCGTCTCCTCCTCTATAGCAGGTTCACGGACGATTTAGGCAGTGGCAAATCACTTAGACACAGCCTGATCTGATCTAAAGTGGCCCCGTGGTGAGCTGCCTCGTTGAATCCTTAGTTAGATGCAGAGAGCCACATCAAAAGATTTATGAGTGCTGAGGACATGCATATTGCCACAGTCTTTCACAGGACCACTAGGAAGGCAGCCTTCCTCTTCGTGGAGAAGAGGGGACCTGAATTTGGCCAGAGAAGAAAAACTAAGGGTCAGGAGGGTGTACCACTGCTGCTGCGTACATCTAATGGTCTTCTTCAAAGCATCTCTTAACTGTCCTGCTAATGCTTGCATGCTGGAGAGCCAGTGTGAAAGAGGAGTTGAGGCAATGTGGTTGGTGAAAGGAGAGCCTTTTGGCACAGAGGCATTGCCGTGTTAATGGGAGTACACATGGAAGCTGTAAGAGAAATCTCTGTCCGCAGAGCATTGCTGGAGATCAGCAACCAATGCAGTTGTGGAGCATGAGGTGGAAGAGGAGTGTCCTCCCAGGTTAAAATAGCTACTGCAGGTGCACAAAGTACAGGGATGAGACGTCATTTGTGTGCTCTGAAAGGGATCTGGTAAAAGCCTTCTGGGCTTGCTGTGAGACAGTGGGGTTTGGATTTGTCACTGAAAGAAACAATGCTGCTAAAAGTACAGCTAGAGCAGCATGTGATCAGAAAGAGGTAAGGAATCCCTCATCCTCCAGAGCCTTTCTCTTGGGCCTTTTGGCATCTCACTTGGGTTTAGTTTGCTTACCTCTTCAGCAGGAAGGAAAAAGCACAGCAGATGATTCTGCAGGCGCAGTCAGTTTGCTGGGGAGGATTCAAACCAGCTTTCATCTCTTTGTTTGTTTGTGAGTCGGTTTCATCCGAGTGCCCCTGCCTGACCAGGTCTTTCTTCCTAGAAACCCCAGCTGGTGGCCAGCAACGACCGTTTCTGCCGCTTCCTGGAGGAGCACTGCCCTGTGGTGACAGAAACTTACTACCCCACCATCTGGTGCTGGGAAGGTCGGGTGCAGACCCTGCTGCGCCCCTTCATCACCTCCCGACCCCAAGTGCAGTACAGGAAGTAAGTGCCTTGCTTCTGGGACGTGACTGATGGGGTGGCTGGCACTGCTGCTGGCCTTGCTCAAGCTGATGCCCATTTGTCTGCTTTGTGCCTGCCTTCACAACCCCACTGTAGGCTTGGAACCCTCTCTGCCTTGTGCTCTATATGCAGTGGGCTTAGAAGGGCAGGGTTCCCAGGGTTTAGCTCTGAGAGTTTTGGAGCACTGAAATATTGGTGACAGTATAGGAACTGCTGTGGTTATAAGCTCTCAGGATCACACAAGGGTTGAGGTCAGGAAGGACCCCTGGAGGTCACCTTGTCCAGCCCCCCTGCTCAGGGAGGGACATTTAGATCCATTTGCCCCCAGACAGTGTCCAGATGGCTTTTGAATATCCCTAAGGATGGAACCTCCACAGCTTCTCTGGGCAGCCTGTGCCAGTTCTCAGTCACAAGGACAGAGGAAAAGTGTTTCCTGATGTTCAGAGGGAACCTTCTGTGGTTCAGGTTGTGCCCATTGCCTCTTGGCCTGTTAATGGGCACCACTCACAAGAGGCTGGCTCTGTCATCTTTGCCCTTTGCTTTGGGTACTAAAATGCATTGATAAGATGCCCCCTGAGCCTTTTCTAACCCAAGCTGACCACTCCCAGCATTCTCAGCCTTTTCTCACAGGAGATATGCTCCACTCCCTTCGTTATCTCTGTGGTCCTTGTCAGACTCTCTCCAGTCTGCCCATGTCTCCCTTGTCCTGGGGAGCTCAGAATTGGGCCTAGTAGTACTCTGGGTGTGGCCTCAGTGGTGCTGATTGGAGAAGGATTGCCTCCCTTGACCTGCTGCCAATGCTGCTTCTCCTAATGCAGCCCAGGAGGTTGTTGGCCTTTCCTGTGCTCATGTTCATTGTGGTGTCCACCAGGACCCCCAGGTCCTTTCCTGCCAAGCTGCTTTCCAGGCAGTCAGCCCCCAGCCTGCAGTGGTGCATGGGCTTGTTCTTCCCCAGGTGCAGGACTTTGCTCTTCCATGAAATTCCTCTCAACCCCTTTCTCCAGCCTGTTGAGGTCCCTCTGGATGGCAGCCCAGTCACCTGCTGAATCCAATATTCTGGTGCTTGAGTGCCACCATTTAGCAGTGGCCATGCCATCCTGTACCTGCCCGTGGAACCAGCAAGTCCTGCCCTAGCCATGGCACAGGCACACTTAGCCCTCTCAGGGGGTTTTGGAGTAACTGCTCCTGGGGGCTTGTGTTGTGTTCTTTGCTGCCTAAATTCTAAGAGTGGGAAAAAACTTGCATTTAGTGTTTGTCCTTAGCTGATCTTGCTCACACAGAGCTGAGGCTTAGTCTGGCAAGTGAGGCACTTGGCACAGGAGCTAAGGAGAAGTGCTTTTCTGTGCCGGAACCTGGATGCAGCACAAGTTGTTTCAGCTCTCTTTGCATGGTAGAATAGATTCAGCCTTTAGCAGCTTCCCTTAGTAACTAGGAAACATTTCAGTTGTGTGGCCATGTCCACTTTTTTCTAGCCCTTCTTGTGTGCCCTCTGTTTGAGGGTTTGTGAGGGAAGAAACATAGTTTCATGGGGCAGTGCTTCTTTTGCACCATTGGAGAGTGTGCTGGCAGGACACACCAGCACTGCCTCTGCTTCCCAGCACTGGAAACGGGCAAGGCTGAGGTAATGAGTGCAACAAGGCTGATGAGCTTTGAAATCTGCAGTAGGTGCTATCAAGACTTTCAAGGGATAAAGCAAATGCAAGTTAGGCTGACACTGTGGTAGTTCCCACCCCAGCTCTCCCATCACAGTGTCTCTATTGCCAGGAAGAGGGCTGCTGCTGTGTGTTTCTTAAAGGAAAGGATAGAAACCTTCTTGTCATTGTTTAATGCATGCTTAGCTCCCTGGGGTATCATAAATTTGGTTCATTCTTAAGATGCATGGTTTAAGAGTGCATCCCAGTGGTGTTTGTGGAGGTGCAGGGTGAAAGGTGCACAGTGTGTGCCTGCACTAAAGCACAGCCAAGTGCCAGCCGTGGTACGTGCTGCTTCTGGGGGTAAAGAGACAAACACCTGCTAACTGTGTCACACCTTGCCCAGTGTGCCATCAGCAGAGCCTCAGAGGATCCTACAGAAATCAGAAGGCAATGCCAAACCCCCCAGTTGTTGAAAGGTTCCATGACCTCAGCAGCAATTGATGGAAGGGCAGCTTTACATTTGCTGGCAAGAGGCATTGCTCCACGGGCTGAGTGTGCCCGCTCGGGTCAGCTGCAGGCGCAGCTCTCTGGTGGTGAGCACACAACTGCACCTCTTAGTTGGCACTTGGAATTCTGTGTTTTAATGACACCCTGCAAGCACTCCAACCATGTATGTCCCAATCTAATCAGTGTTGTCTCAAAATGTGCCTTTCAGTGAGCTCATTAAAACAGCAGATGGAGGACAGATTTCCCTGGACTGGTTTGATAATAATGGCAGCCTGCATTATCCAGATGCCAGCACCAGACCCACCGTCCTGCTGCTGCCTGGCCTGACAGGAACAAGCAAGGAATCCTACATTCTTCACATGATCCATCAGAGTGAAATGCTGGGATACAGGTGCTGTTGTCTTCTCCTGCCTCTAATAAGATCAGACCTCAGTATGCATATGTATGAGATGTGCCTTCCTGAGGCAAATGAGACCTCGAGACATTAGCTCACGGAAGAAAGTATTATTAGTAATAATAATAATGATAGTAGAGTTATGTAACAGGGCTGCTTTAGTGCCTGCAGATGTGCCCCAGAGATTGCAGTGGAAGCAAGCTAAGCCTGCCTTTGCTGCTGCTCCTGATTAGAAGATCAGCATTCATGTTACCTTTACACTTCCTCGAGCAGTCTGTGTTCAGTTCCAAGCAGACCCATGTGGATGTGTTGCTGGCAGCTGGCCTCGGAAGAGGTCAGCTTCTGAATGCCAAGATTGCTTGATTCAGCAGCCTCAACTTTGTGAGCACAGAAAGGAGAGCTTCCTCTTGCTGCTGGTGGTTAAGGAAGAGGCTTGTCACTGCCTAACTGTCACTGCTTGATTTAGTTCTGTTATGAAGGCTTCTGGCCAGAGTTGGGTGAAATAAGTGGATTAGTGGATGGGTAGATTCCTTTACGTAATCATACTGCTGCTGCTGTGCTTTAGAAGAAGTTGTTAGTGTTCCAGGAGCTGCATTTGGAACATTGCATTTGGTCTGTGCAGATTGGCTTCTGCTACTGACTAGAATCAGTTCTTCAGCTCTGTCTAAATGAGCTTTTATCTCCATGTCTGCCTATCTCTGCTTGGAGGTTTGGAGAGCTGCTTTGCTAAATCAGGAAAGTAAAGAAGCACTTTAACTATTCCAAGGACTCTTAAATGAAGTCACTTTAAAGCTTACCAATGAAAAACACCACGAGGGGAAAACCCTCAAGCCAACAGCTAGCTACTCATGATTCAGTTGTCAGGTGTTCCTGAAAGAAGTAGCTGGTTTTGATCACCTAAGGAAAAAAGGGAGAGTGCTAAAAAGGAGAACTGTAGGTCAGGTTTCACTGGAATGCTCTCATTTTGCTTGTAAACAGCAACATTTGAGAGAAACACAGCAATAGGTAAGTGTTCCTGCCTTGAATGCATCTCAAGTCTGTGTGCATTATTTCATCAAATGCTTACAGGGAGATGGTAGCAGATTAATGGAACAGTCCAGTGTGTAAGAGAGCTTGGGGCCTTAAATCAGGGTGGCACTGCTGGAGAATTCAGAGGCTCCCACCAGCAGAGAGAGAAGAGACACTTCTGCTATGCCTGACCAAACCAGCTCCTCCCCAAGAACCTGCAGCTGAGATGCAGCTGTCGTTGGAATCCTGATTCAGCTCATTTCTTGCTGTTCAGTACTCTGGAGGATGTCTGTGAGGTTCTCTTTCAGAGCACAGCTTTAGGCTCAGCCCTGCCCTGGCAGAGCACATGGCTCTGTCTGACCAGCAGAAAGTGCAGGCAGAACAAGCTGCATGTGCCATCTTCAGGTCAACCTCAGGCTCTCATCCTGCAAGCTGACCTTGGCCAGCACCACCACAGAGCTCTGAGCTCCATGTTGCTATAAAGGTGGTTCCACCCAGGTCAGGCTCTCTAGGACTGTAAGTATTAATGTCCTGAGCTTGTTCCTAGACCTGGCTCGTGTTGCCTTCTGCATTCTTCATTCTTGGTGTGTTGGTCTCCTGCACTGCAGTCAGCAATGTCTCTAATGGAATTTATCATCTCATTTCTAGGTGTGTGGTCTTCAACAACCGGGGGATTGCTGGGGAGGAGCTCTTGGTAAGGATCACTTCTCAGGCAGCCTCTCTCACTTGTAAGCATTATGTATGGAATCATTGCTGGCTGGGGATACAGCTGGGAGAACCCCACAGGATGTGTTGAAAGTGCAGAGAAGAGAATCTACTTGCCTGGCAGATCACTTATGGCCCAATATTCTCCTTCTGTTTTAAAACTCAGAGGCCAGCTGAGGCACAGAGTGTTTGTAAACATTTCATGTGAGGAAACAGTTGAAATTGTTAATCTCTGTAACATGAAAATGCATAGATTCCTTTCATAGAATAGATGAGGTTGGAAGGGACCTTAAGGATCATCCAGTTCCAAGCCCCTGCCATGGGCAGGGCCGCTTCCACCAGCCCAGGTTGCTCAAGGTCTCCCTGGGGCCTTCTCTTCTCCAGGCTGAACAGCCCCAACTCTCTCAGTCTGTCCCCATAGGGAAGGTTCTGCAGCCCTCTGATCACCCTCATGACCTCCTCTGGAGCCTCTCCAGCAGCTCCAGGTCCTTCTTGTGCTGGGGGCCCCAGAGCTGGAGGCAGCGCTGCAGGTGAGGTCTGAGCAGAGCAGAGGGGCAGAATCCCCTCCCTGTGCTGCTGCTCTCCCTGCTTTGGACACAGTTCAGCACACAGCTGGCTCTGGGCTGCCAGCAACCACTGCTGGCTCCTGGGGAGTGTTTAGTCAGCTGACACCCTAAATCCTTCTCCTCAGAGCTGCTCTGGAACCACTCCTTATGCTTTTATTTCCAAAAGCACCTCAGTATCTGCGATGTTGAGGTCCAAGATAAGCTCTTCAGTCCCTGCACTTTTCTCCCACGGCTTTAGCACTCAAATGCAAACAGAAGCAATCAGCACCACTTTCCCAGCTGCCAATAGGAGCTTAAGGCAGACTTTCACCTGGTTAGAAGTTGTGTCATTGCAACTGATCCATGTGATGTGTTGCTGAATCCCTGCAGCAGAGAGCCACATCCACAAGTTCCATATCTTGCTGTGGGGTTTTTTTTTCCCCCCCAGCACTTAGGACACAAAGACAGCTACAAAAAGGCCTTTTTCTGTCTCTGGGACAGACTTGTCACGTTGGCTTAGAAATGATTTGCAGTTCCACCAATGAGAAAGTCTTGAAGCTAACTGTTTTGTGCAGCAAGGGACAAGGCCTGATGAAATATTGCTGAATAAGCTTTGTTTCTGTAGCTACATTTTTGTTGACAGTCCTGCAGCTGGAGTAAATGTGCATAATAGGCAGTATTGTTCTGCAGGTCTTAATCCTCTGGTTTCAAACTTGCAGGAGAGCTCAGGCTCTTTGCCCATAATCAGATAAAGCATCTCACTGCAAATATTGCCACCTTAAGAGTGGTTCCCTGCATACTTTTGGAGATGGATCTACAAGGCAGTCATGTGGCACACAAAGTCCTTATTGATGAAGTCCTGCACCGTTAAGAGAAAAGAGCTCTTGTCTGGATGTATTGTGTGTGTGTGTGTTACCCTAATCAGCTTTACATCTCTAAGCTGTGCAAGATCTTGCTGTGAAGCAAAGCAGCTGAACTGATCACATTCTCTGCAGAGGTGTTTCTGCATCTTAATCTCAAATCCTCAGTGAATGACTTTGAAGCAGAGCTGAGCGCCACGGCAGCAATTAGTCACTCCAGGAGTTCTAGCTCCTCTTTAAAGACTCAGCTATAAAACACAGTTCCTGATTGGTGCTGGAAGTTGCTGTGGATGATGGCTGTGGAATCACCAGATATTGGGTTCACCACAGCTTCACACAGTGAGGAGAGAGACACTCAAGTGTCAGGAGTGAGGTAGGAACTGACTGATCCTTAAGGTCCCTCTCAACCCAAACCCTTCTGTGGTTCTGACTGAATGGAAATGCAGGATGGCTTTAGAGCCTTCTCCTCAGAGGCACTTTGGGTTAGAATACATCAGCCCCTAGACACAAAAAAGAACTTCTTTCTTCCTTGTAAGCTTGACAATTTAATTTAAGTAAAGCACATTCACACCTTTTATAATTAGTAGGGTATGAAACAGCTCAGAGTGAGTCATGTGGATCAGAGCTGCAAGTGCAGCACAGGCAGAACTCAAGAATGGCTTTGGTTCTAATGAGCCAGATTTAGGCTTTCTTTCCTTTTTTGACTTCAGCATTTCAATATTCTTGCTAAATGTCTTTCCATTAATTAGTTTAATGCCATCAACTCTGTTACAAAGTTGGCCAGGAATCTCCAGGCTGGGTAACTGAAAGCAGTTAAAAAAGCCCAACCGACCCAGCCCTCTAAAATACTCTGGTGCCTCAGGCAAGAGGTAAGATCAAGCCACTTATCACTAAGCACTCTTGTGTTTAGTTTCAGTGTTCCTACTGAGTACTGGCAGGCCAGCCACTGCCTGTAGTCAAGGGCTCTGACATGTTAGCAGCAAGTCTCTAGCTAAGAGCTCTCTTTTGTTGTAGATTGGACACCATTAGAAAGGGCTTCCTGTTACTGTACCTAAAAGGACTTCTCCCCCTTGCCCTGCTCCCGGGGTCCCACAGATTGTCTCCTGTAGCAGCTGTCTGCAGGGAGGCTCCAAGCTGTGCTGATCCTTCAGAAGGGAAGGGCTTACCCAAATCCCAGTGGCACCAGCAGAAGTCGTTCCAAGTCTCATTTCAAGACACAAAGAGATGCTGCTGGTGGACAGAGGAGGGCTGATAAATGAGTTGCACTGCTGTAGTTAATGCAGTGTGTCAGTAGATGAGCTGCATGGCACTGGGGAGGTGTTCTGCTTTCACTGGGGGGACAACCCAAATGTTGGCTACTTTTCAAGTGCCAGCTGACAGAACCTGAACTGTCTTGTTTCCTTCTGCACTGGAGTGTGGGTGAAGATGGTTGCAGTGTCAGGATACCTTTCCTTTCTGTGACTGGCAGCCTTGCTGGTGCTCCCATTTCCTCAGGACACTTTCAAGTCCCAGTGCCCATCTAGCTCTGTGTGGTCCAGCTCCCCATTCCACCTGATGGCCTGGAGCTGACAGATGCTGAGGATACTTGTCACCTGTTTTGCCTTGCAATGACAAGAAGGGTAGCTGCTTCCCTGGCCTCCTGGCAGGCTCTGGGTGTGTGTCTGCCATGCAGTGCAGCTCCATGCTCGATGCTATATTTATCTGGTTACATAAAGCATGGCTGTGCTTCGGCCTTGCAGGAGAATGCAGCAGCTGATGATGGCATTTTTCCCTCTGACTCCTTACAGACACCAAGGACTTACTGTGCAGCTAACACAGAGGATTTGGAGGCTGTTATCCATCATGTACACAGCTTGCACCCCTCAGCTCCGTTCATGGCAGCCGGTGTCTCCATGGGAGGGTAAGGTCTTATGTAACACAGGTCTCAGCTTGGCTGGGATGGTAAAAAGGCACTGATGGAGCCTGACTGCAGCTTAGTACTGCAGTCATGGTCAGAGAGTGGTTTGGGATGGAAGGGACCTTAAAGATCCAGTGCCAATCCCCTGCCATGGGCAGAGACACCTCCCACCAGCACAGCTTGCTCAAGGCCTCATCCAGCCTGGCCTTGAACACCTGCAGGGAGGAGGCAGCCACAGCCTCCCTGGGCAGCCTGTGCCAGTGTCTCACCACCCTCACTGCAAAGAATTTCTTCCTCATCCCCACTCTCAATCTCCCCTCTCTCAGCTCAAAGCCATTGTCCCTCACCCTGTCACTCCCAGCCCTTGTCACAAGTCCCTCCCCAGCTCTCCTGCAGCCCCTTCAGGTACTGGCAGGCTGCTCTGAGGTCTCCCCAGAGCCTTCTCTTCTCCAGGCTCAACAGCCCCAACTCTTCCAACCTGTCCCCACAGGGGAGGTTTTGCAGCCTTCTGATCACCCTCATAGCCTCCTCTGGAGCCTCTCCAGCAGCTCCAGGTCCTTCTTGTGCTGGGGGCCCCAGAGCTGGAGGCAGTGCTGCAGGTGGGGGCTGAGCAGAGCAGAGCAGAGGGGCAGAATCCCCTCCTTGTGCTGCTGCTCTCCCTGCTCTGGCTGCAGCTCAGCACTCAGCTGGCTCTGGGCTGCCAGGGACCAGTGCTGGCTCCTGGGGAGTTTTTAATCAGCTGACACCCCCAAGGCCTTCTCCTGCAGGCTGCTCTCCAGCCCCTCCTCACCCAGCCTATACTTGTACACACTTCACACTCCAGCAGGCAGTGCAATACTTACAGTACTTACTGAACTGCAACTAACTTGGGGGTTTTAGACAAAGGCTTTTAGAAACTCAACATCTTGGAAGCTTTTAGCTCTGTGTCAGGGAAGGTTGCAGTTGGCCAACATTTCAAAGTTGGGTGGTGGAGAAGGGCAGGAAACACTGACAGGCAGATTGATAGCCAAACAAGTGGGCAGCACAGTCTTAGGAAACTATGGAGGCTGTCTTTGGAGCAGAGGGAGCAAAAATAGGAGCCAGAGCTATCATACCAAGTTTCTTAGCAACCTCTGCAAGTGACAGATGTCAGTGTTTGGGTTCTGCATCAGGGGGGTAGGTGAAGCTGGAAGGGATGTGTGTGTGCTTTGTCTGGCTCAGGAGCAGGTAGTGCTGTTGCTGCAAGCAGTTTGGGTTGTGAAGCAGGTGGAACTCAGACTTGCTGTAGCCTGGCTGCTCTCCAGAAAGCACAGCTAGAGCACACAATGGAGGCACAGTTGCTTAGAAAAATCTCTGCTAGAAGCTAGGAGCAAGGTTCAGACAACCTCTTTGAGGGGAGTCAGAGGAGAGGAGAACTTCCATTAGGAACACTGCAGACACTGAGGCTTCCCTTCTGTCTGAGCAGTGTCTGGAGGGTGGGCAGCTGTAGCCCTGTGTATTGACATTCCTCTGCTCATGACTTGTAGGAGCTTTGGGATAGACACAGATCTGTTCAAGCAATGCTGTTAGTGCTGATCAAATCAAGAAGTCACTTGGAAGCCTTTAAATCAGGTCAGTCTTTTTCCATTCATGCTGCTGGGATTTTGCCTCTCTTCAGCATGAAGACATTGAAGTCTCTCCAGCATGCCAGTGCCTGCCTTGCTGGGAAGCCCACAGTTGGGCACAATACTCCAGATACAGCCTCCCAAGTGCCAAATGCAGGGCAGCAGTCTCTGCCCCAGACCTGCTTGTTCTGCCCTTGCAGCAGAGCACAGAATGCCAATGGTTGTCCTCTCTGCTGCAGGTTGCATTGCTGAGCAGGCTCAGGCTGCCCAGGGCTTTGCCAGCAGAGCACTCCCAGGGCAGGGACTTGCTCCCAGGCTTCCCTTCCACCTTCAGGATATTGCCTTCCTGAACTCCCTCAGCAGTTTTTGTTCCTCACTTTGGTCTTCAGCCACTCTTGCTCAGCCTCCTGCTCTGCAGAATGTGTCACACTGGTGCTGGATGCTCAGCTAAGGGCAGACAGCTCTCCCAGACCCTTCCCAGACCTTTTGCCCATTAGGCAAACATGGGATGCTGCCCAGCAGATCCCTGACCAAATTAAAGCCATCTCTGCAGCATTGTAATCCCACTGCTTACCTTCCCCATGCACTTCTGATCTTCACAGTTCACCATCAAAACAATCCCAGCAGCCAAGGCTGTTCTGCACCCTCCTGTTCCTGGCAGCTTTTTCCTTCCATGGAAAAGGTCCCCAGAACATTTCCCCTGTGGGGTCATTGCTCAAGCATCACAAGCTTGTCCTCAGTACTCTTCAGAAATCTCTGCTTGTGCCTTGCAGTGTTGTTGCAGTTGATGTTGGCATTGTTGCAGTTCACTGTGCCCAGTGATTGTGAAACTTCTTCCAACTCTCAAAGACTTGGATTCTCTAATTACTCCTCCTGGTCAGGAGGTCTGTAGCAGGCACTTCCATGCTACCCTCTTTGCTAGCCCCCTCTTTGATTTCATATAAGCATAGAATTACTTCAGTTGGAAGAGACCTTTAGGCTCATTCAGTCCAGCTCTACCAAGGCTGGGGCTAAGCCATGGCCCTCAGCACCACAGCTCTGCCTCCTTCGAAACAGCTCCAGGGGTGGGGATTCAGCCACCTCCCTGGGCAGCCTCTGCCAGGCTTGGAGAACCTTTTCAAGGAAGAATTTTCTTCTGATATCCAACCTAAACCTCCCCTGGTGCAACCTGAGGCCATTTCCCCTTCTCTTATCACTTGTTCCTAGGGAGCAGAGCCCAACCCCCAGCTCACTGCAGCCTCCTCTCAGGGAGCTGCAGAGAGCAATGAGGTCTCCCTCAGCCTCCTCTTCTCCACACTCAACATCCCCAGCTCCCTCAGCTGCTCCTCCCCAGCCCTCTTCTCCAGACCCTTCCCCAGCTTGGTTGCCCTTCTCTGGACCTGCTCCAGCCTCTCAATGTCCTTCTGGGAGTGAGAGCCCAAAGCTGACCCCAGCACTCAAGCTGTGGCCTCCCCAGTGCTGAGCACAGGAGGACAATCCCTGCCCTGCTCCTGCTGCCCACACCATTGCTGCTCCAGGCCAGGCTGCTGGTGGCCTTCTTGCCCACCTGGGCACCCCCTGGCTCCTCTTCAGCCACTGTCAACCAGCACTCCCAGATCTGTCTCTGCAGGCAGCTTTCCAGCCACTCTGCCCTAAGCCTGCAGCATTCCTGGGGTTGTTGTGATCTGTTAGCTCTGAGCTCTGAAAACTTGCAGCAGGAAAAGGTTCTGTGCATTTAGATGGCTTCTTCCTCTAAGGGGCAAACCCTCCTCTTGAGGGTTAGATGCTCCTCTTTGCATTTAAGGCTCTCATGAAGAGTCTTTCTGCAGCCATCATGTCTGTCTGTGAGTCTCTCATGTCTGTGATGCAGTGCAGTCTTCTGTGACCACCCCCAGCCTGCTTCCTCCTCCTGGTTTCTCCCATGCTGTGTTGGAGCATGAACTGGCACAGGAGCTGTGCTGCTTTCTCAGGGAAGTGTGAGAGCCTCCCCCATGGTGCTGTCACTGGAATGCTTCATCAGGGCCTGTCAGGCCTTTGCTCCTCTTCAGATCTTGCTCTCCATCCCTTGCTGAACCTAGTTAAAAGCTCTTCTTGACAGGGTTAGCAAGCCTGCTGGCCCTTACCTCACTTGGCAGGCTCTCTCTGCCCAGCATGCAAGACATCAACCAACCTGGTGTGCTGCACAAAGCCTTTCCTTGGGGATGGTGAGAGCCACAGCTGCTCCTGCAGGAGAGGTTTGTTTCAATGATGCCCTCCATGCTTGGAGCACAGTAGTTCTTCATGGGTAGCTTCACATGTGGTGCATCAGTACAGCACCTAGGGTGTAGCAGGGGAAGCTGCAGAGCTGCAGGGCTGAAGCTGCAGTAGAACCCTCAGTCCTCAGCATTATTTCTGTCCTTGGATTAACCTAATTCTGCTATGCTAAATAGTGCTGGAGTGTGCCAGGTTGGCACAGGGGATCTGTGTTGTGTTCCTGGCTTTTACTTCTCCTCCACCACTGGGTGATTTTAGGCAGGATGTTCCCCCTTCTTCCTGCAGTCTGCCTATGCAACCCTGCTCCACAGGAGACAGCAGATGCTTCATTGTACAGAAAGCTGGAAGAGCCTCTGACCAGCCCCATGGGGACTCTTTCTGTGCTGCAGAATTAATTGGAGCACTTGCCAGTTGAAAATGAAGCAGGAGCAGAGATCTCACCAGGGGTGCATTGTGAAAATCATCCACTTGTCTGAATCTTGCAGCAGCTTTTATCACCTGTCCCTTGTCAGGGCTGTCTGAGTCACTGTGAACCTGCACAGCACACATCTGCCACTGCAGAATGCAAGGCAGCATCCACTTCACAGAGGTGTGAATGCAACTGAAAGCCCAGATGTTGTGCTGCTGTTATCATAGTATCATAGTATCAGTCAGGGTTGGAAGGGACCACAAGGATCATCCAGTTCCAACCCCTCTGCCATGGGCAGGGACACCCCACACTAGATCAGCCTGCCCAGAGCCTCATCCAGCCTGGCCTTAAACACCTCCAGGGACAGGGCCCCAACCACCTCCCTGGACAACCCATTCCAGGGCTTCACCACTCTCATGGGGAAGAACTTCCTCCTCCCCTCCAGCCTGAATCTCCTCACCTCCAGCTTTATTCCATTCCCCCTAGTCCTAGCACTGCCTGAGATCCTGAGCAGTCCCTCCCCAGCCTTCCTGGAGCCCCCTTCAGATCCTGGAAGGCCACAATGAGGTCACCTGGGAGCCTTCTCTTCTGCAGCCTGAACAGCCCCAACTCCTTCAGTCTGTCCTCATAGGAGAGGTGCTCCAGCCCTCTGCTCATCCTCCTGGCCCTGCTCTGGACACCTTCCAGCACCTCCAGATCCCTCTTGTCATAGGGGCTCCAGAACTGGAGGCAGGACTCCAGGTGGGGTCTCCCCAGTGCTGAGCAGAGGGGGAGAATCACCTCCCTTGCCCTGCTGGCCACACTTCTCCTGCTGCAGCCCAGGATCTGATTGGCTTTCTGGGCTGCAAGTGCACACTGAGAGCTCCTGGTGAGCTTCTCCTCCCCCAGCACCCCCAAGGCTCTCTCCTCAGGGCTGCTTTCCAGCCAGTCACTGGCCACTGTTCTTTGGAAAGGGGCTTGGTTTTCCAGCAGACAGATTCCTGGGTCACTGTGGCACATTCATGCTGTGAACTGTGCCAGACAAGCTCCTGCTTCTCCTCCTGCAGCTTGCTCACTGCTTCCTGGGTTCTTGCAGGGCAGAGGTGGTGACTCAGTGCCTGCTGTTCTGTGGGTGACAGGGAGCATGTGGCACCTGGCTCCTAGATGGGCCACAGGTGACTTTCTTTGTGGGGTTTAGTTGTGTGAACTGGTGGCAGGAACCCACCCCCAGGTGCTGTTTGCCGTTCTTTGGCTGCTGCTTGCTACCAACTGGCAAATCTTTGGTGACACCACAAAGTGGATTCCCTTTGGTGCTGCTGTCCTGTGGTCTAATAGGTAGTGCAGTGGGGGGAAAGGCTCTGTGATAGCAGCCTGGCTCATGGTGTCTTTGCTACAGGTTGCTGTCCCCTGAAGCATGGTAGAAGAAGCCAAGGCACAGAGTTTTGTTGGTCCAGGGAGCTATGTGAAGTTGTACAACTTGGAGTGCTTTGAGTTAAAAGTTTGGTATGAAGCTGCTGGTTGTAAGCTTCAGGGTCTCAGGCAGTGAAGTAAGACCTGCAGCTTTTCTGTTAGTGATGCTGGGGTTACTCTCTTCACAGTCTCACAGTATCACAGTCTCACCAAGGTTGGAAGAGACCTCAAAGATCATCAAGTCCAACCTGGCACCACAGACCTCATGACTAAACCATGGCTCCAAGTGCCACATCCAATCCCCTCTTGAACACCTCCAGGGATGGGGACTCCACCACCTCCCTGGGCAGCACATCCCAATGGCTAACAACTCTCTCGGTGAAGAACTTTCTCCTCACCTCCAGCCTAAACCTCCCCTGGCACAGCTTGAGACTGTGTCCTCTTGTTCTGGTGCTGCTTGCCTGGGAGAAGAGACCAACCTCTTCCTGGCTACAACCACCTTTCAGGTAGTTGTAGAGGGCAATGAAGTCACCCCTGAGCCTCCTCTTCTCCAGGCTAAGCAACCCCAGCTCCCTCAGCCTCTCCTCACAGGGCTGTGCTCCAGACCCCTCCCCAGCTTTCTTGCCCTTCTCTGGACACCTTCAAGTCTCTCAATGTCCTTCTTAAACTGAGGAGCCCAGAACTGGCCACAGGACTCAAGGTGTGGCCTCAGCAGTGCTGAGCACAGGGCACAAGGACTTCCCTGCTCCTGCTGGCCACACTCTTCCTGATGCAGGCCAGGATGCCATTGGCCTTCTTGGCCCCCGGGCACACTGCTGGCTCCTGTTCAGGCAGCTGTCAATCAGCACCCCCAGGTCCCTCTCCGTTTGGCAGCTCTCAGCCACTCTGACCCCAGCCTGTAGCTCTGCCTGGGGTTGCTGTGGCCCAAGTGCAGCCCCTGGCACTTGAAAAGCAGGTTCAGGCCTGGGGAGGCCCTTTCCCCACGGTGTGACTATGGCCCAGGGTCCCTCTCAGCATCCTGCGCTCGCCCAGCGGCTGTGGGGAGCTGGGGACCGGGCGGCCGCTTCCTCCTCCTCCTCGTCTGCTGTGCCCTTTCCCGCTGCCACCGGCTGGACTTGAGCCAGGGCCGCCGCTGCTTCTGCCGCCGCCTGAGCTCCGACCCAGCCCAGCGGCGCCTGCGGCCGCATCCTTCCCAGGGCGGGGAGGCTGCGGCGGCACCGGCAGCAGGGCGGGCAGCGGCAGCAGTGCGGGCAGCGGCAGCAGGGCGGGCAGCGGCAGCAGGGCGGGCAGCGGCAGCAGTGCGGGCAGCGGCAGCGGGGCGGGCACCGGCAGCAGGGCGGGCAGCGGCAGCAGGGCGGGCAGCAGTGCGGGCAGCGGCAGCAGTGCAGGCACCGGCAGCAGTGCAGGCACCGGCAGCAGGGCGGGCACCGGCAGCAGGGCGGGCAGCGGCAGCAGGGCGGGCAGCGGCAGCAGGGCGGGCACAGGCAGCAGGGCGGGCAGCGGCAGCAGGGCGGGGCAGCAGTGCGGGCAGCGGCAGCAGTGCAGGCACCGGCAGCAGGGCGGGCAGCGGCAGCAGGGCGGGCAGCGGCAGCAGTGCGGGCAGCGGCAGCAGTGCGGGCACCGGCAGCAGTGCAGGCACCGGCAGCAGGGCGGGCACCGGCAGCAGGGCGGGCAGCGGCAGCAGGGCGGGCACCGGCAGCAGGGCGGGCAGCGGCAGCAGTGCGGGCAGCGGCAGCAGGGCGGGCACAGGCAGCAGAGCGGGCACAGGCAGCAGGGCGGGCAGCGGCAGCAGGGCGGGCAGCGGCAGCGGGGCGGGCAGGGCAGCAGTGCGGGCAGCGGCAGCAGGGCGGGCAGCGGCAGCAGGGCGGGCAGCGGCAGCGGGGCGGGCACAGGCAGCAGTGCGGGCAGCGGCAGCAGGGCGGGCACAGGCAGCAGGGCGGGCACAGGCAGCAGTGCGGGCACCGGCAGCAGGGCGGGCAGCAGGGCGGGGCAGCGGCAGCAGTGCGGGCAGCGGCAGCAGGGCGGGCACCGGCAGCAGGGCGGACAGCGGCAGCAGTGCGGGCACCGGCAGCAGTGCAGGCACCGGCAGCAGGGCGGGCAGCTGCAGCAGTGCGGGCACCGGCAGCAGTGCAGGCAGCGGCAGCAGGGCGGACAGCGGCAGCAGTGCGGGCACCGGCAGCAGTGCGGGCACCGGCAGCAGAGCGGGCAGCGGCAGCAGGGCGGGCACCGGCAGCAGAGCGGGCACCGGCAGCAGGGCGGGCACAGGCAGCAGGGCGGGCAGCGGCAGCGGGGCGGGCACCGGCAGCAGGGCGGGCACAGGCAGCAGTGCGGGCAGCGGCAGCAGTGCGGGCACCGGCAGCAGTGCGGGCAGCGGCAGCAGGGCGGGCACCGGCAGCAGGGCGGGCAGCGGCAGCAGGGCGGGCAGCGGCAGCGGGGCGGGCAGCGGGGCGGGCACCGGCAGCAGGGCGGGCACCGGCAGCAGTGCGGGCACCGGCAGCAGGGCGGGCACAGGCAGCAGGGCGGGCAGCGGCAGCAGTGCGGGCACCGGCAGCAGGGCGGGCAGCGGCAGCAGGGCGGGCAGCGGCAGCAGGGCGGGCACAGGCAGCAGGGCGGGCAGCGGCAGCAGGGCGGGCAGCGGCAGCGGGGGCGGGCAGCGGGGCGGGCACCGGCAGCAGGGCGGGCACCGGCAGCAGTGCGGGCACCGGCAGCAGGGCGGGCACAGGCAGCAGTGCGGGCACCGGCAGCAGTGCGGGCACCGGCAGCAGGGCGGGCAGCGGCAGCAGTGCGGGCAGCGGCAGCAGTGCAGGCACCGGCAGCAGGGCGGGCACCGGCAGCAGGGCGGGCAGCGGCAGCAGGGCGGGCACCGGCAGCAGGGCGGGCAGCGGCAGCAGTGCGGGCAGCGGCAGCAGGGCGGGCACAGGCAGCAGAGCGGGCACAGGCAGCAGGGCGGGCAGCGGCAGCAGGGCGGGCAGCGGCAGCGGGGCGGGCAGGGCAGCAGTGCGGGCAGCGGCAGCAGGGCGGGCAGCGGCAGCAGGGCGGGCAGCGGCAGCGGGGCGGGCACAGGCAGCAGTGCGGGCAGCGGCAGCAGGGCGGGCACAGGCAGCAGGGCGGGCACAGGCAGCAGTGCGGGCACCGGCAGCAGGGCGGGCAGCAGGGCGGGCAGCGGCAGCAGTGCGGGCACCGGCAGCAGGGCGGGCACCGGCAGCAGGGCGGACAGCGGCAGCAGTGCGGGCACCGGCAGCAGTGCAGGCACCGGCAGCAGGGCGGGCAGCTGCAGCAGTGCGGGCACCGGCAGCAGTGCAGGCAGCGGCAGCAGGGCGGACAGCGGCAGCAGTGCGGGCACCGGCAGCAGTGCGGGCACCGGCAGCAGTGCGGGCAGCGGCAGCAGGGCGGGCACCGGCAGCAGAGCGGGCACCGGCAGCAGGGCGGGCACAGGCAGCAGGGCGGGCAGCGGCAGCGGGGCGGGCACCGGCAGCAGGGCGGGCACAGGCAGCAGTGCGGGCAGCGGCAGCAGTGCGGGCACCGGCAGCAGTGCGGGCAGCGGCAGCAGGGCGGGCACCGGCAGCAGGGCGGGCAGCGGCAGCAGGGCGGGCAGCGGCAGCGGGGCGGGCAGCGGGGCGGGCACCGGCAGCAGGGCGGGCACCGGCAGCAGTGCGGGCACCGGCAGCAGGGCGGGCACAGGCAGCAGTGCGGGCACCGGCAGCAGTGCGGGCACCGGCAGCAGGGCGGGCACCGGCAGCAGGGCGGGCAGCGGCAGCAGTGCGGGCACCGGCAGCAGTGCAGGCACCGGCAGCAGGGCGGGCACCGGCAGCAGGGCGGGCAGCGGCAGCAGGGCGGGCACCGGCAGCAGGGCGGGCAGCGGCAGCAGTGCGGGCAGCGGCAGCAGGGCGGGCACAGGCAGCAGAGCGGGCACAGGCAGCAGGGCGGGCAGCGGCAGCAGGGCGGGCAGCGGCAGCGGGGCGGGCAGGGCAGCAGTGCGGGCAGCGGCAGCAGGGCGGGCAGCGGCAGCAGGGCGGGCAGCGGCAGCGGGGCGGGCACAGGCAGCAGTGCGGGCAGCGGCAGCAGGGCGGGCACAGGCAGCAGGGCGGGCACAGGCAGCAGTGCGGGCACCGGCAGCAGGGCGGGCAGCAGGGCGGGCAGCGGCAGCAGTGCGGGCACCGGCAGCAGGGCGGGCACCGGCAGCAGGGCGGACAGCGGCAGCAGTGCGGGCACCGGCAGCAGTGCAGGCACCGGCAGCAGGGCGGGCAGCGGCAGCAGTGCGGGCACCGGCAGCAGTGCGGGCACCGGCAGCAGGGCGGGCAGCGGCAGCAGGGCGGGCACCGGCAGCAGAGCGGGCACCGGCAGCAGGGCGGGCACAGGCAGCAGGGCGGGCAGCGGCAGCGGGGCGGGCACCGGCAGCAGGGCGGGCACAGGCAGCAGTGCGGGCAGCGGCAGCAGTGCGGGCACCGGCAGCAGTGCGGGCAGCGGCAGCAGGGCGGGCACCGGCAGCAGTGCGGGCAGCGGCAGCAGGGCGGGCAGCGGCAGCGGGGCGGGCAGCGGGGCGGGCACCGGCAGCAGGGCGGGCACCGGCAGCAGTGCGGGCACCGGCAGCAGGGCGGGCACAGGCAGCAGGGCGGGCAGCGGCAGCAGGGCGGGCACAGGCAGCAGGGCGGGCAGCGGCAGCAGGGCGGGCAGCGGCAGCAGGGCGGGCACAGGTAGCAGGGCGGGCAGCGGCAGCAGTGCGGGCAGCGGCAGCAGGGCGGGCACCGGCAGCAGGGCGGGCACCGGCAGCAGTGCGAGCACCGGCAGCAGTGCGGGCAGCGGCAGCAGGGCGGGCACCGGCAGCAGGGCGGGCACCGGCAGCAGTGCGAGCACCGGCAGCAGTGCGGGCAGCGGCAGCAATGCGAGCACCGGCAGCAGTGCGAGCACCCGCCAGGAGCCGCCGCTCGCCTCGCGGGGCTGTAACCCCGCTCACCCAACGTGGCGACTACTTCCCTCTGCCTGCTGCTTTCCTTTCTCCTCGCTGCAAGAGTCAGGTGCTGATGAGCTCTCCCCTTTGGCAGTGCAACTACACTCTGGCAGTAGGCTGCACGCTGCAGTTGGTCAGAAAGGCAGGGCTGAAGCCACCTCATGGCTCAGAGTTTTGTTCCACTGGTTCTACCCATTTCCCCTACCTTGTGCTGCAGAACAGTTGTGTGACGTGGGGCACTCCCCAGAGAGGCTGATGGGGAGGCAGGTGTGCCAGGGGCAGCTTGTGTTTGTCAGACTGAGCAGCTCAGGGAGACTAACAGCTTGTAAGATGGCAAAACTCAGTGGCAGCTTGGGCACACCTGCTCCATGAGTCAGAGACAGTTATCTGACCTTTCCTCCCTTCAGTGATGCAGACAAGACTGGTCCAGCTCTGCTTACCTCTTAATGCACATCCTCCCCACGTCCTCTGTGGTGCACTCAGCTCCTCTCTGACTGCAGGGAGGAAGCAGACTCCAAGAGCCATGGGTTGGTTCCATCAGCTGCCTCTTAGAAGCATTTGGTACAGCTGGAGGGCTGAGACAAGCAGCTGTGGAGAAGGAAAGGATGGCTGAGTGTTGTGTTTGCTTTACCTGGGAGAAAACACTTTGATGGTTTCTGTGTCTCAGTTTAAGGAGTGAGACAGAGCTCTTTAACCTTCTGGAAGGAGTGAGACAGAGCTCTTTAACCCTTCTGACAGGAGTGGCACAGAGCTCTTTCACCCTTCTGGAAGGAGTGAGAGCTCTTTCACCCTTCTGGAAGGAATGAGACAGAGCTCTTTAATCTTCTGGAAGGAGTGGGACAGAGCTCTTTCACTCTTCTGGAAGGAGTGAGACAGAGCTCTTTCACTCTTCTGGAAGGAGTGGGACAGAGCTCTTTAATCTTCTGGAAGGAGTGGGACAGAGCTCTTTCACTCTTCTGGAAGGAGTGAGACAGAGCTCTTTAATCTTCTGGAAGGAGTGGGACAGAGCTCTTTCACTCTTCTGGAAGGAGTGAGACAGAGCTCTTTCACTCTTCTGGAAGGAGTGGGACAGAGCTCTTTAATCTTCTGGAAGGAGTGGGACAGAGCTCTTTCACTCTTCTGGAAGGAGTGAGACAGAGCTCTTTAATCTTCTGGAAGGAGTGGGACAGAGCTCTTTCACTCTTCTGGAAGGAGTGAGACAGAGCTCTTTCACTCTTCTGGAAGGAGTGGGACAGAGCTCCTTCACCCTTCTGATAGGAGTGAAAGAAAACACTCAGGAGTGGGTAGGATTGGGAAGTGTAAATGGAAATGCAATTCAAAGCTACCTATTGCAGTGCAAACAAATAAAATACACAAATGCATACCAAGAAAAGCCTCCTCCCCAGCCATGCCTTAACACCCAGACCTAAGTGCTCTTTTCTCCCCCTCCCCCAATTCCTCCTTACATTAGGCCCAACCAGGCCAGGATTGCATAGGCAAAATGAGCCAAAGCACTCGAGGCTGCAGGTAGGCTCCAAATCCTCTCCCACACCAGAGAGAGAGCTCACAGGCTCCCAGGAGCAGGGAGAAGAGAGAGCTAGCCATGCAGCCAGCTTGTAAAGAGACAGCACAACTGTGGGGCAGGATAACCATTCTACACTTCCCTGGGTCCATCCTTGGACCTCTCTGGTCCTCTTGGAAGACTTCTCTGTGGCTCCTGAAGGCAATCCAGCCTCAAACCCTAACATTCTGGTTTTCATTTCTGTTTGTAGCATGCTCCTTTTAAATTACCTGGGCAAAACTGGCAGAGACACTCCCTTGATGGCAGCTGCAATCTTCTCTGCAGGCTGGAATGTGTTTGAATCTGTAGAATCTCTGGAGAAGCCTCTGAACTGGCTTCTCTTCAACTATTACTTGACTACTTGTCTACAATCCTCCATCAGCAGGTGAGTTGCCTTCTGCACTATTTAGAGTCACAGAGCTGTCAGGGCTGGAAGGGACCTCAAGGCTCAGCCAGTTCCAACCCCCTGCCTTGGGCAGGGACACCTCACACTACAACAGGTTGCTCACAGCCACCTCCAGCCTGGCCTTCAAAACCTCCAGGGATGAGGCTTCCACCACCTCCCTGGGCAGCCTGTGCCAGGCTCTCACCACCCTCATGAGGAACAACTTCCTGATGTCCAATCTCAGTCTCCCCACTTCTACTTTTGCTCCCTTTGCTCCATTTAGCAAGGTGGCAGGATGTCAGGATGAGCATGGTGTTGGCATGATGAATGCTGTCACAGCTCTTCACCTGGCTGTTCTTTGTGCTTTGCTCCCTGAGTTTTGAGAAGGACCTTTGGCAGAAGGAGTTGTCATCAATGTGCCTAAACCTGGGTGCTCCTCACAGGCCTCGGCATGAAACCATTGTGCTGCTGTCCTCATGGATGCTTTCATTTTTGAGACATGATATTGACTTTGGGTATATGCAAGTGTAACTTTTAAATAGAATAGAATAGAATAAACCAGGTTGGAAGAGACCTTCAAGATCATCGAGTCCAACCTAGCATCCAGCACCACCTAAACAACTAACCCATGGCACCAAGCACCCCATCAAGTCTCCTCCTGAACACCTCCAGTGATGGTGACTCCACCACCTCCCCAGGCAGCCCATTCCAATGGCCAATCACTCTCTCTGTGTAGAACTTCCTCCTGACCTCCAGCCTGAACCTCTGCTGGCACAGCTTGAGACTGTGTCCTCTTGTTCTGGTGCTGCTTGCCTGGGAGAAGAGACCAACCCCCACCTGGCTACAACCTCCCTTCAGGGAGTTGTAGACAGCAATAAGGTCCCCCGTGAGTCTCCTCTTCTCCAGGCTAAGCAACCCCAGCTCCCTCAGCCTCTCCTCACAGGGCTGTGCTCCAAGCTCCTCACCAACTCTTTTGCCCTTCTCTGGACACCTTCCAGCAAGTCAACCTCCTTCCTAACCTGAGGGGCCCAGAACTGGACACAGGACTCAAGGTGTGGCCTAACCAGTGCAGTGTACAGGGGCAGAATGACCTCCCTGCTCCTGCTGGCCACACTCTTCCTGATGCAGGCCAGGATACCATTGGCCCTCTTGGCTGCCTGGGCACACTGCAGGCTCATGTTCAGCCTACCATCAACCAGCACCCCCAGGTCCCTCTCTGCCTGGCTGCTCTCAGCCACTCTGCCCCCAGCCTGTAGCACTGCATGGGGTTGTTGTGGCCAATGTGCAGAACCTGGCACTTGGATGTGTTCAATCTCCTGCCCTTGGCCTCTGCCCATCTGTCCAGCCTGTCCAGCTCCCTCTGCAGAGCCTCTCTGCCCTCCAGCAGATCAACTTCTGTCCCCAGCTTGGTGTCATCTGCAAATTTACTGCTGATGGACTCAATGCCCTCATCCAGATCATCAATGAAGATATTAAAGAGGATGGGGCCGCAAGGAAAGGACTGCTTCAGCCTTTGCTTTACAAAATCAGCCTGCATTTTGTGTGCCCAAACACTGAGTTCTCTTCTCAGGGGCACCTCTCGTGGCTCGTGCATATTCGGCTGCTGCTGGCCTCTGTGTGTGACTGAGCAATTCTTCTGCTCTTGGGGTCCAGACAGGTTTTTAATATGACAGAAAATGAAAGCCAGGCATGTTCTTGTTAGGGAATGGTTTGCCTGTGAGGCAGAGTTCTTCTCCATCTGCTTATGTAGCAGCACCCAAGGCCTCCAAGTTTTCTCTCTTGCTTTTTAGGCATCGCCAAATGCTGGAGCAGTTATTTGACATGGACCTGGTGATGAAGGTATGTGACAGTGCTGCTTCTGCTCTGGCTGGCTGCTGCTTCCCAGGTGCTGACATAGTTCCCTGTCTGCCTTCTGTCCTTCAGGCTAGAACTGTAAGGGAATTTGACAAGCAATTCACCTCAGTCATGTTTGGCTACCCTACAATTGATGATTACTACGAAGACGCCAGCCCGTGCCGCAAGCTCAAGTCCGTAGGGATCCCGGTGCTGTGCCTGAACTCTGTGGATGATGTCTTCTCACCAGGCCATGGTAAGTTTAGCCACTTAAGAATACATCTATCTGTCTGTGCAATCATTAAGACAAATGCAATGGCTCTCAGTTCCTTCCCAAGCTTAGGGGTGGAGGTGTCTTTAGGTGTTGCTTGTGCATAGAATCAGACCCTCTGGGGATGGATCAGTCTTGCAGTTTACTGACAGAGTAAGAGACAAACCAGCTGCTGACAGAGACCAGAATGCAGAAGCAGCTGGAGTGGCCAATCAGTATCACAGCATCACAGTATAACTAAGGTTGGAAAGGACCTCAAGGATCATCGAGTCCAACCTGGCACCACAGACCTCATGACTAGACCATGGCACCAAGTGCCACATCCAATCCCCTCTTGAACACCTCCAGGGATGGGGACTCCACCACCTCCCTGGGCAGCACATCCCAATGGCCAACAACTCTCTCAGGGAAGAACTTCCTCCTCACCTCGAGTCTAAACCTCCCCTGGCACAGCTTGAGACTGCGTCCTCTTGTTCTGGTGCTGGGTGCCTGGGAGAAGAGACCAACCCCTTCCTGGCTACAACTTTCCTTCAGGGAGTTGGAGAGGGCAAGAAGGTCTCCCCTGAGCCTCCTCTTCTCCAGGCTAAGCAACCCCAGCTCCCTCAGCCTCTCCTCACAGGGCTGTGCTCAAGGCCCCTCCCCAGCCTTGTTGCCCTTCTCTGGACACCTTCAAGTGTTTCGATGTCCTTCTTAAACCGAGGGGCCCAGAACTGGACACAGGACTCAATGGCCATGAGGAGACATGTGAGACCCTACCTGCAGCACTGCCTCCAGTCCTGGTGCCCCCAGCATAAGAGGGACATGGAGCTGCTGGAGCGGCTCCTCTTCCAGAGGAGGTCATGAAGATGACCAGAGGCTGGAGAGCCTCCCCTGTGGGCACAGGCTGGGAGAGTTGGGGCTGTTCACCCACCCTGTTCCCTGTTAGCTCTGGCTCCTATTTTTGCTCCCTCTGCTCCAAAGACAGCCTCCATAGTTTCCTAAGACCATGCTGCCCACTTGTTTGGCTATCAATCTGCCTGTCAGTGTTTCCTGCCCTTCTCCACCACCCAACTTTGAAATGTTGGCCAACTGCAACCTTCCCTGACACAGAGCTAAAAGCTTCCAAGATGCTGAGTTTCTAAAAGCCTTTGTCTAAAAGCCCCAAGTTAGTTGCAGTTCAGTAAGTACTGTAAGTATTGCACTGCCTGCTGCAGTGTGAAGTGTGTACAAGTATAGGCTGGGTGAGGAGGGGCTGGAGAGCAGCCTGCAGGAGAAGGCCTTGGGGGTGTCAGTTGGTGACAAACTCCCCAGGAGCCAGCACTGGTCCCTGGCAGCCCAGAGGCAGCTGAGTGCTGAGCTGCAGCCAGAGCAGGGAGAGCAGCAGCACAAGGAGGGGATTCTGCCCCTCTGCTCTGCTCTGCTCTGCTCAGCCCCCACCTGCAGCACTGCCTCCAGCTCTGGTGCTCCAGCACAAGAAGGACCTGGAGCTGCTGGAGAGGCTCCAGAGGAGGCCATGAGGGTGATCAGAAGGCTGCAAAACCTCCCCTGTGGGGCCAGGCTGGAAGAGTTGGGGCTGTTCAGCCTGGAGAAGAGAAGGCTCTGGGAAGACTTCAGAGCAGCCTTCCAGTACCTGAAGGGCTCCAGGAGAGCTGGGGAGGGACTTGTGACAAGGGCTGGGAGTGCCAGGATGAGGAACAATGGCTTTGAGCTGGGAGAGGGGAGATTGAGACTGGAGATGAGGAAGAAATTCTTTGCAGTGAGGGTGGTGAGACTCTGGCACAGGCTGCCCAGGGAGGCTGTGGCTGCCTCCTCCTTGGAGGTGTTTGAGGCCAGGCTGGATGAGGCCTTGAGCAAGCTGTGCTGGTGGGAGGTGTCCCTGCCCATGGCAGGGGGTTTGAGCTGGATCCTTAAGGTCCCTTCTAACCCAAACTATTCTATGAATCTGTGAAAATAAAGAAATGTGCAGGTGGGGTGTGAGCTCTCTCTCTCTAAGGAAGGTATCAGATGTGATATGCTCTCAGAAGCCCCAGTGTCTCCTCACCAAGGATGAAGAGCGTCTGTGCTGAGCAGCATGGGTGCAGATGTCTGCTCTGCAGAGTGCAGTGGAAGTGAAACAAGCAATTATTGTGCTGCCATTTTTCAGTCCAGGCCCTTCAAAGAATGTCTGGGAGTTGCTTGTGCTTCACTGCCACTTCCAGCAACTGACAATGAAAAGAACAAATGTTGCTCAGCTGTAGTGCTAAGCCTGGGGTAAGGGAAGAGATCTACACCAGGTGAGCTCTCAGAAGGAGCCTTGTTGAGATTAAAAACCTAAGTAGGAGATGAAGCAGCAAAATCAGCTAGTGACAGGCTGAAGCCTCCGACCCTCTCCTCTCCTCTCCTCTCCTCTCCTCTCCTCTCCTCTCCTCTCCTCTCCTCTCCTCTCCTCTCCTCTCCTCTCCTCTCCTCTCCTCTCCTCTTCTCTCCTCTCCTCTCCTCTCCTCTCCTCTCCTCTCCTCTCCTCTCCTCTCCTCTCCTCTCCTCTCCTCTCCTCTCCTCTCCTCTCCTCTCCTCTCCTCTCCTCTCCTCTCCTCTCCTCTCCTCTCCTCTCCTCTCCTCTCCTCTCCTCTCCTCTCCTCTCCTCTCCTCTCCTCTCCTCTCCTCTCCTCTCCTCTCCTCTCCTCTCCTCTCCAAACCTCTCCTCTCCTCTCCTCTCCAAACCTCTCCTCTCCTCTCCTCTCCTCTCCAAACCTCTCCTCTCCAAACCTCTCCTCTCCAAACCTCTCCTCTCCTCTCCAAACCTCTCCTCTCCTCTCCTCTCCTCTCCTCTCCAAACCTCTCCTCTCCAAACCTCTCCTCTCCTCTCCAAACCTCTCCTCTCCTCTCCAAACCTCTCCTCTCCAAACCTCTTCTCTCCTCTCCGAACCTCTCCTCTCTGAACCCCTCCTCTCCGAACCTCTCTGAACCTCTCCTCTCTGAACCTCTTTTCTCTGAACCTCTCTGAACTGAACCTCTCCGAACCTCTCCGAACCTCTCTGAACCTCACCTCTGCCCTCCGACCCTCTCCCCTCCAAACCTCACCTCTCCCCTCTGACCCTCTCCCCTCCGACCCTCTCCTCTCCAACCCTCTCCGACCCTCTCCTCTCCGACCCTCTCCTCTCCGACCCTCTCCCCTCCGACCCTCTCCTCTCCAACCCTCTCCGACCCTCTCCTCTCCGACCCTCTCCTCTCTGACCCTCTCTAACCCTCTCTGACGCTCTCCGACCCTCTCCTCTCCGACCCTCTCCGACCCTCTCTTCCCTTCCCTTTTTCTGCCAAACTCCTGATCTTTATCCTCATTTTGCTTTTGATCTGAAGATCAAACCCCTGTGGCTGACTGCTTCAGCCAAAGATACCTGCTCCTGCAGCCTGTGTGTGGGGCACAGTGTCTGAGCAGGGAGAGCTCAGGGAGAGCTGGAGGGGACAGGCTTCAGCAGGGAGCACTTGACACCTCCATAGGGTTTCTTTCAGGGACATTTTCTTCTGCCACCATGAGCCAAGTGAGATTCTTGTAGACTGAGTCACAAAACCAAAGTGAGGAGGGAACTGGATTAGAACAGCAATGGGAGGAAGGGATTGGAAGAGGCTCTGTGTGTGCACTGTTCTTCTGTGCCCAGAGCTCCTGCACCTGCAGAAGCAGGCACACACCTTGGAGCCCACAGTGTGGGGAGCTGTGAGAGGCAGGTGTGCCAAGGAGAGCACAGGCCACTCCACTGGAGAGAGCTGGAAACAGCCTGGCTGCATCTGCTCTTCAACAACAAGCATCTGTGCATGAGCAGGAGAAGGAGCTGGCAGCCACCTGCTCAGACTGGTTTGCCCTAATACAAAGTCTCTTCTCCCAGGCAGCCAGCACCAGAACAAGAGGACACAGTCTCAGGCTGTGCCAGGGGAGGTTTAGGCTGGAGGTTAGGAAGAAGTTCTACACAGAGAGAGTGATTGCCCATTGGAATGGGCTGCCTGGGGAGGTGGTGGAGTCACCATCACTGGAGGTGTTCAGGAGTGGGTGATGGGGTGCTTGGTGCCATGGGTTAGCTGTTTGGGTGGGTTGGATTGGTTGATGGGTTGGACAGGATGATCTTGAAGGTCTCTTCCAACCTGCTTTGGTTTATTCTAAACATTCTAAAGTTAAAGATGATGAGTTTTGGATCAGCCAAGCTACCTGTCAGCTACCTGGGCCACAACACAGCCTGAACAGCAATAATCTTCCAGAATGCTGCATGCACCTTCAGCAGGTCAGGGACTTCCTGGACAGAGTGAGCCCCTCTGGATTTTCCTGGCCTCTCTGCCTTTGGGGTTTGTCCCTTGAAATTGGCTAGTTGCTGTCTCTGTCAGGAGCACCCAGCAGAGCTCCAGCTCTGGAACCCCCAGCACAAGAGGCACATGGAACTGTGGGAGAGGGTCCAGAGGAGGCCACAAAGATGATCCAAGGGTGGAAGCACCTCCCCTCTGGGGTCAGGCTGAGAGCTGGGGCTGTTCAGCCTGGAGAAGAGATGGCCCTGGGGAAACCTTGGAGCAGCCTTCCAGTACCTGAGGAGGGCTCAGGAGAGCTGGAGGGACAAAAGCCTGGAGGGACAGCATGAGAGGAGATGGCATCACACTGGAAGAAGCTGGATTTAGATTGGCCATTGGACAGCAATTCTTCCCCATGAGGGTGGGGAGGCACTGGAACAGGTTGCCCAGAGAAGTTGTGGAGGCTTCAGGCCTGGAAGTGTTGCAGGCCAGGCTGGATGAGACCTTGAGCAAGCTGGGCTGGTGGGAGGTATCCTTGCCCATGGCAGGGAGTTGGAACTGGGTGACCTTTAAGATCCTTTCCAACCCAAGGCAGTGTATGTTACAATGTCCTTGAGATGAGAGGGGATGGGACCCTAAAGTCTGTGCCCAAAGACAAAATCTGCTCAGTGAGTCTGAAGATAAACTTTTGTAGGTCTTATGACCCTGGGGATGACTTTCCCCCCAGTGCTGCAAGGTGACTGCTCTGCTCTGCCAGGCTTCTGCTGTTAAGTGTCATAGGGAACAGTGGCTTCACCTCTATATTCAGCTTCAGCTCTGTGGTTTCTGTTCTGAAGCAGAGTAGTGACTGTGGCAGGAGCAAGCTAGCTAATGAGCACCAGGAGCAACAGCAGTGGCCAGGCAGGGTGCCTCTGTCCCTGCAGGATCTGCTAACCTTTCCCAGCCTCTGGTCCCTGAAGCTGGGACCTTTGTTAGCTAGATCAAAGCTACTGCAGATACTCCATCCCCTTGTCTCTTAATTGGAATAGAATTAACCAGGTTGGAAAAGACCTTTGAGATCACTGAGTCCAGCCCCATCTAATCAACTCAACCATGGCACCAAGTGCCTCAGCACCAGTGCCTCCTTAAACACCTCCAGGGATGGGGGACTCCACCACCTCCCTGGGCAGAACATCCCAGTGGACAATCTATGTGAAGAACCTATCATAGAACCAATAAGGTTGGAAGAGACCTCAAAGATCACCAAGTCCAACCTGGCACCACAGACCTCATGACTAAACCATGGCACCAAGTGCCACATCCAATCCCCTCTTGAACACCTCCAGGGATGGGGACTCCACCACCTCCCTGGGCAGCACATCCCAATGGCCAACAACTCTCTCTGGGAAGAACTTTCTCCTCACCTCCAGCCTAAACTTCCCCTGGCACAGCTTGAGACTGTGTCCTCTTGTTCTGGTGCTGCTTGCCTGGCAGAAGAGCCCAACCCCCACCTGGCTACAACCTCCCTTCAGGGAGTTGGAGAGAGCAAGAAGGTCTCCCCTGAGTCTCCTCTCCTCCAGGCTAAGCAACCCCAGCTCCCTCAGCCTCTCCTCACAGGGCTGTGCTCCAGACCCCTCCCCAGCCTTGTTGCCCTTCCCTGGACATGCTCCATTGTGGAACACAACCTCCAGCTCTCAAGAGCCAGCTACAAAATTCAATCTGAACACAAAAGAGCTTTTTGTTGTGAGAGTGGTCAGGCACTGGCATGGAGAGCCTGGGGGGGGTTCTCTATCTATGGAGAGACTCAAAACCTGCTTGGATGCACTCTTGGCTGGGCATCTAGGTTGAGCAGGGAAGTTTGACCAGAGATTCTCAAGGGGTGTCTTCCAGCCTCAGGACTTCCATGGCTGTGTAGTTTGACTAGCCAAAAGATCTGAGTCCCCTAGAGTGCAGCTGTGGCAGATGTTTCCTCCCTTGAAGCTGGTTTTTATGAGAAACCTCACTCTTGGTGAACAGTGGAGTACAGGAGAGGTCTCTTGTCTGAGATTAAGCATCAAACCCATCACAGAACCAATAAGGTTGGAAGAGACCTCAAAGATCATCCAGTCCAACCTGTCACCACAAACCTCATGACTACTAAACCGTGTCACCAAGTGCCACATCCAGTCCCCTCTTGAACACCTCCAGGGATGATGACTCCACCACCTCCCTGGGCAGCACATTCCAGTGGCCAATGACTCTCTCAGTGAAGAACTTTCTCCTCTCTCCTCAGATGCCCTAAAAGCCCTGCAGTGCAGGGCAGGTGAGGTAGAACACCATGAGGCACTTGAAACAAGAGGTGTCAGAGCTGGTTGTAATGTCTGTGCTCTAACTCTGACCCTCAGCAGCCTTTCTCCAGGCAGGTGTTTGGGTGGTGAGCAGTAATTTATTCCCTGTTCACAGAGTAATGCTGCTGGCCATCAACCCTTGTCCCCCTGGTGACAAAGCTTACCTGAGAGAGGGCCAGGATGAGCTGATTGGCAGCTAACAGCATGGCTCTGTTCTGTCTGCCTGCCCTGGGCTGCTCCTCTCTGTGCCTTGCACCCTCAGTGTGACCCTCGTGCTGGCAGCAGGCACAGGGCTCCCTGGTGAGCAGCTGCTTGCTGCTGTCACTGCAGTTCATTCATCTCCACACTGGTGCAGCTGCTTCATGTTAGCACACATGATGGGCTGGTGCTAGTCTGGGAGGTGGCTGTGTGCTGGCAAGTGGCTGGGTTGTTCTGTGTGGACATGTGCAAGGCTCTGGCAACCAGAGGCAGTTCCCACTCAAAACTGTACCATGGATCCAAAGCCACAGAACTGCTTCTCAACCAGACCCCAGCCTTTTGCCAGCTTTGGGGACTGGTTCTGTCATCTCAGGCTTCATCTCTCCCAGCAATACCTACCAGCCTCTAGGCTCCTCCTCACCTCTGTTGCAGAGAGCTGTAGTTTCCAGCAGCTGGGAAACAGGCCTGGAGAAGTCATTAGGGAGAAGGCTGTTCCAGAACTCCTTAGGGAGAAGGCTGCTCCAGAATTCCTTTGTGGTTAAACATCCTTTCTAAAGCCAGCCACATCCAGCTTCCTACAGCAGAGCTTAGGGAATGCAAACCCCAGTCAGCTTAGTTACTGCACAGCATGGACCTAAAGAGACACTTCCCTGAAGCAGTGTGGCTGCTGTGGCCACTTCCTCCCTGGTCACCTCCTCTTAAGCAGCCCTTTGGTGCCCTTTGCTCTCAGAGCTTGGCAGCTGATTGATCTGTAGGCAGGTTCTGGAATGCAATCCTCATCTTGGCCCACACTAATGGAAACAAAGGCTGCAGGCTGCCTCTCTTGCTCTCACTGATGGACATGAGCCACTGCTTTGGGAAAGAGCTGGCAGAGCCAAGGCAGCCCTCCCCTGTGAGTGTGAGCAGTAAATCAGGCAGATGGAGTGGCAGCCTTCATGGTCAGTGGCACGTTTCACTTTCCACCTGAAGTGGCCTTCTTCTCCACAGTGACTTTAAGCAGTGTATCAGGCTGCAGTTCACTCCCCTAACACTTAGCTAACTGCCTTGAGCCCAAGGTCAAAGCCTGCCCTTGACACTGGGTACCATGGCAGCTCCCTCCTGAGTCACTGAGCCAAAGGAGTGCATGGCTGGAGCCCAGCTGGACTTTATATTGAAGCCTCTGGACCATTTCTGTTATTTTCCATCCTATTATGTAAAGAGCACAGCTGGGTGAAGTTGTCTGGAGGGACCAGCTGGGCAGGGAAGGGCTAGGGGGCTAACACTTAGGGTAAGAGTGTGAAGAGCAGGGAGAAGAGAACCCAACAATGGGGCAGGAAGTCTGCCAGCAGTGACTTGTTGAAGCTGATGCTCAATGGATGCTTTCCTTTGCTCCTCCCTGCAAAACACTGTTTGCAAAGAGCATGCAACAAATGCTTTGGAATGAGGTGAGTGCACAGGAGCAGGCCTGTGCCTGCTGGCCAGGCAGCAGTGCAGAGTTTGGTCAACAGAAACACAAGTCCAAGGTTACATGTGGACAACAATGAACAGGAGCAGCCTGTGGCACACCATCCTGTATCCTGCAGTGCATCACCCCCCCTGCTCCATCCACCAGCCCCCTGCACTACAGGGTTAGCTCTGCTCTCTTGTGCAATGTGTTGTGTTGTGAGAGTCCCTGGAAACAGCCCTGAGCAGAGCAGCAGAGCAGCAGAGCACTGCCACCCCTGCCAGGCAGCATTTGCATTTTGGCACTGGAGAGCGACACAACACATTCAGGGCCCTCCTGAGAAGCTGCAGAGCAAGAAACTCTGCTGGGGAGGAACCATACAAGTGTTGACTGTACCAAGGCCAACTGTGCCAAGGACAGGCTCTCCTGTGCTCCACAGGGGAGCTAAGAGCAGAGAGGCAGCAGCAGGTCAGGCTTGGCACCTGCACAAAGTCCTGACTGCAGAGGGAAGCAGATGACTGCCTGCACACTCAGCACAGCGCTGCAGCTGGTGGCAAGGGCAGCATTGTGTGCAGACTCATGTTAGTGAGAACAGGGAGAGACACCCTCAGGGTGGGGAAGATGATGTTTGTGTAGACCTGTGTGTAGCTCACACCTCTCCTGCTACAGAAGATAACCAACAGCCTAGGAGGGAGCTGCTGTAGCTGTGTGGGGGCAGGCAGCACGTGGCACCCGCTGCAGTGTTGCCACTCAGTCTGGGAATCAATAATTAGCCACCAGCAAACAGATCTGAGAGGTGTCACTGCCCTGGCAACCTCAGAATGACAGCTGGGCAGAGGTCACAGTGAGCTTTGTGAGGGCTTCCCCAGCAGAGGAGACATTCCTTGTCCTCTCCCTTCCACAGCCCCAGCTGAGCAGTTTCTTAGCAGCAGTTTCTTCCACACCTTGGCATGCTGCGGCAGGGACTGACTGGTGTGTTTCTGCACCATCTCAACCACAGAAGAAGTGTGCTCAAGCCAGGGGCAACTGATCCTGGATCCATTCAGATCCATGGAGCTCTCAGGTTCTCCCTGATTCCTGGAGCTCAGGCCTGTCTCACCCTTCCCCATACCCTTGCCTTTAAGCCTATCCTTCAGTCCCCTCAGTCACCAGGGAGACAGCTGCAGAGTGGCTGTGGAAAGCAAGATTCAGTGCCTAAAGCAAGATTCAGTGCCTAAAGCAGGAGTGGGGAGCTCAGCCTTGAGTTTGGTCCCCACTTCCCTACTGGGATCCTGTTGAACATGGTCAGTGTGCCACCAAAGGGAAGAGAAGTGTAGGGGGCTGGGTACAGAGAAGTGGGCAAGCTCCCATGCAGGTGCCAGAGGCTGCCAGGACTCGTGGCCACTGTCCTTGAACACTGCTCCAGGGGAAGCCAGGTCAGAGCCTGCTGGGCAGATGGACACAGCCAGAGCTCCAGATGGACACCTGCTGGGTCTGGGTGGTGGAGATGATGCCTGTGCTGGATGGCAAGAAACAGCACATTGTGGTCTGCATCTCTTGATGGCAGCTGGGCTCTTCCCCACCCAGGCTGGCAGCCCCCAGGCTTTTACATCCTTGGCTTCCCCTTCGAGTTTTTGCCTCAGTGGTGCTTCCAGAGGCCCAGATGATGCAGCTAGGATCTGCACTTCTGCAGCTGGTCCAAGGGCAAGTCAAGGACTGCCTGTAAAGGCAGTGAGAAGGACAATTTCTTCCACCTAGTGAAGGATCAGACACTTACTAAATGCTGGTATCCAAATGCAGAATGAATCTTACTGTGACAGTAAAGGGTTTGTGTCTGGAATGCCCTGCAGAAGGGACCTCCAAAGTTCATCCAGTCCAACCCCTGCCAGAGCAGCATCACCCAGGGCAGGCCACACAGGAACACATCCAGGTGGGGTTTGAATACCTCCAGAGAGGGAGACTCCACAGCCCCCCTGGGCAGCCTGCTCCAGGGCTCTGTCACTCTCACAGGGGAAAAATCCTTCCTCCTGTTCCCATGGCACTTCCTCTGCCTCAGCTTCCACCACTGCCCCTTGTGCTGGCATTGGGCATCCCCCAGCAGAGCCTGGCTCCAGCCTCTGGGCATCACCCTGCACAGCTTTAGCAACAGCAAGGAGCTCACCCTCAGGCTCCTCCTCTCCAAGCTCCAGAGCCCTCAGCTCCCTCAGGCTCTCCTCAGGGGGAAGATCTTCCACTGCCTGCAGCATCTCTGTGGCTCTGTGCTGGACTCTCTCAAGCAGTTCCCTGAGGTCCTTCTTGACCTGAGAGGCCCAGAACTGGACACAAGATTCCAGATGTGGCTTCAGCAGGGCAGGGTAGAGGGGGAGGAGAACCTCTCTGACCTGCTGACCTTCTAATCCAGCCCAGGCTGCCCTTGGCCTTCTTGGCCACCAGAGCACACTGCTGCTGGCTCATGGTCATCCTCCCATCCACCAGGACCCCCAGGTCCCTTTCCCCTTCACTGCTCTCCAACAGGTCAGTCCCCAATCTATTCTCCCCCTGTGCTCAGCACTGCTGAGGCCACACCTTGAGTCCTGTGTCCAGTTTTGGGCTCCTCAGGTTAGGAAAGATGTTGAGATGCTGGAAGGTGTCCAGAGAAGGGCAAGAAAGCTGGGGAGGGGTCTGGAGCACAGCCCTGTGAGGAGAGGCTGAGGGAGCTGGGGTTGCTTAGCCTGGAGAAGAGGAGGCTCAGGGGAGACCTTCTTGCTTTTTACAACTCCCTGAAGGGAGGTTGAAGCCAGGTGGGGGTTGGTCTCTTCTCCCAGGCAAGCAGCACCAGAACAAGAGGACACAGTCTCAAGCTGTGCCAGGGGAGGTTTAGGCTGGAGGTGAGGAAGAAGTTCTACACAGAGAGAGTGATTGCCCATTGGGATGTGCTGCCCAGGGAGGTGGTGGAGTCACCATCACTGAAGGTGTTCAGGAGGAGACTTGATGGGGTGCTTGGTGCCATGGGTTAGTTGTTTAGGTGGTGTTGGATGGTAGGTTAGACTTGATGACCTTGAAGGTCTCCCCTCCCCTCCCCTCCCCTCCCCTCCCCTCCCCTCTCCTCTCCCCTCCCCTCCCCTCCCCTCCCCTCCCCTCCCCTCCCCTCCTCCTCTCCCCTCCCCTCCCCTCCCCTCCCCTCCCCTCCCCTCCCCTCCCCTCCCCTCCCCTCCCCTCCCCTCTCCTCTCCTCCCCTCCCCTCTCCCTCTCCTCTCCTCTCCTCTCCTCTCCTCTCCTCTCCGAACCTCTCCGAACCTCTCCTCTCCGAACCTCTCCTCTCCGAACCTCTCCTCTCCTCTCCTCCATGAGGTTGTTCTTTCCCAGGCAGTGAAGTGTGTGATACTGTTGTGCACATTTCATCATCCATAATATGAGACACACTGAGGAGCAGCTCTCCAGTGGCTGCTGTCTCAGAGGAGCAGGAGGACTCACACCTTTCCCCTCTCCTTTTCAGCCATCCCGGTGGAAGCTGCCAAACAAAACGCCAACGTGGCTCTGGTGCTGACGTCCTGTGGAGGCCACATTGGGTTCCTGGAAGGGATCTGGCCCAGGAAGTGCACTTACATGGACAGAGTCTTCAAGCAGTTTGTGCAGGCTGTGTTTGAGCATGGGAACAAAATCTTTAGCATGTAGCTTTGGACCACTACTCTAGCCCGGGGGGCACGTTCTGACAGGGGCAGTTCAGCTTAATGCAGAGATTTTAACTCCTGTAAGCCAGCAAATGGATGAAGTCCATTACTACATGCAAAAATATTTTTTGCCTAAGATTTTGTAGCAAGGGACTAAAAGATTCTGTTGTCACTTTTGTATTTATTTTTAATATGCCTTACTAAGAATGACCTTAAGTGAAAGAGCATCCTGCACCCATCGAGCTGCACCTAACCAAAAGCAACAAGCAGACAGATGCTAAGTCCTCAGCCTTGTAGATTCAAGCAGTGCACATGTAGGAGACTTAATGTAGATGGCTTTTACTGCTGGAATGGCAGCACTCAGCAATAGCAATAGATTCTCTTGGCACACCTAGGCAGTGGGAGTTGGCCCACCCCTGAGGGGGTGAACACCTGGGGCGATGGCGACAAGAGAAGCAAGGAGCACAGGGAGGGGAGACCTGGTTCTTAAAAGAAGTCCAAATGTCAGCATGGCTTTTCCAGAGCATTAGCCTGAAACCTGCTTTTGCTGTTCTGCTCCAAGAGTATTCCTAGTTAGGGCTAGCTGTTGGGTTTTCAACTCTGCCAGTGTCATCCTTGTCTTAGGTGGTGGGGTTTCAAACAGCTGATTTCTAGTGTTTACATGTAACCAACAGGTTCATCTTAACCGGTACTGTAACACCTCTGTCATTAACAGGCATCTTGCATTCCCCAGCTGGGTGTAGTGTGACACACTCTGCAGCCTGAGGATTCTCCCTCCTGTGTTCATATTATCCTGCCAGAGTGTTTCAGCTGTCAAGAATAAGCACTGGGCCAGCAGGGAATGCTGATATCATCTGCTTCACATTAAAGGAAAAGAAAAAGGGATCCAGCCCTTTGTCTCTGCTGTTGTTGCAGCTCATTTCTGAAGAGAATGTAGCCAGCTGCTCAAAGAGAGCTGGGTTGGAGGTGGGAGCCTCGTCCCTCTGCCTGATCATTTGTCAGCACTGCAGCAAGAGCTTGTCACTCACTGCAGCCTTTGCAAAGTGATTTCTGCCCTGCTGGTTGCCCTAGGGCTGGCCGAGGCCCTGCTGCTGTCCTCAGCCCTGCTGTTGTCCTCTGCCCTGCTGCTGTCCTCAGCCCTGCAGAAGAGCAAAGCTGAGCACGGAGGGAAGAGGCCATTTGGACAGAAAGTGTTCTGAAAGGGTTGGGAAGGCCTCAGAGAGAGCTTATTAAATCCTAAAGGCATTTCAGCAGCTTCTGTGGAGCTTCCACCTTGTGCTGAGCGCTGCTTTGGGCCCGGGCACACAGGAGGAGGCAGCAAATGTGCCTCTGCAGTTTTATTCTTCCCTTTTGAGCAGGGTCAGCACAAGGAAGTGTGGACAAAACAGCAAGTCAGGACTTCAGGCTCAGGCAGCACCTGGGCAGTCCTCCTGCAAGGCATTTCCTAGGAACAGCAAAGGAAGAACAAAACCACTTCAGAAACAGAAATTGGGGCATGGCACAGGAGAGCTTCTGTCAGGTAGTCAATCAGAAAGGGCTTTCAGGTTCTGGCTTCTCACTGTCCCTTGCCCAGATGACAAAGTCTGATGTGGTTTTTTTTCCCCTGGTTGTGGGGATGAGCAGTTGTGAAAGCAAAGCAGAATGCTGAGCATGTAGCTGCAGGCCATGGGAGCAGTCTGTCAGTCGGGTGCCTTACTTGTTCTTGCATTCATTCCCAGGTTTTATGTTGATCCACACCCAAGGAGCAATAAACAGTGTATTGAGCATTGTACTTGTAAAGCTGTCTGGGGGCAGCACCCAGTGTTTAATAAAGGTAAAACCACTGACATTTAAAACAGACCTTCCTGTTCCAATAAAAGTAACGTGGTTAATGGCAGAGCTGCTGCCCCTTGGCACTGTCTTCTTTCACTTAGGGCCAACAGTCCCCTACAGACATTCCTCTCTAAAGCTATAAAGTTTGGGGGGAGTGTGGGGTTGTCCCCAGTGGAAAGTGGTTTTCCTTACACCCCCTTTGGGAAGATGACAGCTGACAGGATGTTAGGGGTTGGAAGGGACCTCTGGAGATCTTCCAGTCCAACCCCCCAGCCAGAGCAGCACCATAGAATCCAGCACAGGTCACACAGGAACACATCCAGATGGGGCTGGAAAGGCTCCAGAGAAGGAGACTCCACAACCCCTCTGGGCAGCCTGCTCCAGGGCTCTCGGACCCTCACAGTCAAGAATTTCCTCCTCATGTTGAGGTGGAGCCTCCTGTGCTGGAGTCTATATCCACAAGATGCTTTGCCAAAGCACTGTGTGCAAAGTGGCCACCATCACATTTTACTGTGGGCAGCTTCAAGCTTTTCCCAGTCAGATTTCCCGAAAGATGCAAAGCAGACACTCGCCTCAGTCCTTGCAGGGGGCTGACAAGCTCCCCAGAGGTGCCATCAATCTTATTGCTGTGTAAGGTCCTTGTGCAGAGTCTCACCAGAGAGCCAAAGTGGAGAAGGTGACCCTTACTCAAAACAGTGCAAACTCAGAGGGTCTGGATTGGGCTTTTCATGCACTCTCAGTGTCCACCCAGCCAGGGAGGTGCAACTCCAAGCCAGGGAGGTGCAACTCAAATATATGGAGGTGGAATTGCACGCTATGAAGGTGGAACTCCTAGCCAGGGAGGTTTAACTCCAAGCCCAGAAGATCTTGGAGGTGGGAGAAAATTGTGAGTGATCAGTGGACTCATTGGTGCAAGGACAGAGTACAATGGCAATGACATGTCACAGAGCTTGCAGACATCTGTTGAACTTTCTTCCTCATGCAGAATCAGAGAGTAGCTGAGGTTGGAGGGGACCTAGTCCAGTCCAATCTCCCTGCTCAAAACAGGACACAATCTGCACGTGCTCCAGAACATCCTCCTCCTCTTGGTGTGCTCCTGGAGGCAGTGCAAAGTACTGCTCCTATCTGTGAGGCCTTCAGCCACCCATGAGCCATCTGTGACCTCAGCTGTCAGCACCAGACCATAAAGACCAAGACTTAGAGGAATCATTGCATCCACTCCTGAAAAACAGAGAAACTGAACATCCTCAGTTTCACCCAGGAGAATCTGTTCCTGTGACTGAAGAGCAGCTAACCCCTGGTGTGTATTTCACACTGAGGCTCTGGTTTAGAGCAGCCTCAGGTGTGGCCTGAGCTACCTGAGGCATTCTGTGCTGCCCCAGGGGTGATGCAGGGTTGATGTCAGCACAGGGTTTCAGCAGTTACTGCCTCTTGATGTCAGTCGCAGGTTCCCTGCTCGGAAGAGCTGCCTGATGAAGAGCAGGGCAGGGTGGGAGGATGTCAGCTGGGCCTCCAGAATTGGTGTGCTTGCAGGACTGCTGTGACTGAGCCTGGGACCAGGAGCTCAGTGCTGTAACCATGCAGCCCACCCCAAGGCTGCATGTTCACAAGCAGCTGCCTGTTACCTGCTCTTTTGTGTCAACTGGGAGCCTTGCTCCTCCAGCCCTCCCGCCTCTTCCCATCTCCCTGACTCCAGTGATGTTGGCCTCAGCCTTTCTGGCCCCAGCTGAGTATGACCAAGTGTTTCCCCTGGGTCCATGTTTTGCTAGCTCAGTAAGTTCACTTTGCTTGCCTGCTGGGGTGCCTCAGGTGCTAGATGGAGGGTGGTGTGAGGGAAGGAGTTGGGAAAGGGAGGAAACTAGGGTGGGAGGCTTCTCCTGCTGAGTGAGTCAGCTCTGACACAGGGGCACTGCATCCCCACAAGCTGTAGGCTGAGCACTCTGCAGCCGGTGGGGTGAGCCAGGCATCGGCTGAGTTACTGCTGCCCTTCCTGCAGCCCAGAGGCACTCCAGCAGTGTCACAGCAGCACTAAACGAGGCTCAGTTAATGTAAAATGCTTGTGGGATTCAGTATCACAGTCTCACAGTATCACAGTCTCACAGTATAACTCAGGTTGGAAAGGACCTTGAGGATCATCGAGTCCAACCTATCAACACAGACGCCGTGACTAGACCATGGCACCAAGTGACTAGACCACGGCACCAAGTGATTAGACCATGGCACCAAGTGATTAGACCTTGGCACCAAGTCAGTCTGCCCTATCCACATACTCCATGCATGTGATGCAGTTCCTCCTCCATTCCCAGGTCCCTAGTTCCACAGCAAATCCATGCTCAAGCCCTCCTGTCCATACCTGCCACAGCTGAGAGGAGTCAGCTCCTGCGGAGCTGCTCCAGCGCCTCCGAAGGCTGCCACCCCCTGTGCAAGCCTGGGAATTCACTCCTGCTCTTCCTTCCCACCAAGGGACTTCTCCCAAGTGTCGGGATTTGACGTCGAATCCTGCCTGACCACTTCCCTGCGGCACCGCAGCTGACTGCTCCCTGGAGCATGTCAGGAAAGGCAGCTACACTTGCTCCAGTTCCTCCGGAGGAGGGACAGGAAAACATCAGGCTAAGTGCACAGCACCACTGACAACAGGATCCAGTACCCTCCAGGAGGCTTGGAGGCAGCTCAGCTTCATCTGGAAAGTCTCCTTCATCAGGTTTTTGTAGGAAAGCAGGAGACCACACAGGCTGGCACCCAGCAGTGTCCTGGGCTGATCCCCAGCAGCCAGGGCAGCAGGGTCAGGGAGGGGATTCTGCCACTCTGCTCTGCTCTGCTGAGACCCTCCCTGCAGTGCTGGGACCAGCTCTGGAGCCCCCAGCAAAGGACATGGAACTGTGAGAGCAGGTCCAGATGAGGCCATGAGGATGACCTGAGGGCTGGAGCACCACTTCCATGAAGACAGGCTGAGAGAGTTGGGATTGCTCAGCCAGGAGAAGGCTCTGAGAAGACCTTAGAGCAGCTTTCCAGTATTTGAGGAGGGCTGCAGGAAAGCTGGGGAGGGACTTTGGACAAAGACAGGGAGTGAGAGATTCACAGATGCACAGATTGCACCAGGTTGGAAGGAACCTTCAAAAGTCATCTTGTCCAACCCCCTGTAGGGTTCCAGCAGGAGCAGGGAGGTCATTCTGCTCCTGTACACTGCACTGGTTAGGCCACACCTTGAGTCCTGTCTCCAGTTCTGGGCCCCTCAGTTTAGGAAGGAGGTTGAGATGCTGGAAGGTGTCCAGAGAAGGGCAACAAAGCTGGGGAGGGGTCTGGAGCACAGCCCTGTGAGGAGAGGCTGAGGGAGCTGGGGTTGCTTAGCCTGGAGAAGAGGAGGCTCAGGGGAGATCTTCTTGCTCCCTCCAACTCCCTGAAGGGAGGTTGGAGCCAGGTGGGGGTTGGTCTCTTCTCCCAGGCACCCAGCACAAGAGGACACAGTCTCAGGCTGTGCCAGAGGAGGTTCAGGCTGGAGGTGAGGAAGAAGTTCTACACAGAGAGAGTGATTGCCCATTGGAATGGGCTGCCCAGGGAGGTGGTGGAGTCACCATCCCTGGAGGTGTTCAGGAGGAGACTTGATAGGGTGCTTGGTGCCATAGGTTAGTTGATTAGGTGGTGTTGGATGGTAGGTTGGACTCGATGATCTTGAAGGTCTCTTCCAACCTGGTCTGGTCTGGTCTGGTCTATTCTATTCTGAGCAGGGACACCTCCAACAGGAGCAGGCTGCCCAGGGCCACACCGAGTCAAGGACAGGACAGAGGTAATGTCAATTCCAGTTAGATACTGGGATAAAATTCTTCCCCATGAAGGGGGTGAGGCACTGGAACATGCTGCCCAGAGAAGTTGTGGAAGCCTGGAGGTGTTGCAAGCCAGGCTGGCTGGGCCCTTGAGCAAGCTGGGCTAGCAGGAGGGGTCCCTGCCCGTGGCAGGGGGCTGGCATTAAGTGATCTTCAAGGTCCCTTCAGCCCACATCATTGCAGGATGCTGAACACCTCTGTGCTGCACTCAGCAGATCATCACACACTGCAGAGGAGCTGCTGCCAGTCAATAACATTTCCTCCTATCAGCTCTTCCAAAAATTGCAGCTGCTGAAAGCTTCCATTTGTCTAAGACAAACCATGCTTGCATTCAGTTGTGTCCAGGAAGAGAACCTAACAAGGAAGACAGTTAATAGAGAGTCATAGAATCACTGAATACCAACAGACCTCCACAGCTCATCCAGTCCAACCCCCTGCACTCAGCAGGGACATCCTCCACCAGATCAGGCTGCCCAGAGCCCTGCCCAGCCTCACCTTGGATATCTCCAGGGGTGGAGCCTCAACCACCTCCCTAGGCAATCTGTTCCAGTTCCACCACCCTCATGGATGCAGAACTTGTCCCTCACATCCAATCTCAATCTGCTCTGCTCTCAGTTCAAACCACTGCCTCTCATCCTACAAAACACCTTCTGGGCAGCACAAACTCTCTCCAGGTAATTTGATCTGTATGAAAAGCTGTTGATGCTACTCAGCAGCTTCACTGCAATTAACAGCAATTAGTCCCACAAATGTGACAGCCACAGAAATCACTGCCAGGGAGAGCTTTAGAAAGGCCTAAGAAGTTCACTGTAACAATCAAAGTCACCACTGCTCATGTACTTCAGAACTTAAGAAAAGACTCTTTGCAGAACATCTGTGCTGCGTCTTCCAGGTGCTAAAATACCTCCATGGTCTCTGCTGGGTCAGCACAGTGTACCCAGGGATCTGGGAAGGAGGAGCCTCTAGGAGAAACCCTGCCACATGCTGCCACTGAAACTTTTCTTCTACCCTCTGTCAGTCATTGAGAGGTTGGCCAGGACCAAGGTTCCTCATGTGTTAACAAAGCCAAGCCTGGCTCCAGCACCTGGGTCACAACAACCCCAGGAACGCTCCAGGCTTGGGGCAGAGTGGCTGCAAAGTTGCCTGGCAGAAAAGCACCTGGGGGTGCTGGCTGACAGCCAGCTGAACATGAGCCAGCAGTGTGCCCAGGTGGCCAAGGAGGCCACCAGCAGCCTGGCCTGGACCAGCAATGGTATGGCCAGCAGGAGCAGGGCAGGGACTGTCCTCCTGTATTCAGTGTTGGTGAGGCCACAGCTTGAGTGCTGGCTTCAGTTCTGGGCCCCTCACTGCAGAAAGGACATTGAGAGGCTGGAGCAGCCCCCAGGCTTTTATATCCTTGGCTTTCCCTTCGAGTTTTTGCCTCAGTGGTGCTTCCAAAGGCCCAGATGATGCAGCTAAGATCTGCACTTCTGCAGCTGGTCCAAGGGCAAGTCAAGGACTGCCTGTAAAGACAGTGAGAAGGACAATTTCTTCCACCTAGTGAAGGATCAGACACTTACTAAATGCTGGCATCTAGATGCTACCAGGGGCACAGAGCTTGCACTCATCCTGGCCTGCATCAGCACTGCTGTGGTCGGAGGGAGCAGTGCAGGGATCCCAGCCCTGTGCTCAGCACTGGGAAGGCCACAGCTTGAGTCCTGGGTTTGATTTTGAGTCCCTCGCTCCAAGAAGGACATTGAGAGGCTGGAGCACGGCCAGAGAAGGGCAACCAAGGTGGGGAAGGGTCTGGAGAAGAGGGCTGGGGAGGAGCAGCTGAGGGAGCTGGGGGTGTTGAGTGTGGAGGAGACTGAGGGGAGACCTCATTGCTCTCTGCAGCTCCCTGAGAGGAGGCTGCAGTGAGGTAGGGATTGGGCTCTGCTCCCTAGGCTCAGGTGATAGGAGAGGAATTGTCCTGGAATTGTGCCAGGGGAGGCTTAGGTTGGAGATGAGGAAATATTTGTTTGCTGTGAGAGTGACCAGGGACTGGCAGAGGCTGCCCAGGGAGGTGGTGGAGTCCCCATCCCTGGAGGTGTTCCAGAAAGCTGTGGCCATGGCACTTGGGTCCATGGCACTTGTGGCCATGGTGGGGTTGGGTTGATGGTTGGAGTGGATGACCTTAAAGAACTTTTCCAACCAAAACCATTCTATGATTCTGTGCTGTTCTCCTGTTGCTAAGCAGTGATGGAACACACATCACTGTGTAAAGTTACAGGCAGCTGAGGCTCTGTCTGACAGGAAGCAAAACATCCTCATAGGAGAAACAAACTGCAAAGCTGCTTCCAGGTGAGCCCCTCACACACATCCTCCATGAAGTTCAGGTGGGGTTGGCTTGAGGTCAGCCCCAGTGCAGCAACATGGATGGAGTGCAGCAGGTACATGAGGTAGTTCTACATCAGCATTCCAGTTAGGAGCAGCAGTGCACTTCTGAAGGAAGCCTTCTGATTGCTCCCACTTCTCATACTGGGTCGTGGAGTGCACACAACCGATTACTTTGGAAGGAAGCAAAGCTGGCAGAGGCACCCCCAGCACACAGCCAGCATGCTCCAAGCCCAGCAGTCGCTGCAGGCACAGGACTAGACCTGGGCTGGGCTGGGCTGGCTTGTCCCTGCTCTGGAGCTCCAGTCCCCTCAGAGCTCCTCTTGCCAGCGCAGATGTAGGCTCAGACATGCAAACATCGTGAGGCAATAAAGCCACAAGGTAAGGTTAGGTGAGGCTGAAATCCACTACCCAGTGTAGCAAGGACTGGAATGTCCCCGACAGAGGGAAAAACCCACGAGTCCACGGGTGTGCAACCAGGCAGGCCGTGAGACACAGCGTGGAGATGAGCTAGCCGGCACCTGCAGGGCTGCTGCTCAGCCTGGGGAAGGAAACTCCACCGGACGGGAAGGGGCTGTGTGCGCCCGCTGCTCCGGAGCCAGCGGCAGGCTCCGCACAGCACCCGGCTGCCCCCCGCGGGCTCCGCACAGCACCCGGCTGCCCCCCGCGGGCTCCGGCTGCCCCCGCGGGCTCCGGCTGCCCCCGCGGGCTCCGCACAGCACCCGGCTGCCCCCCGCGGGCTCCGCACAGCACCCGGCTGCCCCCCGCGGGCTCCGCACAGCACCCGGCTGCCCCCCGCAGGCTCCGGCTGCCCCCCGCAGGCTCCGCACAGCACCCGGCTGCCCCCCGCGGGCTCCGGCTGCCCCCGCAGGCTCCGGCTGCCCCCGCGGGCTCCGGCTGCCCCCCCGCGGGCTCCGGGACTCAGACCAGCACCGGGGCAGCACCGAGCGGCACGGAGCTGCACCGCCTGCTGCCGCCCGCAGCTGGGCCGGGGGGCAGTGCCCCGGGAGGTGCCTCTGCACCCTCAGAGCAGTGCCCAGAGCACATCCAGGACAGCACCGAACCCGTCCGTGAGCAGCGCTCCACAAGCACCCGGAGAGGGCTGAGCGAGCACCGCTGCCCGACCGCCGCCAGCCCTGCTGCCGCGCTCCGAGCGCCGGGCCGGAGCCGGCCCTGGCACACCGCGGGCCGGGCAGCACCGGGGCCGCCTGCGCCCCCCGCTCTGGCAGGCGAGGAGCCTAAGGGAAGGCAGAGCGCGGCGCTCGGCACCCGAGCCGGTGAGGCCGCGGGGCCCAGCGCACCGCCGGCACCGGGAGGCGGCGGCACCCCCCCGCCAGCCCCTGGGGGGCAGCTGAGCAGCGCTGGGGTCGCGGCCGCCGCGGCAGGCAGCGCCCGGCCAGCCCGCGCCTGGCACAGGCCGCAGCGCGCATGCGCGGCGCCTTCCCCCGCGGAAGTGCCCCGGCCTCGGCTTGGGCCGGGGGCGGTGGGGCCGGCGGGGCGGGGCGGGGCGGGGCGGGGCGGGGCTGCCCGCGGCCCGGATGTGAGCGGCGCTGGGGCTGCGCTCGTCGCCGCCTCTCAGGGGCAGAGGTAGAGGGGGCCTGGACGCCACAGCCCGCGGCGCGCCCCCGCTCCCCGCGCTGCGCCCCGGCCCGCCCTGCTCCGCGGCGCGGCTCCACTCCGCCCCCTCCTCCTCTTCTCTCCTCCCCCTCCCTGCAGCTGGCGAGCCGGGCAGGAGGGCGGCCGGTGCAGCCGGCACGTCGCTGACACTCGCGCCGAGGTAAGCGGCCGCTTCTCACCCGGAGTGGGGGACCAGGAAGTTTCCCCCAGCCCGGCTGCGGTGCCGGCGGCCCCCGGCAGCTTTCCGCGGCCCCGCTGCGTGGCCGCAGCCCGTCCTGGCGCGGAGCGGTGCCGCCCGCTCCGTTCCGGGGCCGAGAGGCCGGCATCTGCTCCTGGGGCCTGCCTTGCCCGCCGCGCCCGGGCCCGGGCCTGCCCGCCGCCGCCGCTGTCCCCGCGGCCGAGGCGGGAGCGGGCGGGCGCTCCCCTCCGCAGCCCCCATCTGCCCCTTGCCGGCGCTCGCCTCGGCCCGAGGAACTCTGAGCCGAGTTGGGGGCTCCCTGCTCCCAGCGGGCTGTGACGGCGGGGCGCCGGGGTGGGTGACACTGGGCCGCGCCGGGAGGCCTCCGCTCTGCCTCCTTGCGCTCGGAGCTCCGCGGTGGGGGCTCAGCCGGGGGCTGAAGCGCGGGCAGGCTCCTGGGAGACCCCAGCGCCCTGTCTCGGCAGGGACCGAGGGGTTGCCCCTGCTTCCAGGGCTTGGGGGTGTGGGAGTTGCGTGTGTCTGCCCTCCTCCACTTCTTGCAGCCGCTGACTGTTGTGCAGTTTGCTCTTGTGTCTCTCCTTGGCTCCGTAGTCAAGCTCTTACTGGAGGCGACTTCCTCAGGGCAGAAACTGCCGGATCTTGAATGTCAAAAAGTCCTTGCTGTGCTCCGCAAAGTCCTGGTGTAGGAAGGGAACTGCAGTTAAAGAGGCAGCTCTCCTTGCGGAGCAGAGAGCTGAGGTCGGTGTCCTGGGAGGCGATACCGGCGAGGGAAGGCTTCTGTTTGTTCTTTCCTGAGCGTGCTGAGAGTGACAGCGATGCCTGCTTATGTCTGGACAACCCCTCAAGCAGGTCGGGATGGGTTTGTTGTGTTCCCGTTTCTGAGAGCCGGTGTTGTGCTCCAAGCTAAGAGAAAGAGACCGAAGCCTCATCCTGCAGCAGCTCCAGCTGCTCTTCCCGGGGCGAGTGGCTGCACTGTGGCTCTGATGGATAACTTTGACTAGTGGAAACCTGTAGAGGTGCTGAGTGTCCTGGAGCTCCTGAGCCACTGGAAGTAAGGCAGACAAATTATTTTACTGTCTTTTGAGGGAGAGGCATGGAAATAGCACTACAGAAAGGGCTGTGCAGAGCTTTCTTTCCTGGAGATGCTCTTCAATGCTGTCTCAAATGTGAGTCACTGGTCACACAGCTTCCTTGAAGGAGGAAGGAGGCAGCACTGGTGTCTGGAATGTGAGCATTGTCAGCCCCGTGTGGTTAGGAAGGCCTTCATAAAGAAAGGATGAGTGGCAGTGGAGTGAGGGACAGCTTAACATCTGGAAAGAAAAGGGACAGTACAGCACTGCACTTTTTCCATGATGAAGAGTTGTTAAAGGGGGCTGAAGGTAAGGCTCTGCCAAACTCTTTGCAACTCCATGTGTCAGGGCTGGAAGGAAGGATGGAATGAAATTGTCTGTGCTATACACCTGGTAACCTAAAGGTCCTGTCTGACCTTAAAATCTGTCAGACTCCCCAGCAGGTGGGTTGAGGCAGGGCAGTAACACAATTCTGTCACAGAAATACTTCTTCCTCAGTCAAAAACTAATGAATCATTCTTGACCCAGAAAGGTGCTGTGGAAGTTTTGAGCTCTGGGTCTTCCAGGAAACTGCCTTGTAGAAGATGCCAGTGGAACTCTGCTGAGCAGTCACTGCTTGTGCCGTGGCTCCAGCCCAAGCTCTTTGAGTAAAGGTTTCAGGAGGCAGAAGCAGCTGTGCTGGGTGTGAATAAATCTGTGAAGGGCTTTTACTGATGACCTCTGCTAGCTTTCAGGTCCTTGTGCAGATAACTTCTGCCTTGTTCACACCATTCTGGTTCTCCTGAAGAAGTCATCCTCTACTGCCCAAGGCAGACAATGCTACTTTCTAGGCTTTTTGCCTGATTTGTAGCTTAAGTCATATTAGAAGGAGCAGGCAGTTGCTATTGTCTGTGAAGTTCTGTAGTAGCAGCCACAAAATTCAGCAGAACCTAATGGATGTTCACATGGCCTGCAAGGGACAGGACCAGGGGCAGTGGCTTCAAGCTAGAGCAGAGCAGAATTAGATTGGATGTGAGGAACAAGTTCTGCACCAGGAGGCTGCTGGAACACTGCAGCAGGTCGCCCAGGGAGGTGGTTGAGGCCCCTTCCCTGGGGGTATTCAAGGTGAGGCTGGATGAGGCCCTGGGCAGCCTGATCTAGCTGGGGATGTCCCTGCTGACTGCAGGGGAGTGTGTGTGTGTTGGGCTGGATGACCTTTGGAGATCCCTTCCTCCCTGGACTGTTCTGTGATATATTAGGAGTTGGTGTGGGCACAGGGCTGGCAACAGGTCCACTGTTTGTGGTCTCTGAAAGAGCAACCTCCTGCTTTCTGGAACACCAGGAAAGGCTGGGATGTTCCTTTCAAACGGTGCTCTTAGCTGCCAGCTTCCCCAAGGGGAAGGGGTAGTGCTTAGGGCAGCAAAGTGCCAACAGCTGTTGGATATGGAAATAAAAAGCTGTAGTGTCAGTTGGGAGGTTTGGGGTGGTTTGGGCTTAATTATCAAAGAAACTTTAAAGCTGAGCATTGTTTGAAGGGATGGGAAAGGATGGGAATGCCAGAGTCAGTCTGAGAAGGGAGTTACTGAAATGCTTACTGCATGAACCTCTTCTGCTCCTCACAGGTGGCATGAACCATCCTGTTTGTAAGCATACACCTGAGGAATGCTCTGGGCACACCTTGATGAGTTACTTTGGCCTCTTGTAAAAACCTGTAAGTAAAACAAGTGTAGTTTGGTTTGAGATTGCTTTGATGATTCCCTTTCTGCTCCCAGCTGGCTTGGTCTGCTTCTGAAAGGAAAAGTGAGTGTGGAATCATTTTGGTTGAGAAAGACCTTTAAGATCGAGTCCAACTACTGTCTAATGACCAAGGCTGGGGCTAAACCATGGCCCTCAGCACCACAGCTCTGCCTCTTTGAAACACCTCCAGGGGTGGGGATTCAACCATCTCATAGTATCCTAGTATCAGTCAGGGTTGGAAGGGACCACAAGGATCATCCAGTTCCAACCCCCCTGCCATGGGCAGGGACACCCCACACTAGATCAGGCTGGACACAGCCTCATCCAGCCTGGGCTTAAACACCTCCAGGGACAGGGCCTCAACGTGCCATTTCCCCTAGTCCTATCACTGCCTGAGATCCTGAGCAGTCTCTCCCCAGCCTTCCTGGAGCCCCCTTCAGAGCCTGGAAGGCCACAATGAGGTCACCTGGGAGCCTTCTCTTCTCCAGACTGAACAGCCCCAACTCCTTCAGTCTGTCCTCACAGCAGAGGTGCTCCAGCCCTCTGCTCATCCTCCTGGCCCTGCTCTGGACACCTTCCAGCCCCTCCAGATCTCTCTTGTCATAGGGGCTCCGGAACTGGAGGCAGGACTCCAGGTGGGGTCTCCCCAGAGCTGAGCAGAGGGGGAGAATCACCTCCCTTGCCCTGCTGGCCACACTTCTCCTGCTGCAGCCCAGGCTCTGGTTGGCTTTCTGGGCTGCAAGTGCACACTGAGAGCTCCTGGTGAGCTTTTCCTCCCCCAGCACCCCCAAGGCTCTCTCCTCAGGGCTGCTTTCCAGCCAGTCCCTGCCCAGCCTGCATTTGTGCCTGGGGTTGCCTCCACCCAGCTGCAGGACCCTGCCCTTGGTCTTGTTGAACCTCCTGAGGTTGGCTTGTGCCCAGCTCTGCAGCCTGTCCAGGTCCCTCTGGATGGATCCCTTCCCTCCAGCTGTCTGCTGCAGCACACAGCTTGGTGTCAGCAGCAAACCTGCTGAGGGTGCACTCAGTGCCACTGTCCATGGCACCCACAGGGATGTTGAACAAGCCTGGTCCCAGGAGTGATCCCTGAGGGACTCTGCTTGTCCCTGGCCTCCCCTGGGACATGGAGCCATGGACAGCCACTCTGTGGGTGCAGCCATCAAGCCAGCTCCTTATCCATCCAGTGGTCACCCATCACACCCATGTGTCACCAGCCTGGAGACCAGGATGTGGTGTGGGACAGTGTGGAAGGCTTTGCTCAGGCCCAGCCAAACGACATCAGCTGCTCTCCCCTCAGCTATTGATGTTGTCACCTGTTCAGAGAAGGCCACCAGGTTGGTCAGGCAGGATTTGCCCTTGGTGAAGCCATGCTGGCTGTTCCCAATCACCTCTTCACTATTCTTCTGAGCCAGCAGTGCCTCCAGGAGGATCTGCTCCATGATCTTTCTGGGCACAGAGGTGAGACTGCCTGGCCTGGAGTTCCCTGGTTCCTCCTTCTTACCCTTTTTGCAGATGGGTGATGTTTCCCCTGTTCCAGTCTGTGGGGACTGCCCCAGACTGCCATGACCTTTGGAATAGACTAGAGAGGGGTTTAGCAACCTCCTCTGCCAGTTCTCTCAGCACCCCTGGGTGTACCCCGTGGGGTCCCATGGACTTGAACACTTTCAGGTTCTTCAGGTGATCACCAACCTGACCTTCACTTCCCATGGGCAGTTCTTCCTCCCTGTCCCTGGCATTGTCTTCCATAACATCAGGAGTGTGGCTAGAGGCCCTCCTGGGCAGTCCTTTCCAATCTTTGAGAACCTTTTCAGGGAAGAAAAGTTTCTTCTGATGTCTGACCTAAACCTCTCCTGGGGCAACTTGAGGCCGTTTCTTCTCATCCTGTCACTTGGTTACTATGGAGGTGACCCAACACCCAGTTACCTTGCTTTGTAAAATGGGCAGGTCTTTGGTTGTGTTAAGTGACACTGTGGCAACAACTGGCAGCCTCCAAAAGCTGACTCACTGGTTGTGTTTTGCAGAAATGGCAGCTCAGAAAAGGAAGTCTGTGCTAGTAGAGCCTTCTGCAAAACGTCCCAGGCTGGACAAGAACTGCAAACAGTCATCGGTGAAGAAGGAGAGAGAGGTGTCAGATGCAAGGCATGTCTCGAGTAAATCAAAGCCCAATCAGTGTGCAGTGCAGGAGAAAGCTGTGCTCAAAACCTCTGTCAAGTCTAACAGGTCAGTTACAAAAGCCATATCATTGTGCTAGTGCAGCACCAGCCCTAGGAGAAGGAATGCAACTGAATAGTGGGGAGCTGAGCCTTACACCCTTAAGCGTGGTATCCACTGCCTGATCTTGCCCTGGGAACTTGGAATGACTTCCTCCAAAAGAGTTTCTGAAGCAAAAATAAAGCTAACAGTCTGTAAGCTTGAGGCTTTATCTGAAAGCCAGAAGTGTCAACAACTAACCACTGCTAGAGACCTTAAAAGGCATTCCTCTGGGGTTCGTAGTTCAGTCTGGCCCTGCACTGCAAGCACGGTGGACTGCACTGCAGAGGAACCAGGTGCAACTGAGGGCCTTCTAGAATGAGTGGAGGGAAAGTTCTTCTGCAGGTGTTGAGGGTGTAAGATTTAGTGGTCTGAAAAGGAAAGGAGGCAGAGGTTAGCAGGACTGAGAAGAGGCTTATGACAAAACCTCCTTTCCAGATGCTGACCAAATAACCTTTGGAATCTTTCAGTGACAGCAGCCCCGAGCCTGAGCTGGGACCGCGCATGACCACGAGATCAGCGGCACTCAGCTTGAGCAGCAAGCCAGCCCTCCACAGAAAGGCCCAGCAGCAGCCCAAGTCTGCAAAAGCTAAGGAGCTGTGCCAGAGAAAGTGTGTGCAGGGAGCTCCTGAGTCCAAGTGTGTGCAGGGGGCTCCTGAGTCCAAGTGTGTGCTTGCGCCCAAGGAGCCAGCAGCCAGGAGGTCGCAGCGCCTGCAGCAGCTGACGTGCGCCAGCGTGCCGGCCCCCGCCAGGTCCCTGCGCAGCAGAGAGCTCTCAGAGGAGAAAGCTTTGGAAGTTAAACAGAGTCACTCTGCAAAAAGGCACTCTCACAGTGTGGCAGCAAAAGCTGCTGCATCTGCTGGGGAGAAAACTGAGCACAAAAACACAAGGACTAAGCCAAGCAATACGAACGAGGAAAGGAGAAAAGGAACGGCTGCAGAGGTGAGAAGCTCTCTGAAAGAGAAAAGGTGTAAAGCAGAGAGCAAAAGTGACAATTCCAATGGCTTCCAGCACAGCCTTCCAGCGTCATCGTGTCCTGCTGGCAGTCCTGAGGCAGGTAAGAGAGAGCAAAGGGACTCAGTACCTCCCGCTCCTGGCGGCGCGAGGGAAGTGGCAGCGGATCCGCTTCAGCCAAATCCTAAGACAGCGACTAAGGAGAAGCAGCAAATGCAGCAGAGCGTGAGAAACAGTGCAAGGCCAAAAAAGACCCCAGAGCCACCTGCAGGTGAGGCAAATGTGGCTGAGCAGCCAGAGAGCGACGGGAGATCCAAGAGGGTCAGCATCCTGGAGCTGTGCGAGGAGATCGCCGGTGAGATCGAGTCGGATACGGTGGAGGTGAAAAAGGATTCCCCTGCTGCCGAGCCCAGCAAAGCAGAAGGAAAGCCTGCTGAGGGCCAGGCTCAGCAGGGTGAAAGGCTTCCTCAGGGAGAGCCCCCTCAAAGCACCCAATGCAAACGCTTCTTCCCCAGCAAAAAAGGGATGCCTGTCAAGTGCACGCTGAACGGCAGGAGCAACGCCTCAAACAAGAACTCCAAGTGGACCAAAATTAAGTTACTCAAAGCTAGCAGCATGAAGCAGAGTGGCTGCAGTCCTGCAAGTGCCCTCAAGCTGTTAAGGTTAAAAGAGGAGCCTGAGCTGTCAGAGGCCAGCCCAGCAGCTGCAGAAGCAGAGCTCTCGAAGGCACCCGGCAAGCTGGCGGCAGCAGGACTCTCTGAGGACGCAAGTGCGACCTGTGCGCAGGATCCTTCCCCTGAGAGAGCTGCACCTCTGAAATCAGGGACACTGGAACTGCAACAGCCCTCCAGGAGAGGTGCAGAGAATGGCTTGTTGGGTAATTTGACCAAACCTGCCTGTGAGCCCAGAGCAGATGAGGTAAGGAGTTGGAGCTGTGCTGTGGGGTGGGAGGGAGCTCTCCTCCTGGGCTGCCTGCTGGGGATGCCGTGCTCTGAAGTCTTGTTTCAGTGACTTCACGTGGAGGCAACCTCACCTCTGATGTATTAAAGATCTGTGAGTGGTGTGCTGGTGGGGGTGGGATGATGGCAAGCTGGAAGCTGAATCTGTTCCACCCCTCTTGAGTTCTCTGGTTAACTTAACTCAATGGTTGATGGGCAAAAACCTCCTGCTGAAGCCAGAGGTTGTCCAGATCCATGTGGATGCTGGTTGAGGAGTTAAGCTTGCAAAGCTGTTCTGAAAAGGTGTGTTAAGGGCAATGAGACAGAAGAAAGCCTTCTCCACCAGAAGGAAATGAAACTGTAAGATGGTAAGGATCAAGGTGCTCTGTGGGAAGCTGATGTGCAAGGCTGTGTGTCAGCTGGAGAACTGTGTGCAGAATGAATGCCTCAAGCATGGAGCAGCTAATCAGCTTGGCTTGAAGTAATGTAGGACTTTGAAGGCTGCTGCCCTGTTGGAGGGGTGAGTTTATGATGTGGTTAGGAACTCAGGGGCACCAAGCTGTTCAGGTTTTTCACTCACTGTTCTCTGGTTTGTTTAGAACTTTCAATTACACTTGGAGGCAAGTCCAGAAAGTTCTCCAGTGAAGTGTGTCACAGCTCCCAAACCACCCAAACAAGGCAGGAAAGAGCCTGGGGAGTGTGAGCCTCAAGGTAACTGTTCACTACTGATCTTAACTCTTCTGCCCAATCAGATGGGAAGCACAAGGCCTCCTCTCAGAGGGCTGTTTGGTGGAGTAGGTGCAGTTGGTGCAGAGCTAAGCTGCTAGGGTTGGGGCTGTTCACCAGGGCTGTTCTAGAATCACAGAGTCCTTTAGAATAGAATAAACCAAACCAGGTTGGAAGAGACCTTCAAGATCGAGTCCAACCCATCAACCAATCCAACACCACCTAAACAACTAACCCATGGCACCAAGCACCCCAGCAAGTCTCCTCCTGAACACCTCCAGGGATGGGGACTCCACCACCTCCCCAGGCAGCCCATTCCAATAGGCAATCACTCTCTCTGTGTAGAACTTCTTCCTAACATCCAACCTAAACCTCCCCTGGTGCAGCCTGAGACTGTGTCCTCTTGTTCTGGTGCTGGCTGCCTGGGAGAAGAGACCAACCCCCACCTGGCTACAACCTCCCTTCAGGGAGTTGGAGAGAGCAAGAAGGTCTCCCCTGAGCCTCCTCTTCTCCAGGCTAAGCAACCCCAGCTCCCTCAGCCTCTCCTCACAGGGCTGTGCTCCAGACCCCTCCCCAGCTTTGTTGCCCTTCTCTGGACACCTTCCAGCAACTCAACCTCCTTCCTAAACTGAGGGGCCCAGAACTGGACACAGAACTCAAGGTGTGGCCTAACCAGTGCAGTGTACAGGGGCAGAATGAGCTCCCTGCTCCTGCTGGCCACACTCTTCCTGATGCAGGCCAGGATGCCCTTGGCCCTCTTGGCTGCCTGGGCACACTGCAGGCTCATGTTCAGCCTACCATCAACCAGCACCCCCAGGTCCCTCTCTGCCTGGCTGCTCTCAGCCACTCTGACCCCAGCCTGTAGCACTGCCTGGGGTTGTTGTGGCCAATGTGCAGAACCTGGCACTTGGATGTGTTCAGTCTCCTGCCCTTGGCCTCTGCCCATCTGTCCAGCCTGTCCAGGTCCCTCTGCAGGTCCCTCTCTGCCCTCCAGCAGATCAACTCCTGCCCCTAGCTTGGTGTCATCTGCAAATTTACTGCTGATGGACTCAATGCCCTCATCCAGATCATCATTATGTTGGAAGCCCAGCACTGCCAAGGCTGCTGCTGAGCCATGTCCCTCAGCACCACATCTACACTTCTCTTGGACACCTCCAGGGGTGAGGATTCCACCACTGCCCTGGGCAGCCTGATCCAGGGCTTGGCAGCTCTCCCAGTGAAGGCATTTTTCTTAATGTCCAACCTTCTGGCCCAACTTGAGGCTGTTTCCTCTTGTCCTATCTGCTGCCTGGGAGAAGAGACTGACCCCCACCTGGCTCCCACCTCCTTCCAGGGAGCTGTAGAGGGCAATGAGGTCTCCCCTCAGCTTCCTCCAGAGGAGACACCCCCAGTTCCCTCAGCTGCTCCTCATAGGACTTGTTCACATTTCTTTGTGTGTCACCCCCATGGCCACTGCCCTTTCATCTCTGGGATGAGTTGAGGGAAGGAGGTGTCTGTTGTTCTACCCAGCTCTGCTTTCAGTGCACCTTTGTGCTTCATGCATGAGTGTTTCAATGCTCCATATACTCCAGTGAGAGTGAAGTGACAGCATTTGAGAGACACAACCCCCCCAGCCATGGCTCAGCCACCTCATCAAGTAGCAGCACTGCCAGGTTTCACTTGGGCTCTTCCCTGGGGCTGGCTTCTGTGCAGGGTTACTGTTTCCCTTGAGTAAGTACCTTTGTTTCTCCTAAGTTGTTCTGCTTGATCTTGACCAAAGTGCTGCCTCCTTGCTGGCTGTTCCTGGCCTGTGAGGGCAGTCTGTCAGCCTTCTGGTGGCTGTGATGGGAATCATAGTATCACAGTATCAGTCAGGGGTGGAAGGGACCACAAGGATCATCCAGTTCCAACCCCCCTGCCATGGGCAGGGACACCCCACACTAGATCAGCCTGGCCAGAGCCTCATCCAGCCTGGGCTTAAACACCTCCAGGGACAGGGCCTCAACCACCTCCCTGGACAACCCATTCCAGGGCTTCACCACTCTCATGGGGAAGAACTTCCTCCTCCCCTCCAGCCTGAATCTCCCCACCTCCAGCTTCATTCCATTCCCCCTAGTCCTAGCACTGCCTGAGATCCTGAGCAGTCCCTCCCCAGCCTTCCTGTAGCTCCCTTCAGATCCTGGAAGGCCACAATGAGGTCACCTGGGAGCCTTCTCTTCTCCAGACTGAACAGCCCCAACTCCTTCAGTCTGTCCTCACAGGAGAGGTGCTCCAGCCCTTTGCTCCTCCTCCTGGCCCTGCTCTGGACACCTTCCAGCCCCTCCAGCTCCCTCTTGTCATAGGGGCTCCAGAACTGGAGGCAGGACTCCAGGTGGGGTCTCCCCAGAGCTGAGCAGAGGGGGAGAATCACCTCCCTTGCCCTGCTGGCCACACTTCTCCTGCTGCAGCCCAGGCTCTGGTTGGCTTTCTGGGCTGCAAGTGCACACTGAGAGCTCCTGGTGAGCTTCTCCTCCCCCAGCACCCCCAAGGCTCTCTCCTCAGGGCTGCTTTCCAGCCAGTCCCTGCCCAGCCTGCATTTGTGCCTGGGGTTGCCTCCACCCAGCTGCAGGACCCTGCCCTTGGTCTTGTTGAACCTCCTGAGGTTGGCTTGTGCCCAGCTCTGCAGCCTGTCCAGGTCCCTCTGGATGGATCCCTTCCCTCCAGCTCTCTGCTGCACCACACAGCTTGGTGTCAGCAGCAAACCTGCTGAGGCTGCACTCAGTGCCACTGTCCCTGGCACCCACAGGGATGTTGAACAAGACAGGTCCCAGGAACTGCCTCTGGCTGAGGGCTCTTAGCAGTGATCACCAACATCTCTCCATGAACTTCCTTACCCCTTTCTTGATATTTCCTCCTTTTGCTTTTGGGTTTTGGGTTCCTTGGAGGTTTGTCTTTGGTCTGAATGCCTTTGTTATGGATTTGTGGTGGGTGGGTTGGGTTGGTTTTGTGGTTTTGGTGTTGTGGGGGGGTTTGTTTTAGCTCTGAACCTGACTTTGAGGGCCCTAACTTTCCAGCTTCACTGAACAGCTGGGGTTTTCCCAGGGTGGTGTTGGAGGGCAGAAAATAGAACCTTCTCCTTTTTCTTTCTCTTGCTATTGGTTATTTTCCTAGAGGGCCCCAGAGCACCCCTCAGCTGGGGGCTCTGATTCTAACCCTACCCACAGAGCTGTCTGTAGGAGGGGTGGTGTGAACAGGCTGCAGCCACACAGCTTCATTACTGAGTTTCACTGCTGCAAGCTGCTTTGCACTGCTGCTGACATAGAGCCATGGAGTCACTCTGGCTGGAAAAGGCCTTTAAGGTCATCAGGGCCAACCAATAAATGCAGCAGTTGTGAGGGCAGGTCAGGTTGAGGGAGGTACTCTGACATGCCCCAGTTGCTGCTTGGCCTCAGAAGGCTGCCAGAAATGGGAGTCTCAGCACAGCCTCCCCCAGGCAGCTGTTTAGCTCACTTCCCTCTAGCCCTGCTGCAACCTGGCTGCAAGCTGCTGAGAGAGCAATTGTTTAACCACTCCTCCTGTCTAATCAGCTTCAACCCCCTGCACAGCAGTGTCAATAGATTGATCATCCAGTGGCTCCATGTGTAAGAAATGGCATCCCACTGCATCCTCAAAGGCAGTGACTCAACTCCATTGGCTCTTTGCTGAGGTTCTCTTCCCAGGTCTGTAGTGACTAAAGCAGCTCTTGGAGGGTTTGATCTGCACTGCCCCAAAGGCTGGCTGTGACCCAGGCACACCCTTAAGTCTCACTTGTGCCTTCTCACAGAGTGACTTGGGTTGAGAGGGACCTCAGAGATCTTCTGCTCCAACCCCCCTGCCACAGACAGGGACAGCTCTCAGCTACACTTGGCTGCTGGAGGCCTCATCCAGCCTGGCCTTAAACACCCCCAGGGAGGAGGCAGCCACAGCCCCCCTGGGCAGCCTGTGCCAGAGTCTCACCATCCTTGTACTGAAGAGCTTCTTCCTCAGCTCCACTCTAACCCTGCTCTGCCTCAGCTTCAAACCCTTCCCCCTTGGCCTGTCTGTAGACACCCTCAGGAAAAGTCTCTCTGCAGCCTTCCTGCAGGAGCCCTTCAGGTGCTGGGGGGCAGCTGTATCTGCAGAGTGCTGCTTCTGCAGAGTGCCCTCACCTCCATTCAAACACAGGGCAGAAGGCTTTCAGTCAACCAGGTGAAGAGATGGCTTTTTTCAGGAGTATATGAAGGAACATCTGAGCATTGCCTCAAGGCTCCTTGTTTGCTTCACTGGCCTTGAACAGATTGCAACATTGTCTGAGGTTGAAGAGCAGATTTAGACTGAATCTTAGGAAGCTCTTTGCCAGGAGGGTGGTGAACACTGGAGCAGGTTGCTCAGCCTGGAGAAGGCTCCAGGGAAACCTGATAGCAGCCTGCCAGTACCTGAAGGAGGCTACAAAAGGCTGCAGTAGGACTGCTCCCAAAGGCCTGCAGGGCCAGGGTGAGAGGCAAGGGTTTGAAGTTAGAGCAGAGCAGATGCAGGTTGGATGTCAGGAGCAGGTTCTGCACCATTAGGGTGGTGGAACACTGCAACAGGTTGCCCTGGGAGGTGGTTGAGGCTCCATCCCTGGAGATATTCCAGGTGAGGCTGGACAGGGCTCTGGGCAACCTGCTCCAGTGGAGGATGTCCCTGCTGAGTGCAGGGGCTTGGACTGGCTGAGCTGTGGAGGCCCCTTCCAAGCCAGAGCATTCTGTGATTGTGTGAATGTGTTCTGGCAAATCCCTCTGGGTGTGGCTGAGGCTCCCTTTGCCAGTGAACTCCCTAACCCACTGCTCATCTCCTTCATTGCAGGTTTGGCTCCCAAGCAGTTGACACAAACTTCATTTACAGATCAGACTGCTGAAACTGAGAACAGGTACAGTAGTGCACACATGGGGACATCACAGCAGCCTTCCCCAGGGTGAGCAGAGGGGTTGGTGTGAGCTGGGATCACAGGCTCACAGGATCACCAAGGTTGGAAGAGGCCTCAAAGGTCATCCAGTCCAACCTGGCACCACAGAGCTCATGACTAACCCATGGCACCAAGTGCCACATCCAATCCCCTCTTGAACACCTCCAGGGATGGGGACTCCACCACCTCCCTGGGCAGCACATCCCAGTGGCTAACAACTCTCTCAGGGAAGAACTTTCTCCTCACCTCCAGCCTAATCCTCCCCTGGCACAGCTTGAGACTGTGTCCTCTTCTTCTGGTGCTGCTTGCCTGGCAGAAGAGCCCAACCCCCAACTGGCTACAACCTCCCTGCAGGGAGTTGGAGGGAGCAAGAAGGTCTCCCCTGAGCCTCCTCTTCTCCAGGCTAAGCAACCCCAGCTCCCTCAGCCTCTCCTCACAGGGCTGTGCTCCAGACCCCTCCCCAGCTTTCTTGCCCTTCTCTGGACACCTTCAAGTCTCTCAATGTCCTTCTTGAATTGAGGAGCCCAGAACTGGACACAGGACTCAAGGTGTGGCCTCAGCAGTGCTGAGCACAGGGCACAAGGACTTCCCTGCTCCTGCTGGCCACACTCTTCCTGCTGCAGGCCAGGATGCCCTTGGCCTTCTTGGCCCCCTGGGCACACTGCTGGCTCATGTTCAGGCAGCTGCTCTGCTGCTTCCCAAACTGGGTGACTTGCCCTGGATAAAAGCCAGCTCTTGTTTTCTGCTGGTATTTAGAGATGCTTTTAGTCTGTCAAGAAAAACATTAAGGGAGGTGTTTGTAACTGCACATGTGTGCTTGAAAGTTGAATGTAAGAGAGTTGGGAAAGCATGTCACACAATGTGGGGGGCTGGAAGGGACCTCCAGAGCTCATCCAGTCCAACCCCCCTGCCAGTGCAGCATCACCCAGGGCAGGGCACACAGGAACACAGCCAGGTGGGCTTTGAATATCTCCAGAGAGGGAGACTCCACAACCCCCCTGGGCAGCCTGCTCCAGGGCTCTGTCACCTCACAGGGCAAAAATCCTTCCTCCTGTTTCCATGGCACTTCCTCTGCCTCAGCTTCCACCACTGCCCCTTGTGCTGGCATTGGGCATCCCCCAGCAGAGCCTGGCTCCAGCCTCTGGGCACTCACCCTGCACAGCTTTAGCAACAGCAAGGAGCTCACCCTCAGGCTGCTCCTCTCCACGCTCCAGAGCCCTCAGCTCCCTCAGGCTCTCCTCATGAGGAAGATCTTCCACTGCCTTCAGCAGCTCTGTGGCTCTGTGCTGGACTCTCTCAAGCAGTTCCCTGAGGCCTTTCTTGCCCTGAGGGCCCCAGAGCTGGGCCCAAGGTTCCAGCTGTGGCCTCAGCAGGGCAGAGTTTCTTTTGGCATGGGAAGGAGGGCTTTTAATTTGGGGTAGGTTTGGGCTTGCTGAAGGAGTCAGCTGCCAGATGGAAAAGTGATTCATGGGTTTACTACTGAGTGAATTGTTCCTGCTACTAACAGTCCAGATGGGTTCTGTCCTTGCTTGTGTTGTCTGTTGTAGTCTGTGAACAATTCTGACAAACTGAGGCAGTTCCAGGCTCAGGACTGCAGTTTCTTCCTGCCAGCTCCCTTGAACACAGCTGGTGCAGTGCTCAGTGTGCTGGTAGTGCTCTCTGTAGCAGTGATGAAGGTGAGGATGACTGCTGCTCACTCCCAGCACATCCCTCTGAGGCCAGCTACCAGCTGTGAGCAGCCAGCCCTGCTGTGCTTGCTGCCAGGCTCCCCAGCTGTGGCATTCCCCCCAGCAGGGCTGGTGAGGAGCTGCAGCCCCAGGGGCACTTGGGCACTTCTCAGTAGCTGCTATAAACCTTTGAGGATTCCTGGGTTTGTTCTCAACTGCCAGAGAGCTTTCTGGTAGGCACTGCCCCATCCCTGGAGGTGTTCAAGGCCTGGTTGGATGAATCTTTCAGCACCTCATTCTAGTGGGAGGTGTCCCTGCCCATGGCAGGGGGTTGGAGCAGGATGAGCTTCGAGGTCCCTCCCAACCCAAACTGTTCTGTGAACCTATGAATTCTCAAGCTACAAATGAGTGCAGGCTGAGCTGTGTTCTGTGGCAGCCAAGCTGTCTGTGGGCACTCACTCCTGTGCTGCAGTGCCTGGTGTGCCAGTCTCAGCTGTCTGAGGGGTACTGGAGTGCAGCCCCTGCTTGGAGCTGAGTGGCCCAGAGCTGCCTTTCCCCAGGGGTTTGTGTGCTGCCATCTCCCTGCACAGACTGTTGTAAGAAGCTTTGGCTGGCTTTCCTGTGAGGGCTTTCTGCCCCTGCTTCCCTCATGCTCTCCAGGCTGGGAGCAGCCTTCCCCTCCTGCTCCTGCTGCTGTAGCAGTGATGTGCACAGCTCCAGGGTAGCTTTCTGCTGTCCTGTAAGAAAAGCTGCCCCTGAAGCAGCTACCTGATGCAGACTTTGGGGTACATGGCAGGAGGTGAAACACAGCTGTGGCTGAGCCCCAGCAGTGCTGCTTCACAAATGCCTGGCAGGAGCTTTGGCTCTGGAAGCAGCTCCCTCAATTCCCTTGCTGCCCATGGGTGCAGTTGCCACATCCTGGGTTTGCTGACAAGCAGCCCAGCTGGGAATTCCTGCTGGAGGGGCAGTGGGGTTGGATGTGTTTTGCTTGGGTGACCTCCCCAGTTCATCCCCCCTGCAGTGAATGTGTTTCCCCTGAGCACAGCAGCAAGCTGATAGGATAACTCTAGCCTGCTGCAGGACTTCCCAGTCATGAGGAGGGGAAACAAACTCCATCAGAGAGGCTCCAGGGATGCCTCCATACTTACTCCTTAGGTCCTCTTCCCCTTCCCTTCCCTGCCAGCCATTAGAAGAAGTCTGACCTGAGTTTGAGACCTTTCTGACATGCTTTCTATTTCCATCTTGCTGCCTTAGCAGCCTGCTGCAGGCTGCCTGAAGCCAGGCACCAGATCCCTGCACGGGAAATGCAGAGTTAGCATCAGTCATGCTCTGAGACTCCCAGTCATGGAGTGGTTGGGTTGGAAGGCACCTTAAGGATCACCTAGTTCTAACCCCTGCCCTGGGCAGGGACACCTTTCCACTGGACTTGGCTACTCAGGGCCTCAGCCAGCCTGGCCTGGAACATCTCCAGAGAGGAGGCAGCCACAGGCTCCCTGGGCAACCTGTGCCAGTCTCTCCCCACCCTCTCAATAATTCCTGTCTCAGTCTCCCCTCTCCCAGCTCAAAGCCACTGTCTCTCATCCTGGCACTCCCAGCTCTTGTTCAGAGTCCCTCCCAGCTCTCCTGGACTGGAGGCACTGCTCTGAGCTCTCCCTGCAGCCTTCTCTTCTCCAGGCTGCACAGCCCCACCTCTCCCAGCCTGTCCCCACAGGGGAGGCTCTGCAGCCCTCTGAGCATCTTCCTTGGGCTCCTCTGGGCCAGCTCCAGCAGCTCCCTGTCCTCATTTTACCTGCTTGTGTTAATGGCTGTGCCTAACCTGCCCCCTCCCCGGTTAGAAGTCTGACACTTCAGCTTCATTTCCATTTGAAAAGCTCTCTGCATTCAGTTAGTCACAAACGACTTTTTGGTTAATCCTTTCATTTCCTGAGGTGTTTTTCCCCCCCCTTCCATTTGACTTGCAGATCTCTAGGACTGGTTGGGGTAATGAGCTGGGATTTGCATCCTGTTGAGGTTTGCTTCTGCTCACCACACCAGCTCTGAGTATCTGGGAGGACATGTGGGAGCAGTCCCTCTTTTTAACATGAAGTGTATTTGTATTTCAAGGGTTCCACTGTCAAATCCTTCACTGGCATCCAAATGCAGTAACACCCTACCATCTGAGGAGCATATTCAGAAGCTAAAAGAAGCAGGAAAGGATGGTGATAAGCAGCTGATCATAGTAAGTAATGTGCTTTGAGTAAGGCTTAGAGCTCCTTGGAGAAATGTGCTGTGTGTTCCTGAAGCTGCCTTCAAATCCTCAGTGAGCTGTGGAAGGGTCTGTGTCAGGCTGGTGGTGGAGGAAGGGTGGTAGAGAGGCTTCAGGTGTAAAGCTGGTGCTTGGTCAAACAGCTCTCTGCATCTTTCCCACAGAGTGGCAGGGCAGTGGCAGGCCAGCTGTCAGGGGGAGGGAAACTGCCTCTACTTCCATGCAAACCCTCACATGCTTCAGATGTCAGGCTGCTGGGGCAGGGTGGGTGCAAAGCTGATGTCAGCAGACCCATTCCTGCATCACCCCAGTGCCCACTGCTCTCAGACACACAGAGAGAGCTTCCTGTGCCCTCACTTTGAGCAGCAGCAGTGCTTTGTGCTTGCAGCTTCTGCTGTTAGCTACCAAATGCAGGGATCTCTGAAACCAAGGCAGTGCAAGAGGAGGAGAGTGACCTGCAGCCATTTGTTCTGCCTCACAGCATCACACACCACACACTGGGGGTTTGGGTCTGTGGTTTATAATAATCCCTGCATTAGGTAATGCTTCAGGAATGAAAGGCTGGAGCTGGGGAGCTACAGAGGGAGAAGAATCCAGGCCATCACAGCAGAGCATTCTGCAGTAAGCTGCTTAGGGAAGAGGCTTTCCCCTCTCCCAGCATATGTGTGAAGGGCAGGTGCTGCCTGACCAGCCTCCTCTCCTGTGACAGAGACCTGCTGAGTGCATCAGGGAGAGGCTGTGCCTGCCTGGGCCTTAGCAAAGCCTTTCACACCTTTGTATCACAGCATCCTCCTGGAGAAGCTGGTTGCTCCTGGCTTGGGTGGGTGGGTGCTTTGCTGGGTAGAAAACTGGCTGGCTGGTCCCAAAGGGTGGTGGGGAATGGAGTTAGACCCAGCTGGTGGCCAAGTCACCAGTGGTGTTCCCAGGGCTGAGTGCTGGGAGCACTTCTCTTTGATCCCTTTATCCATGGTCTGGGGGAGGGGAGTGAGGCTCCCTCAGCAAGCTTGCAGGTGACACCAAGGAGGGAGGGAGTGTTGATTTGCTTGGGGGTGAGAAGGCTCTGCAGAGGCACCTGGCCAGGCTGGCTCCAGGGCTGAGCTCAGCTGTGTGAGGTTCAACAAGGCCAAGTGCTGAGTCCTGCACTGGGGTCACAGCAACCTCAGGAGTGCTCCAGGCTTGGGGCAGAGTGGCTGCAAACTGCCCAGCAGGGAAGGAGCTGGGGGTGCTGGTTGGCAGCAGCTGGAGAGGAGCCAGGGGGTGCCCAGGTGGGCAAGAAGGCCACCAGCAGCCTGGCCTGGAGCAGCAATGGTGAAAGGATTGTCCTCCTGTGCTGGGCACTGGGGAGGCCACAGCTTGAGTGCTGGGTTCAGCTTTGGCCTCTCACTCCCAGAAGGACATTGAGAGGCTGGAGCAGGTCCAGAGAAGGGCAACCAAGGTGGGAAAGGGTCTGGAGAAGAGGTCTGGGGAGGAGCAGCTGAGGGAGCTGGGGGTGTTGAGTGTGGAGCAGAGGAGGCTGTGGGAGACCTCATTGCTCTCCACAACTCAGAGTCACAGATGGCTGCCCAGGGAGGTTGTCACATCCCCACCTCTGGAGGTGTTTCAAAGAGGCAGAGATGTGGTGTTGAGAGCCTTGGTTTGGCACCAGCCTGGGTGGAGTACCAGAATGGTTGGACTGGATGATCTCAAAGGTCTTTTCCAGCTGGTTCTGTCTGTCAGTGGTGCTCTGGCCAGCCTGCAGGGTTTTCATGGATTGTGTGGTGTTGGACACATGAGCAAATGAACTGAAATAGAGTCAGGTGCATTCTGAGCCCTCAGGCCCACCCACACTGGAGAGTAAGATCCCATCTTCTGAGAACTGAGTTGATCAACATCCTTGATTCACCTGACAGAACTCAGGGCACTCTCCAAGGTCTCATCAGGGAGTCTGCACTCCAAGCCAGGTGCAGTGTTGATCTGCACCAGGGCAGGGAGGCTCTGCAGAGGGACTTGGGTAGGTTGGATCCGTGGCCAAGGTTCCCAGGAGGAGCTTCAACAAGGCCAAGTGCCAGGTCCTGCACTTGGGGCACAACAACCCCAAGCAAGGCTCCAGGCCTGGGGCACTGTGGCTGGAAAGCTGCTGGCAGGAAGGGACCTGGGGGTGCTGAAGGGCAAGCAGCTGAACAGGAGCCAGCAGTGTGCCCAGGGGGCCAAGAGAGCCAAAGGCCTCCTGTCTGGGATCAGCAATGCTGTGTCCAGCAGCAGCAGGGAGGGGATTGTCCCCTGGCACTCAGCTCTGGGCAGCCCACACCTGCAGTGCTGTGTCCAGGTCTGGGCACCTCAATCCAAGAGAGATGTGGAGGTGCTGGAGCCAGGGCAGAGCAGGGCAAGGAAGCTGGGAAGGGCCTGGGGAAGAAATGTGCTGGAGAGCAACTGAAGGAGCTGGGGAGGGTTAGTGTGAAAGAGAGGAGGCTGAGGGGAGACCTCCTGGCTCTCTGCAGCTCCCTGAGAGGAGGCTGTGCAGAGGTTGGTGCTGGTCTCTTCTCACAGGCAATCAGCCCCAGAACAAGAGGGAAGGGCCTCAAGCTGCACCAGGGCAGGGTCAGGCTGGACACAGGAAACATTTTTCCCCTCAAGAGTGGTCAGGCACTGGAGCTGCTGCCCAGGGAGGTGGTGGAGTCCCAGCCCTGGAGGTGTTTCAAGGTGGTTTGGATGTGGTGCTTGGGGCTGTGGTTTAGGGCTGAGCCTTGCAGAGCAGGGTCAGTGGTTGGACTTGGTGATCCTGAGGGTCTCTTCCAACCTGAATGATTCTGTGACTCTGTGAACTGGAGCACAGCTGCCAGTCATGCTCCTGTCCTTGGGGAGGAATGTTCCACTTGCACTCTGCTATGCTGCTTTGCAGAGCTGCCTGCCTGCAGGGTGCAGTTTGGGCTCTCTTGTGGGAGATCTGAGCCTGAGAGATCTGCCACCCATACAGAGCAAACCCTTCCTGGAGCCCCAGCAGAAAGCCTTGCTGGGATGAGTGTGCCTCCCCACATGCAGCACTGCCTTTGTCCTGCTCTTCTTTTGTAGCTGAATCTTCCTGGTCATCTGGGCTGGAGTCTGACCTCTGTCCTTGAGGCTCCCAGCCCTGTCTGTGTGTCCCAACCTTTGCATTCCCTGAGCTGCCTTTCCAGAGGTGTGCTGCTGCAGCCAGGCTTTGCTTCCCACAGCAGGCTTTAGTTTCTGCCATCTCTCAGAGCTGCACCTCCCTCCCTCCTCCCGTGGGATTGCTGCCATTGACAGGTTTGGTTTAGTTTGCTGAAGTCATAGCACTGTTAACCAGCTCTGAGGCAAAACAATACAGCTTCCACTTGGGGAAGTGCTTAGCAGCTGTGCTTCCCTCTCTTGGTGCACAGCTACTGCTCTGGGCAGCCAGGCTCTGCTCAGGGATGTCCAGTGACAGGAAGAAGGGCAGTGGGTGCAGGCTGGGGCAGAGGAGGTCCCACTGGAACAGAAGGGGAAAGCATTTTCACTGTGAGGGTGCTGAGCCCTGGAGCAGGCTGCCCAGGGAGGCTGTGGAGTCTCCTGCTCTGGGGACATGCAGTACCCAGCTGGATGTGCTCCTCTGTGCCCTGCCCTGGCTGCCCCTGCCCTGGCAGGGGGCTTGGACTGGATGAGATTTCAAGGTCCCTTCCAGCCCCTCACCCTCTGTGATGAATCTTCATCTTGGAGAGGTACAACCAAGACACCAGGGGAGAGCTTTGCTTGCTGTCACAGCTTCCAGAGCAAGTCTGAGCTCTGAGCTTCAGCTGAAAGGAGCCAGTAATGCAGTGTGGCAGCAAAGCTCCTGAGGCCAGCAGTGCCAGGGGCCAGTGGTGTGCAGAGTGCCTGCAGGCTTCCTGCAGACCAAGCAGAGTAGGATCTCTTTGTCCCTGGAAGAAAGAAGTAAAGATGGAAGCCACAAATGTGCTGCTCCAAGGCCATTCCCTGAGGCTCAGAGCAGTCTCTGGGGAAGGTTGGTGAGGTCTGCCCTGGCACAGCTCAGGGCTCAGCTGGGAGCTGGACAAGGTTATGGGAAGCTCCATGCTGGGAATTCTGTGGAGCAGTGCACTAAAACTGTTCTTCAGCTTCCAAGTAGCTGAATCTGATGTGCAAATGTGAGAGCCTGAAGTCATCTGTTCCTCTAACTCCTGAGATGGAAAGCCAACCAGCTGTGCAGAGCATGTGTTTGCTGCTCCCTCAGCTGAGATGGCATCCAAGAGAAGGAGAGCAGTTCTGCTTCTCCTCAGCATCCTGCCTGCCTGCCAGCTCGGGGACACAACTGTGTCCAGAAGAGCAGGAGCTGAGACAGGCTGCAAAGGAATGGTGGCAGTGTCCCCCTGAGGTGCAGGGAGACTTTGTGCCCCTAGGCAGCTGTGCTCCTGTGCACATGAGGGCAGCCTTCTGGGAAGGAGAGCATCAGCTGTAGGAGAGGGCATGTGAAAAGCATCCACCCCAGAGCAAGTCACTGGAGTGAGAAGAACACAGCTTCTGCCTTGCTGAGCTGAGTCAATGCCTGGGTGAAGCAAACAGGGAGTGTGGATGGCTTTGGGCAGTATCAGAAAGGAAGAGTGCAGAGTCCTGCAGCTGGGGAGGAAGAGTAAACTGCAGCAGCACAGCTGGGAGGGGATCTGCTGGAGAACAGCCCTGGGGAGAGGGACCTGGGAGTGCTGGTGGCTAACAGTTCTGCATGGGACAGCAATGTGCCCTGGGGGCCAAGAAGGCCAATGGGGTCCTGGGGTGCAGCAGAGGAGTGTGGCCAGCAGAGCCAGGGAGGTTCTCCTCCCCCTCAGCTCTGTCCTGGTCAGACCTCACCTGGAGTATTGCATCCAGCTCTGGGCTCCCCAGCTCAGGAGGGACAGGGATCTGCTGCAGAGAGTCCAAGGGAGGCTCCAAGGATGCTGAGGGGACTGCAGCACTGCCTGGGGAGGAGAGGCTGAGAGCCCTGGGGCTGTTTGGTCTGGAGAGGAGAAGACTGAGAGGGATCTGATCAATGTCTATCAATAGCTGAGGGCTGGGGGTCAGGAGGGAGGGGACAGGGACAGGCTCTGCTCAGCTGCACCCTGGGATAGGGCAAGGGGCAGTGGATATAAACTCCAGCATAGGAGGCTCCACCTCACCATGAGGAGGAACTTCTGCACTGTGAGGGTCCCAGAGCCCTGGAGCAGGCTGCCCAGAGAGGTTGTGGAGTCTCCTGCTCTGGAGACTTCCAATCCCCACCTGGATGTGTTCCTGGGTGACCTGAGCTGGATCCTATGCTCCTGCTCTGGCAGGGGGTTGGACTCAGTGATCTCCAGAGGTCCCACACAACCTCTGCTCCTGGGGTGCATGGGTCAGTATTGCTTGAGGGAAGAAGCTTTTGGTGGTGGGGTTTGGCTTGGTGCTGTGTGTGGCAGTGGTGTGCAGTGTGGCTGCTGTCACACCTCAGCTGGTCCTTGCACCTATTTCAGTTACATTTGAGCAGAGTTTGCTGCTTGAAGCAGGTGATATTGGGCAGCAGTTGTTGCCCTGAAGCTGAGGACTTGCTCCTCAGGGGGACTGCTAAATGTGAAAGGATTCCTTTGGCCCTGAAGAAAGCTGCATGGAGCTGCTGTGGGGCTGCTGTTCCCTTTGAGCTGGTGCAGTCCAGCTGGCAGCCTCCCTGAAGTGCTTTGGGACAAGATTTCTTCTATGATTCTATTTGTTGGCCTTTGAAATGTCCTGCCCAGGGGTTTGGGGGAGTCACAGTCCCCAGAGGGGATTGGATGTGGCACTTGGTGCCATGGTTTAGTTAGTCAGGAGGTGCTGGGTGATAGGTTGGCCTTGATGATCTCTGAGGTCTTTTCCACCCTTCTTGATTCTGTGATTCTATGATTCTAAGGTTTTGTTCTTCACCTTAGCTCCACACTGCCTCTTGTATTCCCTGCTAGCCAGGAAGGGGAAGGCAGTGGTTACTGCATCAGTGACTGGGGAGGGAGCTTGGGAGCAGTTAAGTTATCCTCTCCTCCCAGACAATGCCTTTGGGCTGGAATCCCAGAGCTGTCAGGGCTGGAAGGGACCTCAAGGCTCAGCCAGTTCCAACCCCCTGCCATGGGCAGGGACTCCTCACACCAGGTTGCTCACAGCCACATCCAGCCTGGCCTTAAAACCTTCAGGGATGAGGCTTCTGCTCTTAGGAGGCAGCAGTGGCCTTCCTTGCTTCATGTCACTCCTTCCCTGCAGCACCCCAGCTCCCTCTAGCAGATTCAGGTTGTGTTTGGGGTCCTATGTCCTGAAGGTTCTGTAGCTGGGGACCTGAGGCAAGAATTGAGGCCCCCAGGCCACTGACCTGGCCTGTGGGTTAACTCTGGCAGGTGCCTGAGCACTGTGCAGCTGCTTGCTTGCTCCTCCCAAGAAGGATGCAGTAGAGATCTCCTGAACCAAGCTTCATAGGTGAGGTAAAAACACTGTGTGCATGAGAGAAGGGATTCACTGACTGCTTCCTTCAGCTGGCAGCTGCTTGGCCATCTCCAGCAAAGCAGGACCTGTGTACAGCAGGGCAGAGCAGTGCTGTAACCCCAGATGTCCTCCTCTGTTGTTCACCATGACATCACACGGTGTGGGACACCCCCTCCTCACCTGGGGCCAGCTGTCCCAGCCCAGTCTCCTCCCAGCACAGCTGCTGGTGAGAAACAGCAGAGGCCCTGACACTGTGCAGCAGCAGCTGGAGCTCCTGGGTGTCACAGGGTGCTAGGGGTGGGAAGGGACCTCTGGAGATTGAGTCCAACCCCCTGCCAGAGCAGCACCATGGAATCCAGCTCAGGTCACACAGGAACACATCCAGGTGGGGATTGGAAGCCTCCAGAGAAGGAGACTCCACAACCTCTCTGGGCAGCCTGCTCCAGGCCTCTGGGACCCTCACAGGCAAGAAGTTCTTCCTTAGGGTGAGGTGGAGCCTCCTGTGCTGGAGTTTCCATCCACTGCCCCTTGCCCTATCCCAGGGTGCAGCTGAGCAGAGCCTGTCCCTGTCCCCTCCCTCCTGACCCCCAGCCCTCAGCTATTGATAGACATTGATCAGATCCCTCTCAGCCTTCTCCTCTCCAGACTAACCACCCCCAGGGCTCTCAGCCTCTCCTCCCCAGGCAGTGCTGCAGTCCCTTCAGCATCCTTGCAGCCCTCCCTTGGACTCTCCCCAGCAGATCCCTGTCCCTCCTGAGCTGGGGAGCCCAGAGCTGGGTGCAATACTCCAGGTGAGGTCTCCCCAGGGCAGAGCAGAGGGGGAGGAGAACCTTCCTCCATCTGCTGCACCTCCTTTGGTCACAAACCCAAATCACTGCACCACAGCAGCTGCTGTGGAGGGAATCAACCTTCCCCCAGGCAAAAGGCAGTAGGCACTGGAACTCTGGCTGTCATATTCCTGAGTAAGGTTGGAGCAGCTGAACCTTGGGGTCCCTTCCCCCCTGGCATTCTGTCAGTGATGTTTGTGTCTGGGTTGAGAATGGATTTATTGCCTGCTGTAAGCCCTCTGCAGAGCTGGGGGTTAAGTCTGTCTGTTCCATACTGCTTGAGCCAATGAGGATCTCATCCCCTGGTGGATGCTGACTCTCCAGTTCCATTGCTCATGCAGGTGACATAAAGCCAGACCCAGCACAGCTCTGAAAGCTTCAGGTTGCTTTCTGCCCTTAGGCTGAAGCAGCTGGCTCAGGAGGCTGGGTGCTGGTGGTGAGGTGGTTGGAGCTGGCTGGGGGTTGTTGAACTCCACACTCTTCATCTGGAAGTGAAACTTGCCTGAGAGTTGGGTGATGTCTTCTGGTCCCCCTGGCCAGCCAGGGCATGTGCCCATCAGCTTCCCCCTGGAGTGCAGCTTTTGCTGGGGACAGCATCCTCTGACCTTGTCATTTGCTGTGGAGAGCCCCAAAGATCTTTGCGTAGCTGCTTCCTGCTCTTGTAGTTCTTTCCATGCCCTCCTGTTTCTATGGCTGGGTTCTGTTCTTGCTCTGTGAAAGGACCTGGAGGAAACCCCAAACTTCCTCTCAGTCACCCTGGGGAGTGAAGGAGGAGGTGACCTAAGCTGTGCCTGAAGAGAGAGGCCTGGACCACAGAAGCAGGGCCCCTTTGCATCTCCTCCAGAGGCACCAAATGCCTTTTTTGCTTGCAGGGCTCCTTCTTCCACACATGGAGGAACAGCAGACATGCACCTTCTCAGAGAAGAGATTGGTAAGACTTTTCTTTCTGTCTAACAGAGCAAAGAAACCCTTCTGGTGGTGAAGGCCAGGTGGCTGTGATGGTCAGCTGCAGCTGGCCTTGGAGCAGGGACTCCTCTGGCCTGTGCCCATGCCATGGGGATTGCCTGAGGGGTCTGGAAGTGCCATCCACAGGGGCAGCACTTGCTTAGGAGATCAAAGGATCCTTGCTCTCCATGGCTGCTGCTCAGCAGATGGAGGAGGAACACATGTTTCTGCCTGCAGACCCACATGTTCTTAAGGGTGGCTCTGGAAAACCTTTCTCCAGGTTCTGAGGACCAAACCCTCTCACATCTTTTAGCTAACTGTTTGCTCTCCAGGGCTCAGTAGCTGCTGTCTGCTTACCAGCATTGCCCCCACCCCAGATTCCTGTTGTACCTTTGATTTGCTGTCACATGTGGGGCCTGAGGCGTTCTGGAGTGGCTTTGTTCTTCCTCCCTCCCCACAGGAGGGACTGGCAGCCTCTGCTGCAGTGGTAGTGCCTGGGGGCATGCAGGGCCTGTTACTGTGGCAGTAACAGAGCCACGGAGACATCCAGGCTGGAAAAGACCCTCTGGATTGTGAAGTCCAACTGACCCTGGGTGGCAGATCTCTCAGGCTCAGATCTCCCACAAGAGAGCCCAAACTGCACCCTGCAGGCAGGCAGCTCTGCAAAGCAGCATAGCAGAGTGCAAGTGGAACATTCCTCCCCAAGGACAGGAGCATGACTGGCAGCTGTGCTCCAGTTCAGAGTCACAGAATCATTCAGGTTGGAAGAGACCCTCAGGATCACCAAGTCCAACCCCTGACCCTGCTCTGCAAGGCTCAGCCCTAAACCAGAGCCCCAAGCACCACATCCAAACCACCTTGAAACACCTCCAGGGCTGTGACTCCACCACCTCCCTGGGCAGCAGCTCCAGTGCCTGACCACTCTTGAGGGGAAAAATGTTTCCTGTGGCCAGCCTGACCCTGCCCTGGTGCAGCTTGAGGCCCTTCCCTCTTCTTCTGGGGCTAATTGCCTGTGAGAAGAGACCAGCACCAACCTCTGCACAGCCTCCTCTCAGGGAGCTGCAGAGAGCCAGGAGGTCTCCCCTCAGCCTCCTCTCTTTCACACTAACCCTCCCCAGCTCCTTCAGTTGCTCTCCAGCACATTTCTTCCCCAGGCCCTTCCCAGCTTCCTTGCCCTGCTCTGCCCTGGCTCCAGCACCTCCACATCTCTCTTGGACTGAGGTGCCCAAAGCCACCCCCAGGTTAAAGTCAGTGAGGTTCTGTGGGTGTTCTGCCCAAGTACAAAAGCCTTCCTCATGCCTCCTGCCTTGCTTTCCCTGCCCTGTTTGTGCTGAGGGGCACCAGGTGCACAGGGCTGGGTTGTTAGTGTTGGTTCCCTCTCTCTGGGGCATTATGTGGTGTGGCTTTCAGGCAGCACTCCAGCTGCACACAAGGGCTGTGGTCTTTGGGATGCCCTGAAGTGCTTGCTGAAAAGCATAGCTGGTGTTTGGTAGGGCTGCAGACTTCCCAAGGTGGTTTGAGACCCTGCAGAGTGCTACCTCTGACCCTTCACACCACAGGCTTTGTACATTGCCCTCTGTGTGCAGCCCCCTGGCACAGCAGTGCCTGTAGAGTCCCCAGTGAAAGCCTTGAGCAGCAAATGGTCCCAGCAAGGGCTGAGAGAGCCAGCCTGTGACATGCAGCATGGCAGGGCTGCCCCAGGCAGCTGAGCTGTGCCTGGAGGCTGCTGCAGGGCACATTGGAGGGGGGTTAGGAGCCTGAGCCCTGGGAGGATATCCCTGCTCCAGAATTGTTGATGGCTTCACACACAGCGACAGGGCAAGGGGTGCTGCCTTCCAAGTGGAGGCAGCTGGGTTTAGATTGGCCACTGGGAAGCAGCTCTTGCCCAGGAGGGTGCTGAGGCACTGGGACAGGTTGCCCAGAGAGGCTGTGGAGGCTCCAAGCCTGCAAGTGTTGAAGGCCAGGCTGGCTGAACAAGCTGGGCTGGTGGGAGGTGTCCCTGCCCATAGCAGGGGGGTGGAACTGGAGGTCCCTCCCTTCCTCCCCTCCCAAACCATTCCCTGATTTTATGCCAGCTAGGCTGCTTCTTGGCTTGAGAGATTTGGTTGTGAAGTAGCAGTAGGTGCTTCAGCTGACATAGCTCTTGGTCATTTGAACAGGAGGTGTCCCAGGAGGCTCCCTGCAGTCCTGGTGCATGTGAAGGGTGCTGAGAGTTGCTTTATGGAGCTCTGTCCCAAGCTTCAAAGCAGACTTCCTCTTCACTCCTCACTTCCATACCCTCTTACCTGGGGCAGGATGTTCTCCATCTTCAAGACACAAAGGAGCCAGTGTGACTCTCTTGGTTCCTCTTCAGCCACCCCCTGCACATCATCCTTCCTGCTGAGCTGCCTTTCCTCCTCCTTTCACCTGTGACCCCTTGAAGTGCAGGAGGTGTAGGTGGCCACATGGCTACTTGCTTTTGAACTGCTTTGCTGTACTAAAGGAAATCTACAGGTCAAAACCAAACCAACCCGGAAGCCCCAGCACAGGGGAGGCTTGAGTTTTCACACCTTGAGAAACCTCCTCTTGCCCTGGCTCTGTAAGTCCAGCCCCAGGCTTCTCCTTGCTGTCTTCCTTCAGAAAATGAGCATCCTCCTAGTCACCAGTGGTGTGCCCCAGGGATCAGTGCTGGGCCCTGTGCTCTTTAACATCTTCATTGATGATCTGGATGAGGGCATTGAGTCCATCAGCAGTAAATTTGCAGATGACAGCAAGCTGGGGGCAGGAGTTGATCTGCTGGATAGTGGAGAGGCTCTGCAGAGGGACCTGGACAGGCTGGACAGATGGGCAGAGGCCAAGGGCAGGAGATTGAACACATCCAAGTGCCAGGTTCTGCACATTGGCCACAGCAACCCCAGGCAGAGCTACAGGCTGGGGTCAGAGTGGCTGAGAGCAGCCAGGCAGAGAGGGACCTGGGGGTGCTGGTTGATGGTAGGCTGAACATGAGCCTGCAGTGTGCCCAGGCAGCCAGGAGGGCCAAGGGCATCCTGGCCTGCAGCAGGAAGAGTGTGGCCAGCAGGAGCAGGGAGGTCATTCTGCCCCTGTACACTGCACTGGTTAGGCCACACCTTGAGTCCTGTGTCCAGTTCTGGGCTCCTCAGGTTAGGAAGGAGGTTGAGCTGCTGGAAGGTGTCCAGAGAAGGGCAAGAAAGCTGGGGAGGGGTCTGGGGCACAGCCCTGTGAGGAGAGGCTGAGGGAGCTGGGGTTGCTCAGCCTGGAGAAGAGGAGGCTCAGGGGTGACCTCATTGCTGTCTGCAACTACCTGAAGGGAGGTTGTAGCCAGGCAGAGGTTGGTCTCTTCTCCCAGGCAGCCAGCACCAGAACAAGAGGACACAGTCTCAGGCTGTGCCAGGGGAGGTTCAGGCTGGAGGTCAGGAGGAAGTTCTACACAGAGAGAGTGATTGCCCATTGGAATGGGCTGCCTGGGGAGGTGGTGGAGTCACCATCACTGGAGGTGTTCAGGAGGAGACTTGATGGGGTGCTTGGTGCCATGGGTTAGCTGTTTAGGTGGTGTTGGATTGGTTGATGGGTTGGACACGATGATCTTGAAGGTCTCTTCCAACCTGCTCTGTTCTGTTCTGTTCTCCTGTTGCTGCTTGTGTCTGCAGCAGGGGCTGTAGCTGGGTGCACCATTGAGGGAAGGGCTCCTCAGGTTCATCAGCTTGCTCTGGGCTGAGTTCCCTCTGTGCTCCTCAAGAGAAGTTCCTCTCTGGGCAGTTGTACCTTTGGGCTCCTCTTGGAAGGAAACCTGTAGCTGCAGTTTGATTTCCCTGGTGACTGCTTGACACAGGCTGTCCTGGGCAGGGGCCTGGGCTGCTCTCTAGCTCCCAGAGGGACCTAAACATTTCTTGCTCCTTCCATCCTCAAAGATCTGACCTGTAAACACTGGGGCTGTGCTGCCAGCTGCTCCCTCTCTGAAGCAGGCTTCCTGGCTGTGAATGTTGCCAGCCCTCAGGAAGCAAAATGAAGCTCAGGTCATTAACCTTCTTGCAGTTTGTGCTCTTTGGAGTTGTGCAGCCAGATCAGTTTTCCTTTAGGCACTGCCCCCAAGTCTGTCTTTGCTCAAACAGAACCTTAGAACACAGAATGAGGCTTGGGGGCTCTGCTGCTTGTGAGGTATGTGGAAATAGGTGAAAAGGGACACTTGCATCAACTCAGCCCCCAGAGGCAGTTACAGAGCACAGAGTGTGTTTGAGCACCAAGCCACAAGCATGCCTTTGGGGCCAGAGGCTTCACTCCAGCTGCTGTTCTCTTGCCCTTTGCCAAAGGCACCCCCTGCCCCTGACACCTCCCTCTTCCCCAGGCACTGACACCTTTGAGCAGGCTTCCAAGTGACTCTGTCTGAAGGAGTAAACAAAAGCAGTGGGTGCTGGGGGGTGCCCTGGAGTGGGCAGTGGCTGATGTAAAGGGACATGAATGAACTGCTGGCATCTTCCACTTGTGCTGCAGCTGCTGTCCAGGCTCTGCAGAAGGAAAGTTCTGCACCCTGTGCAGTTAGGAGAGCATGGAGACACCACAGCTGGCTGGCTTCAGTTATGACTTCAGACCTGGGAGTGTATTAGATGGGGCTTTACATCACTGAAGAGAGGGCTGGAGGTCACTGATGCTGTTTGAGTGCCCTGAAGTGGTTTGTGAAACCCTGCAAGGCAGTGCTCAGCTCTTGCACGTGTGCTGCTGAGCCTGCTGATGCTTTCTGGCATGTGAAGTCACAGATCACAGCATCACAGGGTTGGGTGGGACCTCTGGAGATCTTCCAGTCCAAGCCCCTGCCAGAGCAGGAGCATAGAATCCAGCACAGGGCACACAGAACACATCCAGACAGGGCTGGGAAGGCTCCAGAGCAGGAGACTCCACAACCTCTCTGAGCAGCTCCAGGGCTCTGTGACTCTCACAGTGAAGAAGTTGTTCTTCATCCTGAGGTGGAACTTCCTGTGCTGGAGTTCCCATCCACTGCCCCTTGTCCCCTTCCAAATAGTCAGGAGCTCAGCTCAGCTTTGGCTCAGCTCAGCTTTGGCTCAGCTCAGAGCATCTCCCAGGCAGGAGCAGACCTGTAGGGAAAGCCAAACAGTGGGGGGCTGGATGTGGGAGCTTGCTGTGTGGGAAGTGCTTCTGTTTGCTGCAGGTGGGGTAAGGAAGGAAGAACTCTCTGTTCTTTGCCTTTCATGAGATGAGAGAAGCCATTGGATCAAACCTCAGGGGGCTGGAGCTGACTGCACCTGGGTGGAGCTTGCTGTGTGCTTGGTGCCTGTGCCCCTGGAGGCTGTGTGTGTGTGTGTGACAGGCAGGGGTCCATCCCCCGCTCTTCTCTCTCCTCTTTCACTCCGTTGTACCTCTGTGGTGAGCTGCAGAAGAGAGCTGCTGGAGGGCACACCTGAGCAGCTGGAAGCTCAGCTGAGCCTGCATGCTGTGACTGACAGACTCCTCCTTGTGTTTGTGAGCAGGACGCAGGACAGAAGAGGTTTGGTGCCGTCTCCTGCAACGTCTGTGGGATGCTTTACACGGCCTCAAACCCAGAGGATGAAACCCAGCACCTGCTCTTTCATAACCAGTTCATAAGTGCTGTCAGATATGTGGTAAGGAAGCCTTCTCTTTCTAAAGACATCAGCATTCTCTCCTCTTTGCAGGTCACCCACAGTGCAGGCCAGGAATGATCCCCTTTGGGAGCTGTCTGTAAGAGAGGCTCTGTGTGCTGCAGCCAGTGGGGGGCTCATTGCCTTTGTATTCCTGCTGTCACCATTCCCCAGCCTTGCAGGGGGGAAGAGTAGTGACAGGAGAGCCAAGGAATGTCCCTGCTCTGCCAGTGCTGCATGCAGGGTGCAGTGCCAGGCTTTGCAGTGTTGGATTGCTACTCAGATGAAGGCCTGGCTCTGGAGCTGAGTCTGAATGTCTCTCCTGTCAGCCAGGAGAGGCTGCCTGGAACCCAGCTGTTACACCTCCAGAGTGTTTGGAAAGGACTGGATTTATAGTCCAGAGTTTCCCATAACTTCCTTGCAGGGTGCCAGCTCTGAGTGTGCCTGTGGGATCAGAGCTGGAAAGCTTTGTCCAGGACAAAGGCTGTTGTCAAACCAGCTCTTCCCCACTAGCTGTTGGTGCAAGACTCAGAGGCAATGGCTGTTCAGGTGCCTGAACTCCAGAGCAGACTCCCCAGAGTCTGTCTCACACATGTTGCCTTCAGTACTCTACAACTGACTGGGCAAGACCTCCAGGATCCCTGAGCTGAGGCCACCAACTCCTTTCCTGTCAGTGGGGCTCTTGAAGCTCAAGCTCAATTTCACCCCCCTGTGAATACACAGCTTCGTGGCTGAGAGTTTGAAGCTGGCTGGGAAATGGTTCTGGTGCTTGTCCTCAATAATCCAAACCTCTCTCAGGGTCTCTCCTGACACACTTCAGCCTCCTTGCAGGGTGAGGCTGGGCAGAAGGTGTGGTGGGGCAGAGGGGGTTACAGTGGCAGCACACAGTGCACTTCCTCTCTTTATTCCTCTCCCTACACACTGGCAAGGGTGGAAGTGCCCATGCCATACTGAGCCTGACTGCTGGGGAAGATTTCCAACATGCAGCTGTTAGTGAGGACCAACACAGTGCTCAGCACTTCCTCCTCAGTGCTTCTGAGGAGCAGAGCAGTGCAAGAAGCAAGCACAACCTGAGTTTGTGTCTGTATCCAAGCAGCAGGGGGTACAGGTGTGTGGAAAGGCAGCAGGTTTGCTGTCCCATCCCCTGCTCCTACAGAAGCCCTTCCCAAGCATGAAGCAGCACAGGGGAAGCAGTCTGTTGTCTTCTGACTTGTGCATTCCCAGCCCAATCTGCCTCCCAGGTTAGTTAAGCTCTGAGCAGAACATAGTTCCTGTGGAAGGGAGTGCTGGGGGTCTGAGCTGCCCTGCTGCTGGAGCCCTCTGTCCATCTCTTACTGCAGCCCTGGCAGCACCCCTTGAGGGCAGCACCCAGCAGAGTGCTGTTTGTGATGTGGGAGCAGCTGCCTGGCTGGGGCCCTTTTTGGATGACTTCTTTCTGCTGTCACTCTGTTGCCATCACACTTAACAAGCAGCAGCCTCCAGCCTCCCTTAAATTGGAGGTGGATGGAGGTGAGTGAAGTGTGCACTGCAGAGCTGCCCTCTGCTCTCCAGCAGGTGCCTCACAGCACCTGTAGGATAAGTGGCTGTGCCATGGAGGAGAGGAGGGTGCTGCAGCAGCTCTTCCTCACCAGTGGGCTCTGCACAGCACCATTCTGCCCAGCTGTGCTGAGGGGGCTGTGTGTGCCAGGCCTCTGTGGTGAGCACACACTGCAGTGCCAGGGAGCAGTGGTGCAAAGGCAGCATGTGTCCTGGGGGGAAGGAAAGCTCTCCTTTTGACACCCTTGAGCATCACAGACAGCACACTGTCAGTGCTTGGGCAGCTGACTCTACAGTGAAGAGCTCTTAAGGCCCTGAAGTAGTGGCAATTAAAATTCTCTTCCCAGCTTGGGGAAGAGAAGGCTGCAGGGAGACCTCAGAGCTGCATTGCAGTATCTGCAGGGGACCTACAGGCAGGCTGGGAGGGACTGCTCAGAAGGGCTGTGGGGATAGGATGAGAGCCAGTGGTTTGAAACTGGGCTGAGTTAGGTTGGACAGCAGGAGGAAGCTCTGCACAGTGAGAGGTGAGACAGTGCAACAGGCTGCCCAGGGGGGTGGTTGAACCTCCATCCCTGGAGACATTCAAGATCAGCCTTGCTGTGGCCCTGGGCAGCCTGCTCTAGTTGGAGGTGTCCCTGCTGAGTGCAAGGGGGGTGGAGAAGATGCCCTTGGAGGGTCCCTTCCAACCCAGTGCAGGCTGTGACCTGGTGAAGGCACAGCAGTTTCTCTGCTCTTGCAGACAGTGCTTCTGATTCTTGCTCCAGCAAGGTGGCTTTGCCATCTGCCTGGGGGAAGGAGCCCTACTTGAGTTCTCAGGGCTTGAAGCACCTTGCAGACTGTTGTGTTTTGACTGAATAGTCTGAAAGCAGTGAGGCTGGGTTAACAAAAAAGATGAACAGTTAAGGGGAATAATCTTCAGCTCCCATGCAGGACCCTGGTCCTGAAGCACAGCTTGGGCAGGTATCTGCTGGGGCCAAGGGCAGCTGCAGCTGCAGCACACTTTCCTTCATCTTAGAGCATGACAGAGCTGTGAGCAGCCTTGCAGTGTCTGGTGAAAGGAGGCCAAGGCTGACCAAGAAGGATGCTGAAGGTGCAGATCCCTATGGGAAAGGTTAGTTTTCACTGCTGAAGTCCTCAGAGCTGCACCAGTGCCCAAGGAACTTGGCTTTGAAATGCCTCCATGGAGCAGCTGGGCTGAGCCTGAGCTTTGCAGAAGCTTTTTGGCAAGCTTCACCTGAAAGACTCATTTCTGAGTGAAGTCCAAAATGCTTCAGTTTAGAAGCTGCTCCTCCTGTGGATGTGGAGGCCCCAGGATCTGAATGGCTGTAGCAAATGGAGAGGTGGACAAGAGCGAAGGTGCTGAGCTCTCAGTGCTAGGGAGTCAGTCACTACAGGGGTGCAGAGCTCCCTGCAGCCTTCTTGCTTGAAGGCACAGTCAGCAGTGTGATGTGCAGAAGTGTGTTCCCCCCCTGGGCTTCACTTGGCTGGCAGGACCTGGCTGTGGCAAGCAAGCTGCCTGAGCTGCAGCTTTGGGGTGGGGAACGTTGTGCAGGAGGCCTGCAGGCTAGAACTGAGAGGTCAGTGTCTGGCATCAGCCCTGCAAGGTGCTGCACTGGTAGGGTTGGAAACAGACTGCACTGATTCTCTGAGGCATGGTCACAGCCTGGTTAAAACAGGTGCAGAAAGCTTGGGCAGGGCAAACAGGCAGGAAGAGGACAGCTGAGAGAGGATGGTTGGAGGCTGGGCAGCAGTAATCCCTGCCTGCCTCTCCTCAGCCATTTGCTAGCAGCCTCCAGGAGCCTGGCCCAGTCCCACAAGCTGCACTGTGCTGCTTGCCTCAGTGCTGTGACACTGCTGCTTGCTGTGCTCTGGGTGGGGACCAGCATGTGCCCAGGCTCCAGCAGGATCTGCATCTGTGTTGGTGTTGAGTGCAGCTGCTGCTGGGGAGCAGCAGGCAGGGCTGAGGTGGTGGCTGTGCTGCAGCCGCTGCTGGGCCGGGTGCTGAACTCAGGTCTAGGGAGCTCCAGGGCTAGCAGCAAGTTCTCCTCCTGTCTTGTGTGGAGTGAGGGCCTCAAATCAGCACTGCAGTGAGCTGCAGCTTGAGTCTTGTAACAGCTGGTGGTTTGCATGGCAGTGGCTGAGGGCCAGGTTTGGTGGTGGAAGACCATGAAGGTGCAGGCTCCGAGGAGAGCTGCTCCAGCATCATTGCTTCTTCACAGGCTTTCTGCTGGGAAGTGGCTTGGGCTGAAGCCTGGAGGTCAGCCTTCCCAGTGCCTGGAGCTGCCTCTGCACTCAGTGTTTTTGGGCCCCACCACAGCAGCTTGAGTTCTGATGTCTGCCAGTCCCATCTTGCTAGATTTAAGTGGCTTTTTTGTTCTGTCTTTTCCCATGCAGGTACTGCTCATAATTCACCACCAGTGTGGATCTGAAGAAGAGTTAATTACCTCTCTTTTTTTGAGTCTGTTAATACTTCAGATACACACAACCTCCTTCCCCATTAGATTCTTAGAAGGTAGTTATCAATTTCTTTCTAGTATCCTTCTTGTGGCTTTGACATTGCTGAGCAGCAGCCCAAACATTGACCTCTCAGCTCTTGCCTCCCTGCTGGGCAGCTGCATGCCTCCTCAGGGCCTCCCAGAGGTCTCTCACACGCCAGACTCCACAGCTGAGTGTTTGTGGAGGTGACTCTGTGCCAGGGAGAGCCTTCCTGGGAAGCTGAGGGCACTTCCCCACCCCCTGCCCCGTGGCCCAGGGCTGTGGCGCAGGGCTGGAGAGCAGCGATGGGAGCCGAGGTCACCACCTGCCTGCAGGCTGAGTTGGCACCCAGCCTCTGGGCAAGGAATCCATCCAGCTGGGCCACTTGAGAGAGACTTGGAGAGACTGTCTGTAGCTGCAGTGAGGCTGTTGTGTGAGTTCTGCTGGACAGGAGGTCACCCTGTGTGTGCTGTGCTGGTGCTCAGGGGCTAGCTGCAGTTCCCTCCCCTGGCAGGCTGTGAGGCCTCTGCAGAGGTTCAGTCTCTAGCCAGAGGATGTGCACCGCCGCCCTGCGTGCTCTGCATCCATCTCTGCTTTCCCTAGGGCTGGAAGAAGGAGAGGATCTTGGCTGAGTACCCTGATGGAAAGATAATCATGGTCCTGCCGGATGACCCCAAGTACGCGCTGAAGAAGGTGCGGGGCGGGGCCGGGGCGGGGCCGGGGCCGGGGCGGGGCCGGGGCTCTGCCCGGGCGATGCTTGCTTGTGAGTGCTGAGAGTGACCTCGGGGAGGTTTGTGTAAGCCAGGTGGAATCATAGAGGTGTTTGGGTTGGGAAAGCTCTCCCAGAGCATCCAACCCCACCCCCACCCCGGCCCCAGCTGCCACAGCCATGTGCCTGCAGCACCGCCGGGCTGGGGACCCCAGCACCCCCTGGGCAGCCTCTGCCAGGCCCTCACCCCTCTGGCAGCAAAGACATTTTGCCTCATCTCCAACCTGAACCTCCCCTGGCACAGCTCCAGGCCTTTTCCTCTCCTTCTGTCACCTGAAAATAGAGAGCAGAGCCCAACCCCCACCTCCCTGCAGCCTCCTCTCAGGGAGCTGCAGAGAGCAATGAGGTCTCCCTCAGCCTCCTCTGCTCCACACTCAACACCCCCAGCTCCCTCAGCTGCTCCTCCCCAGCCCTCTTCTCCAGACCCTTCCCCAGCTTGGTTGCCCTTCTCTGGAGCTGCTCCAGCCTCTCAATGTCCTTCTGGGAGTGAGAGGCCCAAAACTGAACCCAGTGCTCAAGCTGTGGCCTCACAATTTACTGTGTCCAGTTCTGGGCTCCTCAGTTTCAGAAGGACATTGAGAGACTTGAAGGTGTCCAGAGAAGGGCAACAAGGCTGGGGAGGGGTCTGGAGCACAGCCCTGTGAGGAGAGGCTGAGGGAGCTGGGGTTGCTTAGCCTGGAGAAGAGGAGGCTCAGGGGAGACCTTATTGCTGTCTACAGCTCCCTGAAGGGAGGTTGTAGCCAGGTGAGGGTTGGTCTCTTCTCCCAGGCAAGCAGCACCAGAACAAGAGGACACAGTCTCAAGCTGTGCCAGGGGAGGTTTAGGCTGGAGGTGAGGAGAAAGTTCTTCCCAGAGAGAGTTGTTAGCCATTGGGATGTGCTGCCCAGGGAGGTGGTGGAGTCCCCATCCCTGGAGGTGTTCAAGAGGGGATTGGATGTGGCACTTGGTGCCATGGTTTAGTCATGAGGTCTGTGGTGCCAGGTTGGACTGGATGATCTCTGAGGTCTCTTCCAACCTTGGTGATTCTGTGATACTGTGATTGCTGAGTGCAGGGCCAGGATCTCTGCCCTGCTGCTGCAGGCCACACTGCTAACCTGTGAGCAGCTGAGCCTGCTGCAGCTGCAGAGACCATCCTCCTCCTCCTCCTCTTCCTTCTCCCTGCACCAGCTCTGCTGGGCCTGATCAAACTCTTACACCTTCAGTTCACTGAGGGGATCTGCTGGGGTTTAGTCTGTACTCCTCCATAGTGCTCTGTACTCTTCTGGATGGCTGCCATTGGCACCATGCCTCATGTCTCTCCTGGCACAGTGCACTGGTGGAGGCTCAGCAGGGCAGGTCTGTGCCTTGCTGTGCTCATAAGCCCTGCTGTGCATGGCAGGTGTTACAGACCCATGGAATGGGTTGGGCTGAAGGGACTTCAAACTCATCCAGTGCCAACCCCCTGCCATGGGCAGGGACACCTCCCACCAGCCCAGGCTGCTCAGGGCCTCATCCAGCCTGGCCTGGAACACCTCCAGGCAGGAGGCAGCCACAGCCTCCCTGGGCAGCCTGTGCCAGAGTCTCACCACCCTCACTGCAAAGGATTCCTTCCTCCTCTCCAGTCTCAATGCCTTCCTCAAGCTTCAGTGCATCCTCCCTTGTTCTGTCACTCCCAGCCCTTGTCCAAAGTCCCTCCCCAGCTCTCCTGGAGCCTCTTCAGGTACTGGAAGGCTGCTCTAGAGTCTTCCAGGAGCCTTCTCCAGGCTGAACAGCCCCAACTCTCCCAGCCTGGCCCCACAGGGGAGGTTCTGCAGCCCTCTGATCAACTTTGTGGCCTCCTCTGGAGCCTCTCCAGCAGCTCCAGGTCCTTCTTGTGCTGAGGCCCCAGAGCTGGAGGCAGTGCTGCAGGTGGGGGCTGAGCAGAGCAGAGCAGAGGGGCAGAATCCCCTCCCTGTGCTGCTGCTCTCCCTGCTCTGGCTGCAGCTCAGCTCTCAGCTGGCTCTGGGCTGCCAGGGACCAGTGCTGGCTCCTGGGGAGTTTGTCACCAACTGGCACCCCCAAGGCCTTCTCCTGCAGCCTGCTCTCAGCCACTGCTTGCCCAGCCTGGGTTTGTGCTTGGGATTGCCCTGAGCCAGCTGCAGGACCTTGCTCTTCACTTACTGCTAGAACACCATAGTCCACACTTCCCCTGCCCTCTCTCTGCTAGCCTTTGGCTGATTGAGTTTGGACTTGATGAAAACTCCAAGCCTGGCAGTGCTCAGAGCCAGGCTGGATGAGGCCTTGAGCAAGCTGGGCTGGTGGAGGTGCCCCTGCCCATGGCAGGGGGGTGGAACTGGATGAGCTCTAAGGCCAGGCCTCACTGAGGGCCTGTTTGTGGGGGCTGATGTGTTGCAGGCTGCTGAGGGATGTCCTTGACTCCTGGGAGAGCTTTCAGTGTTGTGGGGCCCTTGGTGTGTGGTGCAAATCCAGAGCTCTGCCCAAGTGTGCTTTTCCCTGCTTCCTCAGCAGCATTCCAACTTCTCTTGGCAGGTGGAAGAAATCAGAGAGATGGTAGACAACGACCTGGGGTTTCAGCAGGCTCCACTCATGTGTTACTCCAGAACCAAAACTCTGCTCTTCATTTCTAATGACAAAAAGGTTATTGGCTGCTTGATTGCAGAGCACATCCAGTGGGTGAGTGCCAGGGCAGGGCTGAGGGCTGGGTGCTTGTGTTCTCCAGCCAGCCTGAGGCTACAGAAGTAGCCGGGAGCTGTCCAGCCTCTCGGCAGCTCTTTTGCAGCCCCTGCAAGCTGAGGGCTGGCTGCAGCTGAGGGCTGGCTGCAGCTGAGGGCTGGCTGCAGCTGAGGGCTGGCTGCAGCTGAGGGCTGGCTGCAGCTGAGGGCTGGCTGCAGCTGAGGGCTGGCTGCAGCTGAGGGCTGGCTGCAGCTGAGGGCTGGCTGCAGCTGAGGGCTGGCTGCAGCTGAGGGCTGGCTGCAGCTGAGGGCTGGCTGCAGCTGAGGGCTGGCTGCAGCTGAGGGCTGGCTGCAGCTGAGGGCTGGCTGCAGCTGAGGGCTGGCTGCAGCTGAGGGCTGGCTGCAGCTGAGGGCTGGCTGCATTGTGCTTCCTCTGCTGCTCTTAGGCCAGCTGTGGATTCCTGTTGCTTGTTGACAAGCAGATCCAGCTGCCTGCCTGACAGAACCAGCAGGGGTGAAGAGCTGGGGACTCTGCAGGACTGAGCTGGAGCCTAACAGAGTCCCAGAGCTCTGCAGCGAAGAGCAGCAGAGGCCAGAGCTGTGCAGGGCAAGAAGCTGTGCTGCCAGCTGCAGTGAAGCAAAACTGATGGCAGGCATTTCTTGCATGTTTTGGCTGTTCCTCTGAGCTGTGCTGCTGCTTTCTCCCAGCCCTGGGGAGCAGCAGACAAGGGGCACACCAATCACAGTCAGAGAAGTGGATGCAGCACTTTAACACAGGCGGCAGCAAGACCTGCATCAGCTGTGGCTGGCAGTGTCAACTGGATCAGCTCTGGAGGGTGTCCTCTGTTAATCTCTTCTGTTCCAGTAGTGAAGCTGTTAAGGCAAATTGAGGCATAAACTGCAGCCTGGCTGGGGGAGGCAGCTGGGGGAGGCAGCTGGGGGAGGCAGCTGGGGGAGGCAGCGTGGCTGGAAGCAGCTGCCCAGGAGACCTGCGCAGTCACTGTGATGCTCTCAGCAAGTGACCAACTCCTTGTGTCCATCGCCTGCAGGGCTACAGAGTGATCGAGGAGAAGGTGCCAGAGGTCAGCTCAGAGAATGAGAAGGTGATCTTTGAGAGGCAGAAGGCCTGGTGCTGCTCCACCTCCCCCGAGCCCGCCATCTGCGGCATCAGCCGCATCTGGGTGTTCAGCATGATGCGGCGCAGGAAGGTCGCCTCCCGCATGATCGAGTGCCTCAGGTAAGGGCAGGGCCCTGCTGCTGCTCCCACTGTGCATCTGGGCACAGCTGGCAGCTCTGGTGCTGTGTGGAGTTCAGCAACCAGCACTACCATTCTGTCTGTACCAATGACCTTCCTGCTCAGGGCAGTTGTATCATAGTACCAGTCAGGGTTGGAAGGGACCACAAGGATCATCCAGTTCCAACCCCCCTGCCATGGGCAGGGACACCCCACACTAGATCAGGCTGCCCAGAGCCTCATCCAGCCTGGCCTTAAACACCTCCAGGGACAGGGCCTCAACCACCTCCCTGGACAACCCATTCCAGGGCTTCACCACTCTCCTGGGGAAGAACTTCCTCCTCCCCTCCAGCCTCAATCTCCCCACCTCCAGCTTCATTCCATTCCCCCTAGTCCTAGCACTGCCTGAGATCCTGAGCAGTCCCTCCCCAGCCTTCCTGGAGCCCCCTTCAGATCCTGGAAGGCCACAATGAGGTCACCTGGGAGCCTTCTCTTCTGCAGACTGAACAGCCCCAACTCCTTCAGTCTGTCCTGAGTCACTCGAGGAGGTTGCTGCAGGGCTTGGCTGAGCTCCTCTGAGGCAGCCCTGAGTGAAGGCAGTGAGAGGCTCTGGCCAAAGCGTGAGGCTGCCCAGGTGTGAGGGCCTGAGACCTGACTGTTGGCCAAATGTCCATTCCTTAGAGGTTGGAAGGTTGCTCTGCCCTTAGAGCAGAGTGCACCTGACAGGACAGGGACTATGGCTTTGAGCTGGGAGGAAGGAGATTGAGACTGGAGATGAGGAAGAAATTCTTTGCAGTGAGGGTGGTGAGACTCTGGCACAGGCTGCCCAGGGAGGCTGTGGCTGCCTTCTCCCTGGAGGTGTTCCAGGCCAGGCTGGATGAGGCCTTGAGCAAGCTGTGCTGGTGGGAGGTGTCCCTGCCCATGGCAGGGGGGCAGAACTGGATGAGCTTTGGGGTCCCTCCAGCCCAACCCATTCTGTGGTTTGTATGAGTCCATGAAGCTGATGGCTTGGAGCTGTTTTGCCTTCCTGGGGTCCAGGAGCCTGCTGGGATGTGCTCAGTCTCCATGGAGCTCCACTGGCCAGTGGGGAGTGTTCAGCTGGAGGCTGTGCTGGGTCTGCAGGACTCAAACATCCACCCTGCTGTGCAGGGAAATGTTCAAAATGTCCAATCTCCAAACCTTAGCTTTCTTCCACTGGCACCTCACAGGAGTTTAAATGCCTGCTCTGAGCAATGCCAAGAGCTCCCCAGCTCCTGCTGGGCTGTCAGCCTGGTGCCAGGTGCCTGGCTGGCTCCATCTTGCTGCAGTTTGTGGCACAGGGGCTGCTGTGTCTGCCAAGGCCTGGCAGCCCTCCTGGGTGTTGGGAGAAGCTAGCAAAGCTCTGCAGAATGCATCTTGCCTGGCTGGTGGAGCAACTGGAAGGGTCTGACTGGATCACACTCTGCCTGACCCTGCACTGTCTGTAAAGCTGCATTCAGCTCAGCATTAGCTTGGTGAATTTTGCCTGGTTTGGGCTGTTTCCAGTGTGCATTCAGGAGCTGCCCAGGAGCAGGAGTGGTTTCTTCCCCAGAGTGATGTAGCTCCCTCAGCTACAGCTCTGAAGGATCTTTGGAGTCAGCTGTGGTGGTTGGTGGCAGCTAGTGAGAAGTCTCAGCTCTGAGCTCTGCAGGGCACGGTGCCAGTCGGTGCCTGCTTGGCTGCTGCCAGCTCCTTGCTGCGTTGGCAGCAAACAGGGCACCAGGGACTGGCCTGGACAAGGGAACCCAGGAAGCTGCAGAAGGGAAAGGCAAGGAGTGAGGCTTTGCTGTTTGCTGGCAGTGAGCAGTTGGAGCTGCTCAGCTGCCAGTGGCACTGCAGTGTCCTTGCTGGGGAGCAGGACGCCGCTGGCAGCCGGCTGAGCCCTGGCGCGCACCGGAGGCGGCCTGGCAGATCTTTGAGCCTGCTCTGAGCACATCTGCCACAGCTTCCACAGCTGGCCTGGAGTCACAGGCACCTGGCCAGGCACTCTGCAGACCCTTGCAAAGTATCTGCCTGAGGAGACAGAGGAGGGGCTCAAGTTGAGAATAACTCAAAAGGTTTTGCTCCTCTGGTCTCCTGCTTTGTGCAGCTCTCCATGTGCTGGCCCTTGCTGCTTGCCCTGCAGGCACAGCTCAGCTTCCTGGGTGAGAACTAAAAGCTTTGGTGAGACTTCCTCCTGCTCCCAGGGGCAGCTGCTGCCTCCTCCTGCCCTGCAGAGCAGTTTTCTGAGTGGCCAAAAGCAGAGCAGTGCCTCTTGGTTCTCTGCCCTCTTCCTGAAGAGCAAACCACAGGGCCAGGGTGTGCCGGAAGAAGTGAAGCACTTTGGCTCTTCCATTTCAAAGAGGTTTCCTCATGGGCTGTGCCCTTAGGTGTCCTGCAGTAACCCAAGAGGTGCTCCCAGCCAAAGGGCAGATAGGTTTCAGCCCAGGAGCTTGGAATGTCATCAGGGCCTTCCAGCTGTCTCTGTGAGCATGCTGGCAGCTCAGTGACTGCAGCCATGGTCCCACCACTCCCTGCTGTGGGGAGATTTCAAACCACCTTTGGTTTTCAGTCCTGGCACTGGGCTGGGCACAGCTCACAGTTTGTGTCTGAGAGCCCTCTCAGGGAAGAAGTTTCTGCTGCTGCCCAACCCAAATCTCTCCTGGGGCACACTGAGGCCTGGCACTAGTTCCTAGGGAGCAGAGCCCACCCCCAGCTGGCTCCAGCCTCCTTGCAGGGAGCTGTAGCGAGCAGAGAGGCCTCCCCTCAGCCTTCTCTGCAGACTGAGCCCCCCCTGTTCGGTTTGCCTTCCAACAGGAGCAACTTCATCTACGGCTCGTACCTGAGCAAGGAGGAGATCGCCTTCTCCGACCCCACCCCCGACGGCAAGCTCTTCGCCACCCAGTACTGCGGCACCGGACGCTTCCTGGTCTACAACTTCCTCAACGGCCAGCACCAGGCCTAGCTGCTCCCCGGGGAGGCCTCTGCCCGAGGGCCCCGGGGGGCAGCCCTGCCGCGGGAGCCAGGGCAGCTTTATCACAGTGAACTCAGGACTGGTAGCAACCCGCGGGTTGTGCTGTTTTGTACCGGCAGGCGGCGCTGCGGCTGCCTCCTCTTTTTTAACAGAAAGCTATTTTGGTAACTTTTGCAGAAGTTTGATTGTATTTTATCTAGCTAGTCATGTTTACATGCAGCAGAAACTCTTCACAGGGGCTGTGGGCTGAGGCACAGCCTCTGCTCTCCCCGACCAGGCCGGGCTGAAGTTCCTCAGGCGCTGCTGTGCCCCTGGCCTCTGCTCCCTGGGGCAGGGCTGCCGAGGGTGCAGCTGCTAGGGCTGGCCCCGCTCACAGCCCTGCCGTGGCTGCTGGGCTGCGCTCTGTGCACCACCAGGTGCTGGCAGCACGGGAGGCTTGTGCCACCCCCTCTGCCCTTCCCCAGCAGGGTGTGGAATGCAGACCCCAAGGCCTGTGCTGAGCACACACCGCGGCTGAGGGACTTCACTTTGGTACTTGTCACTCCTTCAGAATCTCTTTTCAAGGGTTTGTATGTTGAAAACTGCTGTGGCCTTTCTTGACCTGTACATACTGTAGATAGCTGAGAAATAAAATACTTGATAGCCTTTTTTAAAGTTACTCTGTGCTGGTTCCCAGTGTGACTGAGCTTCAGGGCAGGGCTGAGGGGCACTGAAACAGGGCCCCAGGGGCTTTGGAGGCAGCCTCTGGAGGGCAGAGGTGCTGCATTCTCACCTGTGTGGGGGCTCTGTGCATCACCCTCCAAGGATCAGCTCCCACAGGGCTGACAAGGTGATGCCTTCAGCCTTGAGTAGCAGCTGTGGGGCAGTCAGGACACATTTGCTTGTCTTGTGCTGGCCTTGCCTTGGCCTGGTGCCAGAGCACAGCACTTGCACCACCTCAGAAGTGTTGTAGTAGCTGACTAGAGTGCTGGTCTCTGGAGGCTGTTCTTGCCAAGCTGTGACACAGAGACACAGATCCACCTAGGCTGGAAAAGATCCTCAAGGTTACCAAGCCTGGCCATGAACCAAGCACTGCCCCTGCCACCACCACTCCCTGGCCCTCAGCAGCACAGCTCCCTGGCTTTTAAATGCCTCCAGGGAAGACTTCTTGCTGTCAGAGGGAGTGCTGAGCAGGCTCTGAAGGGCTTTGTCAAAAGAGTGTTGTGGGGTCACAGAAAAGCTGAAAGTGATCTTCTGGCAGGCTCAGCAGCAAGAAGTGCTGAGGTGCCTCTGCTGCTCTTGGGCTCTGCCTGAGCAGTGCTGAAGTGTGCCCAGACCAAGCTCATCTTTGAGCTCAGGAGGGCAAAGCTGGGATTTACAGTTTGCTTGGCTCCTCCCTCTGGGCTGAGTGACCCAAAAGGCCTCTGCCAGACCCTCATACCCAGGGGGAAGGCTCTCTAGCTCTGGCTGCAGCCCAGGTGAGCTCCATAAGGTCACCATGGGAGCTTCATGCCCCTGGTAGGAGCTGGGGTTCGTGGGAGGCAAGCAGTGCTGGCTAGGAAGAGCCCCAGCAGCAGTGAGGAGAGAGGAGGCCTGCAGTGGTCACTTCATGGATTCCAATTTAATGAACCACATTATAAACACAGACACAGCTGGGACAGGTCCAGGTGATAAACATCACATGAGGTAGACTGACTAGTGAAGCTAAATTCACCAAGGTTTTTTGGTTAAGAAAAGAATTTACACGAGGAAAGCAACAGCTTGAACCCTCTCCCACAGTCCCAGCAAGCAGCTCCAAAGGCTAGCCACAAAGGCTCTGCAGCTGATTCCTCCCATCTTACATTCAAATGGAACCTGTGAGCTGCCAGGACATCTGCAGGCCCAGTGCAGAGCTGGCCAGCTGCATACATTCATCAGAGCAGCCTTGCTGGGGGAGGCTCAGCCCCGGCGAGCAGCAGCCCTGCCCAGCTGCTGGTGATGGCAGCCAGTGCCCAGCAGCAGAGGGCCAGGCCTGCACCTCCTGGGCACAGCCTTCCCCAGCCCTGCTCCCACACGGCAGAGGGGAAAGGAAAGGGTTTGCTGCTCGGTAAAGGCAAAGAATGGAGGTCCTGACTGCACCCTCAACCCTGAAGATGCTTCTGCACTGCTTCACCAAAGGGCTCGCTCCTGGTAGGGATCTCAGCACCTGGAATGGTAGGAACTTAGTGCAAACATCAAACACACAAACACAAAAAGGAAACCACCTCTGACCTTCTGCACCACACCAAGACTCAGGGCTGGCCTCAAGCCCTTCCTCTGGCAGACCCAGAAGGGCTGCAATACATTCAGGTGTGGCTCAAAAAGCTTCCCAAAGCATCTTTGCTGTCCCTGCTGCTCCCAGGTGCTCCACTAGATAAGGCAGGCTGTGTCTGAAGGGAAGCAGAGAACAGAGGAAGGGTTTTCCCCTGCTCCATTCTCAGCCTCAGGGTGCAGCTCCAGCAGCACAGAGATGCACAGCAGCTCCCCCCAGCCTCTGGCAAATATATTACATTTTCTCATCTGTAAATAGCTCTTTTCACAAGGTAAAAAAGTTGCTTCATTAACACCAGGCATAAAAAAAATACACCCACAGCCTTGCAGCTGCTGCTCAGCGGGCTGCAGGTCAGCTTCGTTTCATTGCTGGCTCGGGGAGTGAATCCCTGCTGAGCACAGACTGCAGCCTGCTTGCCAGTGAAGGGGTCACAAAGTGCAGGAAGCTGCTGATTGCTTTCAAGCACCGAGCCAGCTGCAGGAGCATCAACACAACCCTGCTGCAGTGTAACCCTGACAACCAACTGCTGCTGCACCCAGCCCATGCTGCAGCAGCTCCTGCATTGACTGACCCTCCCTAGGCAGAACAACGTGCAGCTGCCCTTGCAGCCAGCATCTAGAGGTCAGGCCCAAAACACAGGCCTGACAGTGTTGGGTGAGGCAAAGCTCTTTGCTTCCGGACAGAGTCTCTCCTGAGCCGCCCCAGCGCCCTGGGACATCTCCCCTCCCCCGGAGCTGTCGCAGTCATCCTTTGTTTCCCTCAGCTCCAGCTCGGGCGGCGCTGCCCTCCCGCAGGGTTTTGTACGCGGCTAGGAGCTGAGCCGAGCTCTGCAGCCAGCTGGAGCTGAGGGGCACAGAGGGTAAGTTGCATATGGCAAGGCACCAGGTGTGCAGCAGGACTCGTGTCCATACACAGGAGAGGACGAGCCACAGGGTTGCAAGACTGACAAGAGCCTGCCGGGGATTTGCTGGCAAGGGACCCCGATGGCCTCTGCCTGAGGAGAGCATCTGCGGGGAGCCTTTCGCTTTGAGCAGCAGGGAGGAGCTGCCGAGCAGGGTGCAGGGATGGCGCTGGGGGGAGCTGGGGGCACGGTGCCTGCCCTGCCTCTGCCGATTTGTTCAGGTTTAAGTAGTAAACTTTGACCACCTGTGGACATTTTGCCAAGGACAGTTTCAATACATAGACAAGTACAAGGTTTCAGCTAACACTGCACAGAGAAGGAGACTATTCCTCGTAGTACAAATATCTGTTCTATTGTCATTTCAAAGCCCTGAGTATTCCTGTACCGCAGTACAGAGCTGAGACGCGCTGGGCTCTCCCCACACAGCTTCCCCCGATCCCACCTGCTGGGCTCTGCTTCGTGCCACACACCGGAGCCAGCAGCTGCTGAGGGCAGCTTCTTCCCCTGGCCCAGCCCGACGGAAGGATTCCTCTCCACCCAAACGATGTCCTCCTCCCAGACGCTGCAGCCGGGCCGGGCCGGGCCGGCTGTGTGGCTCCTGCAAAGGACCCCCCCGGGATCCTTCCAGCCGCAGCCGCTGGGGTCGTTGTCTGCCGCGGCCGTGGGGAGTCGCTCCGAGCCGTCCAGGTAAATACAGGTTGCACTTTGCTCCACAGTGATTGTACTTGGTTTGTCACAAGCAGTTCCCCCTCCCTCTGCCGGCGGCTCTGGCCGAGCCTAGACGTGGCGGCCGGTGAGGAAGTAGAGAGGTTTGTCCTCGCTGCTGTTGGCCGTCTGGAACTCGTCCCGCAGCCGGAACTGCCACTCGTCCTCCAGCTCCAGCCGCACGATCGTCTGCCGCAGCGAGCTGCGGTCCTGGCAGATGACACACAGCGTGGCACCTGAGGGGACAAGCACGGCAGCCGCTCAGGGCACCGCTCCGCTTCCTTCCAAGACCTGCCCAAGACCACCTAAGGAAGCCTCTGCTGCCAGCTGTGAGCAAGGAGGGGAGGTCTATCGGCAGCCAGCCTGGAGCAGGGGCAGCGGTGGAAAGCATGAACTGGGCTGCGGGGTCTGCTCGGTGTCACTGCCCCACTGCTGCTGGGATCCTCAGCTGCAGCAGAGGACAGCCTGAACCCCAGATCCCTACTGATCATTATGCCAAAGGAACAAAGCCTACCTTTCCCCCTACCCCCCGAGAACATTTGGGGTTGTTGTGCTGAAAATCACAGTATCACAGTATCACAGTATCACTTAGGTTGGAAAGGACCTCGAGGATCATCGAGTCCAACCTGACACCGCAGACCCCATGACTAGACCATGGCACCAAGTGCCACGTCCAATCTCCCCTTGAACGCCTCCAGGGTCGATGACTCAACCACCTCCCTGGGCAACCCGTTCCAATGCTGAATGACTCGCTCGGCGAAGAACTTCCTCCTCACCTCGAGTCTGAACCTCCCCTGGCGCAGCTTGAGACTGTGTCCCCTTGTTCTGGTGCTGGTTGCCTGGGAGAAGAGGCCAACTCCCTCCTGGCTACAACCACCCTTCAGGTAGTTGTAGAGGGCAATAAGGTCACCCCTGAGCCTCCTCTTCTCCAGGCTAAACAATCCCAGCTCCCTCAGCCTCTCCTCATAGGGCTTGTGTTCAAGGCCTCTCACCAGCCTTGTTGCCCTTCTCTGGACACGCTCAAGTGTCTCAATGTCCTTCTTAAACTGAGGAGCCCAGAACTGGACACAGGACTCAAGGTGTGGCCTAACCAATGCAGAGTACAGGGGCACTATGACCTCCCTGCTCCTGCTGGCCACACTATTCCTAATGCAGGCCAGAATGCTATTGGCCCTCCTGGCCACCTGGGCACACTGCTGGCTCATATTCAGGTGGCTGTCGATCAGCACCCCCAGGTCCCTCTCTGTTTGGGAGCTCTCAGCCACTCCGACCCCAGCCTATAGCTCTGCCTGGGATTGCCGTAGCCAAAGTGCAGCCCCTGGCACTTGGACTTGTTGAATGCCATCCTGTTGGCCTCTGCCCATCTGTCCAGTCGGTCGAGGTCCCTCTGCAGAGCCTTTCTACCCTCTAATTGACTAACATCTGCCCCTAACTTTGTGTCATCTGCAAACTTGCTGATGACTGACTCTACCCCTTCATCCAGATCATCAACGAATATGTTGAAGAGCACAGGGCCCAGCACTGATCCCTGGGGGACACCACTGGTGACTGGCCGCCAGCTGGATGTGGCACCGTTCACGGCCACTCTCTGGGCCCGGCCCTCCAGCCAGTTCCTAACCCAGCACAGAGTGTAGTGGTCCAATTCACGGGCTGACAGCTTAGTCAGCAGTTTGCTGTGGGGGACGGTGTCAAAGGCCTTGCTGAAGTCTAGGCAGACCACATCCACAGGCCTCCCCACATCCACCAGGCGGGTCACCTGATCATAGAAAGAGATCAGTCAGTCCCACAAGTGACTCCTGGAGTATGCCTTAGGCATGAGAGCTGCCCTTGGTGAGGCACAGCAGGGGAACAATGAACCAGCTCCCTCATCCCTCTCTCTTAAACTCACAGGCTCCTTCCACCTGGTGCTACCAGGCTGAGTCACTTCATGAGCAGGAGAGCTGCACCCGAGGGCCTGCTCTGTGTGCTGCAACACACCCCCCGGGCCATGGGCAGCTGCGGTTCAGCTCCCTCCCCTGTGTGCTCCCAGGCAGGGAAGGACCTTTCTGCCAGGCATCCCCTGCCTGCCTGCCTGGGAGAAGAACCTGCACCAGGAGTGCTGCCTCTGGCCACGTTCAACCCACACCAGCTCTGGGGGCTTGGCAATGGCAGCAGCATCCCCACCATGGCTGCCCCTGTGCTGGGGGCCCGAGATGGTGCAAGAGCAGAATCCAAGCTGAGGATCCTGGGACTGGCTCAGGGTCACCCACACTGCCCTCTGGCACCTGCACCATCCTCACTCAGCACCACAGGGAGCTGCTGCAGCCATGCCATCCTGCACCCATGCCCCTCCTTGCTTTCCTGCACCCATGCCCCTCCTTGCTTTCCTGCACCCACTTCCATCTGAGGCCAGTCCCCAGTCCTTTACTGAAGCCGAGGCTCAGTTGCTGGCCCTTGTGACCAGCAGAGCAGCTCTCCTCTCTCCCCAGGAAGCTGTTCAAGGCAGTTGGTTTTCGCTCTGCCCTTCCCCTGGCGCCCATGCCACCAGCTGGCAGGAGAGCAGGCAGCATGCCCAGCAGAGCAGGGGAGTTACCTTTCAGGAACCTGAACCTCTTGAGGAGGTCTGCAGCGACGAAGGAGTCGCAGAGGTAGAGCAGGAGCCCACTGAAGAAGACTCCCTCGCAGCTGACGTTCACCGAGTGCGGGCGGGAGCTGACGTAGCAAATCGCCACCTGCAGGAGCAGGGAAGAGAGGAAGCCCTTCTGTGCTGGGCCAGGGAGTGGAGCAGGACTTTGTGGGGAGAGAGGAGGCAGCTGGTGCTGGTGAAAGTGCAAGCCCAGCAGAATGCAGCAGGAAGCAAAGCTGCCCTGGGAGCCAGCACGCAGGACAGATGTCTAACTGGGGTCTGCAGGATGCTATCCCAGGGCTCGCTCTGGTTGTCTGCTCCCCTGTGAGCTACCTGCTCCTAGTGACTGTTGGGCTCTGCAGGCTGTTCTAGCAGACACACAAAGCCACTCCACCAGCACTGAGCTGCTGAAGCCTGAGCACTGGCTCCTGCCTCCTCTTGCTGACCGCAGTCAGCACCTGAAAGGCTCCCAGCGCTGGGGCTCTCCTCTGTGTCAGTGCTCCGATGGCTGCTTGTACCAAAGGATTCTTCTCTCTCTTGCCACTGACCTCCACAAAACCTTTGTTAGATTTTCCCTCAGCTTCAGACTCAGTTCAAGCTGACCAACAGGTTCCAAAGCTCTGATCTCCCTGAGGCAAAAGCCTAGCTCGCTGCAAACCCAGCTCAGGAGGAGCTCTGGCCACGAGTGAAGAAGCCACCAGGCAAGGGCTGCATCAGAAACTCTCTGAGTTTGTTGCAAGAACAGGCCAAACACAGACAGCATAAAGCTGTGTGAGGGGACAGTGACCCCAAGAGTTCTGTGGGTGGCCTTTACACAGCCTCTGCAGCACTTCCATTTGTGTCTCTCAGGCAGACAGGCTCTGCTCCTCTGCAGCCACAGCAACCCAGCCCTGCCCACACCAGCATCTGCCAGGCCTCACTGCCAACTCCTCCAGCAGAGCTGCTCCCTTATCTCCCTGCAGAGTCTCCCTGCTTGAGACCAAAGTCTTCCAATGCTACCCCTGATGCTTGAGAGCTCATCTGTCATGGGTTTAAGAACTGGGATGTCTTAAACCATGGAACTGAAAGTCCTCCAAGTACCAGAGAGGTGCAGGCAGGGGTGGGCCAGAAAGTGTAACCTGTTGTTATTCCATCCCACAGCTCTGCACCTACTCCCAGATACACACAGGCAGAGCTGTCCCTTCTGCCCTCTCCTCTCCCTGCTCCCTTGTCTCTGCTCTGTGGGGCAGTAGGGACTTGAGCTGGCAAGCTGAGTTTTTACTGCCTGGGTAGGGAGGTAAGGGATGGGGTAGGGAGGTATGGGGTGGGGTGGGGAGGTAAGGGATGGGGTAGGGAGGTAAGGGATGGGGTAGGGAGGTATGGGATGGGGTAGGGAGGTAAGGAAGGGGGTAGGGAGGTATGGGGTGGGGTAGGGAGGTAAGGAAGGGGGTAGGGAGGTATGGGGTGGGGTAGGGAGGTAAGGGATGGGGTAGGGAGGTAAGGGATGGGGTGGGGAGGTATGGGATGGGGTAGGGAGGTATGGGATGGGGTAGGGAGGTATGGGATGGGGTGGGGAGGTAAGGGATGGGGTAGGGAGGTAAGGGATGGGGTAGGGAGGTATGGGATGGGGTAGGGAGGTATGGGATGGGGTAGGTAGGTAAGGGATGGGGTGGGGAGGTATGGGATGGGGTGGGGATGGGGGGTGGCATTTTTGGGGGGAGGATTTGGATGAAGCTGACTTAGTGTTTCTGTGCATTGTGTGTGGCTTTGCACTGTGGTCAGACACTTGTGAACAGTATTTCCAGTCACATTCCCAGTTCCCTGCAGTCCTGTGTGGAGAGCTCTACCCCTTTGGGGAGGTGCCAAAGAGCCTCTGTCTTGCTGCCTGCCAAGCCCAGACACCACTGAAGAGGTTTGCAAGAGCAGGGAGATGTTAAGGGAAGGTGTCCCTCCCCCTCGGCGCCCCCTAGCCGTACCTCACGGCCCATGTTCAGGTAGCAGTCGATGGCCAGCACAGGGTTCTTGAAGTTGTGGACAGCCTTGGGGAAGAGCCTGCAGGTGGCCTGCTGCAGGAACTTCTCCAGCAGGAACTGCGCGGGGGCCGCCAGCAGCGTGTGCTCGCTGTCAGGGGCACACACGTACTGCAGGGGCATGATTTGGGCCAGGCTGTCTGAAACCTGCAACAGACCAAGGGCAGCCCCCTTGAGCCCAGCTGCTCTGCAGGAGCCCCTCTGGCAGGAGAGGGGTCTCCATCACAGGGCAGGCAGAGAGGAGTTAGGGGAAAGGATCACAGATCCCAGCTCCGTTCTGACAAAGCATCACAGCACAGAAATGAAGCCAGCCCTTGTCCCATAGCTGCCAAGCACGTCAGTGGAGACCTGCCTGCCTGAGGAGGGGACAGCAGGCAGGGGCCTCAAACCTGCCTGCCCCTGGGCAGTGTGGGACACAGCAACCCTCTGGTGTGGAGTCAGCCACAGCAGAGGTTTGCTGTGGGGTTTTCTGACAGGCCAGCCTGTCACTACAGACTCCACTGCAAGCACAGGGGAAGCAACATTCAGAAAACCACCTCCCACAATACTCCACCCTGGGGTTTAGTTGTGAGACAGGGAGAGAGCTTTTAGAAGAGGAGGGCTGTGGGGGTGTCCAGAGGCACCAGGGACATGAACTCTAAGAGGCCTGGATTGAAGGCAGCCCTTGGAAACAGCCCTCCACAGCAAGCCAGCACAGGTGCCACATGCTCTGGTGCAATGTTTGGCCTCTCCACCCCATTTGGATCCATACTGGGGTCTCCCAGGTGGGTTCCAGCAGGCTCCAATGCTCAGGGCCTTTGCTCAGGTCTCTTTTTGCCAGCACAAAGCAGCAAACACTGGGATCTGGTGGCTGTGCTGGAAGTGTTGACCCCAAGAGCAGTACAGCTTGCCTGCTTTTAGCAGTGTTAGTCAGAGGAACAGTTAGACCAAACCTTGCCAATCCCAGCCTGTCGTCTAAGAAGTGCAGGGGATTGTTGTTAACAACTTCTGATTACCAAAGCAGTTCTTATCTGCTCTTTCTGACCTGGCAGACCCACCACGGGCTAGCTGGGAATGGCAGCTGTCAACCAGCATGGAAGAAAAGGACACAGGATTCTTTCTTGCTAGGGGAATCACAGGCTCACAGAATGGTAGTGGTTGGAAGGGACCTCCAGAGATCACCCAGTCCAGCCCCCTGCCAGAGCAGGAGCATAGGATCCAGCACAGGTCACACAGGAACACAGCCAGATGGGGCTTGAGAGTCTCCAGAGAAAGAGACTCCACAACCTCTCTGGGCAGCTCCAGGGCTCTGTCACCCTCACAGTCAAGAATTCTTCCTCCTGTTCAGGTGGAACTTGCTGGGTTCCAGCTTGTGTCCATTGCTCCTTGTCCTGTCACAGGACACCACTGGCCAGAGCCTGGCCCCTTCTTGCCCCCCACCCCTCAGATATTGGTAGACATTGATCAGATCCCTCTCAGCCAGGAAAGAATCAGGCCCTGGTTTGACCTCCCACAGCACACCCAGCACCCCCCCCCCCCACTCACCATGATTTTTGGCTTCACAAGGAAGTCCTTTTGGCCTCCAACCTGGATGTGCTTCTTCATGACACTGAAGTTGTTGAAGCGGCAGATGAGGAGCCCGCTGCTGTTGGTCCTCAGGTTGAAGTCCACATCCTCACAGAAATACCTGGGCAGGAAAGGGGATGGCTGGGGCAGCTGGGGGACCACTGCTGTGGGCAAGCACCCCCCTGCTGCTGCTGAGGTGCACTGCAGCAGGCCCAGCAGGGGCTCCTGCAGGCCACCTGATATGGTGCCTGCACAAATGCCCTGCAGAGTTCACAGTCTCACAGTCTCACAGCATCACTAAGGTTGGAAGTGACCTCAAGGATCATCCAGTCCAACCTGGCACCACAGACCTCATGACCCATGGCACCAAGTGCCACATCCAATCCCCTCTGGAACACCTCCAGGGATGGGGACTCCACCACCTCCCTGGGCAGCACATCCCAATGATGAACGACTCGCTTGGTGAAGAACTTTCTCCTCACCTCCAGCCTAAACCTCCCCTGGCACAGCTTGAGACTGTGTCCTCTTGTTCTGGTGCTGGCTGCCTGGGAGAAGAGACCAACCCCCACCTGGCTACAACCTCCCTTCAGGGAGTTGCAGAGAGCAAGAAGGTCTCCCCTGAGCCTCCTCTTCTCCAGGCTAAACAACCCCAGCTCCCTCAGCCTCTCCTCACAGGGCTGTGCTCCAGACCCCTCCCCAGCTTTCTTGCCCTTCTCTGGACACCTTCAAGTCTCTCAATGTCCTTCTTAAACTGAGGAGCCCAGAACTGGACACAGGACTCAAGGTGTGGCCTCAGCAGTGCTGAGCACAGGGCAGAATGACTTCCCTGCTCCTGCTGGCCACACTCTTCCTGCTGCAGGCCAGGATGCCCTTGGCCTTCTTGGCCACCTGAGTTCTGAGACTCAACCCTTCAGTGTGCTCCTGGGGCAGGAAAATGACTTCTGGTCACCTTAAAATCAAACAAGTCTTCCCTTTGCAGGGCAGCTGTGTGTGCCTTCCCCTGGTCTAGTGTGAGATGAGGTTCCAGTCCCCCATGGCAGGGGGCTGGAACTAGCTGATCCACCCTGTCCCTTCATCCAGGTCATAGATGAACATGTTGAACATGGCTGGACTCAGTACTGACCCCTGGGGAACACCACAAGCCACAGGCCTCCAGCTAGACCCCAACTCTTGATCACAACCCTCTGTGCTCTCCTCCAGCCAGTTCTCAACCCACCTCACTGTGGGAGACAGTGTCCAAAGCCTTGCCAAAGCCTTGGGCACTGCTCTCCCCACTCTACCCAGCTGGGCACACCATCATAGAAGGCTATCAGAACGGCCAAGCCTGAGCTCCCCCTCAGGAATCCCTGCTGACTGCTCCTGGTTATCTTCCATTTTCCCTCATGCTTAGAGATAACCTCCAAACAAGCTGCTCCATCACCTTTCCAGGGATGGAGGTGAGGCTGACTTGGTGCCCTTGTTGAAGGCTGCAGTGACATTGGCTTTCCTCCGGTCCCCAGGCACCTCCCCTGTTCTCCATGATCATTCAGAAATGATGGAGAGTGGCTTAGCAATAACCTTAGCCAGCTCCTCCAGCACTCATGGGTGCCTCCCACCAAGAGCTCTGGAAGCCAGGCTGCAATTCCTCACTCAGACACTCCTGAGAAGAGCAGCAGGAGAGCAGGGTGAGATGCCCCCTGGGCAGGGGTTATTCTGCACTCACTTGGCAGGACTTGGGCACTGCTTCAGTCTGTGATGAGGATGAGCACCAAAGCCCCATGAGTGCTTTGTACAAGTCAGAACTACCAGGGCTGGGAGGGACCTCAAGGATCATCTAGTTCCAAGCCCCCTGCCATGGGCAGGGACACCTCACACTAGATCAGGCTGCCCAGAGCCACATCCAGCCTGGCCTTAAAAAATCCCAAGGGATAAGGCCTCAGGATGGAGGTAGGGGAGGAGGGAAACAGTGGGCAGTTATTTATTGATCTGTTCTTATTGAAACAGGGAGGATGCATGGCTCTGGAGGAAATGCAAGGAATCCTTCCTCACAGCTCAACCACCTCCTGTACTCTTGTCCCTACTCCTGCAATAAGCTCCTGCCTCTGACAGAGGCTCTCTGGAAGCTCCACACTCCTCCTGGAACTGAAGCAATTTCAGCTTCTCTCTCCTGTTTTTGGTGTCCTGGTTACCTTTTTCTTCTGAAGTGTCTTCTTTCTCCCCAGTCCTCTGTACCCTGCCTTGCCCTTGCCTCTTGGCCTGTCTCTCCCAGGTTTCCCTAAGTTTACTTCCATGCATGATTCCTTCAGATGCAGCACCTCTCCCTCTGGCTTTGTGCCTGTGCACTCACACCCCAGACAAGGCCTTTCTGTTTATCTTGACAGCAACCTGAACTCTGGTGGCAAGACTGTCCCCATGCCAGGTATGACTTTAGCACAGAGGGCTGCAGTGCCTACCTGTTCAGGTCATATTGCACATTCTGGGTCAGGTCTATGTTGAGCAGTATGAAATCATGCACGTGGCACCTGGAGAAGGGAGCCTTTGCTTTCCTGGTGTTCAGCTTGCTGCTCCACTTCTGCACACCCAGGATTGCATAATGAACAATTTTTGGGGTGGCTTCAATGTGCTGGAGGACACTCTTCAGGGACACATTCTTGTTGGAACCCCCAGGCTCCAGGGACTGGCTGCAAAACACAATCATCCACAACATCCAAACAGAACTGGGGACACACACTCTGCATTTACACATGTGTGTGTGTGTGTGTGTCTGGGCAAGGCAGCAGCAAATCCCACTAAGGACTGAGAGCCTTACTGCAGATGCTGCAAGAATAAGGGCAGAAACACAGAGTGAGCAGCAGCCACCCAACCTCATCCCATCAGCTCCATCACTGCAGGAAGAGGGTCTCTCAGCAGAGTAAGACTTTAGCCAGTTGAGTAAGGCCTTACAAGACCTTGTGTCAGACCAGTGCATAAGGCCTTCCACACTTTAGCTAAAGGACTGCCTTAGGCACTGTTTCTGGAAGGCCTTTTCCCTCTGTGATAGGCAACATAAGTGTAAGAAAGGCAAGAGCTTAAGGCCTTTTCAGAAGCCCCAGGGCCCATGAAAAGCTCTTCCCTTGAGAAACACAAATTGAGTCAAAGTGGATCAGTGTTGAAAAAATCACCCCAAGAGTCACTGGGAGCAAGAATGGCTTTAGGCAAGGAACAAGCACAAGGAGAGCTTTGTTGATGGTACTGCCTGTGGGACATGGATGGGAAGGTAGAGCCAGGTGGAAGTGTTCAGCAGCAGGAGGTTGGGTGTTGGTTGGTCAGCAAGGCAAATCTGCTGCCTTCCTGCTGCTGTGAGTGAAAGAGCTGCCTGGCTGCACTCTTGATGAGGTATCTGATGTCTGGGGGCACACTTCTGAGAGAGCTGAATGAAAGCTGAGTGATTATCTGCCAGGCCTGTTGGACACAGCCAGCAGTTCTTGCAGCAAAGCCAGGCTGGAAGCTGCCTTTGTTTGGCAGCATTTGGAGCATGTGGCCAGCAGCTCCAGCTCTCCGCTTGCCCTGCTGCCTGCTCTGCCCTGCCCTGTCAGATGCCAGCGAGGAGCCTGTGACTTGCAGGTGTGCCAGCTGAGTGCAGGGCCCCCAGTGGGGGGTGGCTGCTCACCTGGACTGCTCATGGATGCTGTGCATGTTCCACAGGACACAGGAGTCGTCCATGACCACGATGAAGGGCCACACGCACTGCCGCTTCACCCCCAGCTCCTCCAGCCGGTTCCGCTCCAGCTCCAGGTTGTGGTAGGAGAGCTCCTTAATGAGAAACCTGGCAGCACCTGGCAGAAGACCACAAAGAAGAGATCTTCAGTGGCCCTCACCCGTCCCCTCCTGCCAGAAAAAGGCTACAGCAACACCTGCAGCCATTAGCTTTTAGGAACTGAGTGCTCACAACGTCTTAAACAGAACTGACTACGTCCCTCTGTCCGAGTGAGCAGAGCCAAGAGGCAGACAGCAACAAGCTTGGCCCTTCCAGCAGACTCTGCAGAATGTGGTTTTGTGGGCATGAACCAAGAAGAATCCTGAACCAAGAAGAAGCTAAGATTCTAAACTTGAAGCTACTTCCTGTAGGAAAAGCTCAGCCTCATGAAACTGAAGTCCCAAGTTCAAGCCCTCAGCGTGCAGCTGCAGTTAATGTTGAGCTTCAGCTGACTGAAGAAGTCTTGGTTAAAATGTCTGGAATGAACTTCCACACAGCAGGGCTGAGGAAGATAAGTGAGTCACAGAATGCCTTAGGTTGGAAGGCACCAAGACTTGGCTGCTCATCCAACCTGGCCTTGAACACCTCCAGGGAAGAGGAATCCACAGCCTCCCTGGGCAGCCGGTGCCAGAGTCTCACCACCCTCACACTGAAGAACTTCTTCCTCAGCTCCAGTCTAAGCCCAGCTCCCTCAGCCTGTGCTCACAGCAGAGCTGCTCCTGCACTTGGATCATCTTTGTGGCCTCCTCTGGACTCACTCCAGCAGCTCTGAGTCCTTCTTCTGCTGGGGACACCAGAGCTGGAGGCAGGATTGGAGGTGAGGTCTCAGCAGAGCCCAGGGGCAGAATCCCCTCTGCTGCCCTGCTGCCCACACTGCTCTGGCTGCAGCCAGCACCCAGCTGCCTGAGGGCTGCAGGAGGCACTGCTGGCTCCTGGGGAGCTGCTCAGCACCCAGCACCCCCAAGGCTCTTTCTTCAGGGCTGCTCTCTCCCCACTCTGCACCCACCCTGGATTTGTGCCTGGGATTGGCCTGTCCCAGCTGCAGCCCCTTGCCCTGTGACTTGCTGACCCTCATGCAGCTGGCACGGGCACACCTCTCAAGCCTGTCAAGACCCCACGGATGGCACACAGCCCACCAAACATCAGCCATGCCACTGAGAAGGCAGAGATCAATCCAAACAGGCATTCCACAGCCCCAGGCAGTCCTTACACCTGGGTGTACTCTGCACAGGCATTGCTGCTGTGACCAAAGCAGGCATGTGAGCAGCTGCTGCACCATGTCCCTCAGCGCCACACTGCCCCCCGTGGGTTTGGTTCTCTTGCCAGCAGTGCACTGAGGCTCTCTTACCAACTCCAGCGTTGTTGAACATGCCTGGCAGCACCAGCATGATGTGGTTGGGCCAGTATTTTCGGTAGAGGGGCATCTCATACTCCTTGACTACCAGGAGGTGGAGGTGGCTGATGCCCTCCATGGCATGGTAGAGGTTGAGGAGGCCATGCTCGTGACGCCCGCTGGAGGGAGTGAAGATAGGGCTCTTGACTGCATTCAGATTCTGCTGGAGCAGGAGACATTTGGGCAGCATTAGGTACAAACCAAGCTGTTCCTGACAGGGGGTTCTGCTAATTTGTTCTTCCCCCTGGATTTTATTGCTCATTGCAGCACATTCCTGGACACCAGGAAGACAAATGGATGCCTGTGCTCAAAGAGCTCAAGTTCTAAGGACAGTCAGGTGGGAATTATGCTAAAGACTACAGAAACCCCAGGCCCAACAGAACAAGCCCAGGCCAGCACCATCCTCCTGCAGCTGCAGGCCAGGCTGCAGGCAGGCAGCAGGTGGGCAGGAGCAGCACAGACCTTGTCAGAGACCAGTGGCAGACGCATGCTCTCCAGGTGCTTTCCCTGCTTGCTGAAGACAAAGTGACTCTCCTTGGACTTGGGGATTATGAAATGCAGCTGAACCTCTTCTCCCAGCATGGAGGATGAAAATGTGAATGCATGCAGAGTGGAGTCAGAGACCTGCAGACAGAAAAGCATACAAAAAGAGCAAGATTTGCAAAGAGGTAACACACCAGGACTAGAGGGCTACCTGCTCTTGCAATCCGTGCTGGAAGCCACCAGAGAAGAACATCCAGGATGTCCTCTTCCAGGAGCTGAAGCTAACATAAACCACATTACTTAGGCATGTGCCTGCCCCTGCTGTTTGAAAGAATCAGCTTTGTATACCCACACTGATCCTGGGCCACAGGGACTCTGCTGAAGATGGAAATTACTCAGAATCACACAGAATCATAGAATCAATAAGGTTGGAAAAGACCTCAGAGATCATCAAGTCCAACCTGCCACCCAACACCTCCTGACTAACTAAACCATGGCTTCAAGTGCCACATCCAATCCCCTCTTGAACACCTCCAGGGATGGTGTCCCAGCAGCAACCTCCCTAAGTATCTGTTTCTTACTGTCCACTATATGAAACTTGAGGGCTTTGGAAGCAGCAAGCACAGCAAAGCAAAGCATCCACCACAGCAAACAACATGGCTGGAGATCTCTTACAACCATCAGCATCCCCCTAAGGTGTGGAGAGCAGCTTCTCCACCACTCAGTTCTTGGCTTTTGCATCCTACTGCTGATGTGGCAGTGGCTCACACAAGCTCCTACACAGCCATCAGGACAGTGCTGAGCAAGCAGATCCTGATGCCCCCCCCCCCCCCCATTTACCACGTTACCAGTGCAAGTTAGGCCAGCCTGCAGCCCCTGGCTGCAGCCCCTGAGGACTCACAGCATGGGAGAGGTTGGAAAGGTCCTCTGGAGATCACCCAGTCCAAGCCCCTGCCAGAGCAGCATCACCCAGGGCAGGGCACACAGGAATGCATCCAGATGGGGCTTGAAAGCCTCCAGAGAAGGAGACTTCACAACCTCTCTGGGCAGCCTGCTCCAGGCCTCCAGCAGCCTCACAGGCAAGAAGTTTCTCCTCATGCTGAAATGGAACTTCCTGGGTTCCAGTTTGTGTCCAGGTTTGTGTTCCAGGTTTGTGTCCATTGCTCCTTGTCCCATCCCAGGACTGAAAGGAGCCTGGCCCCTTCTTGACACCCACCCTGCAGATACTGATAGACATTCATAAGATCCCCTCTCATCTTTCTCTTCTCCAGACTAAACAGCCCCAGGTCTCTCAGCCTTTCCTCATCACACATGTTCCAGGCCCTTCATCATCCTCACAGCCTCCATTGGGCACTCTCCAGTCCATCTCTGTCCCTCTTGAACTCAGGAGCTTAGAACAGGACACAGCAGTCCAGATGTGGTCTCACATCTCACAGAGTAGAGAGGAGGAGAACCTCCCTTGACCTGTTGGCTGTTCTTAATGCACAATAAGCAACCATTGGCTTCTTGGCCAGAAGGGCACATTGCTGTCCCATGGAGAACTCACTGTCCACCAGGACTCCCAGATCCTTCTCCATGGAGCTGCTGCTACATGTACTAGGAAACAAACTGTCCCAGGAGCTTTTCCCCAAGGGCTTGGGGCACAGAGCAAGGGGGAATGTGTGCCCACCACTGGCACTAACACAGCTCAGCAGAGCAGGGCTGCAGCACTCTGGGGTTTTTCCTGTGTGATACTCTCCTCAGCAGCCTGGGAACCCCAGCAGAGCACAGCAGTAACCAGGCCATGAAGAGTCTGGGTGAGCTCAGCTTGCACAGCACTGCTCTGAGCCATGGGAGCACAGGCCAAGTGCCTACATATCTGATGTCAGCCCACAGGAGCATCTGTCTTACTACAGGGTCAAAGGCTCTCTCTAGCCTTTGACATGAAACAATTAGCCTAAGGAAAGATGAGAGATGGAAGGGGCTTTGTTTAGGTTATGTTAAGGCATTGAAGAGTCTCTCTCCATAATGTTAGCTGTCCAGTGACCTCCTTTTGGGTGTGCAGTTTCTCTGAGTTCAGGTCTGGGCACCACAGCTCAAGAAGAACCATTGGAGAGAGCCCAGCACAGGGCCACTGGAACAGCTCTCATATGAGGAAAGGCTGAGAGAGCTGGGGCTGGTTAGCCTGGAGAAGAGGAGGGTGAGTGGGATCTGATCAATGCTTACAAATATCTAAGGGGTGGGGGTCAGGAGGATGAGGCCAGACTCTTGTCAGTGGTGCCCAGTGACAGGACAGGAGGGAATGGACATAGACTTGACCATAGGAATTCTATCTAAACATGAGGAGAAACTTCTTTACTGTGAGGGTAACAGAGCCCTGGAGCAGGCTGCCCAGAGAGGAGGTGGAGTCTGCATCTCTGGAGACTTTAAAGCCCTGTCTGGATGTGCTCTTGTGTGCCCTGCCCTGGGTAACCCTGCTCTGGCAGGGGGTTGGACTCTCTGGAGGTCCCTTCCAAGCCTCACCATGCTGTGATTCTGTGACACACACAGCCAACTCCTGCACAGACAGCAGAGGCTGCTATTTATTACTACTCCTTATGCTTGACCACAAGCACAAGGATGAGTGGAGGGAACAGCAGATGTCCTTTGTGGGGACTTTCCTGTGCAGCATGGTGTATCAGCCAGAGCTACCTGGCACTGTGCACTGCCAGGTCAGTGTCAGCACTGTGAGAGCTCAACAGCAAGCTGCTGGAGGAGATCAGCAGGCAAGGAAAGAGCAATTTGAGACAAGAAACTTCCAAGTAAAATGGTGCTGGTGGCTCAGAAATAATGTCTGAGCTCTTAACCAGGAATAACTTCCCTGCCAGCCTCCTGCAAGTACAACTTTGCTTTAAAGACCAAAAGTTTAACTAAGCAATTAAAGTGGTTGGTTTAGCCAGCAACTACTAAGCTACTGCTGAGAAGCATGCACAGCTCAAAGGGAGGAAGAAGGAGGCCTTCCAGTCTCCCATCACAGGTGTAGACAGCTGGCATTTAGGTAAGGTAGGCATCTCTTGATCTTACAGTCCTCTCCCTTGAGAGACTGCAAGCCCTCTGGGCAAGCTCTGGATGAGACAACCAGGAACAATGTTCACCCTCTGCCAGAGGCACTGGAGAGGACAGCTGCTCATGCAGAGGGTGGCAGACACAGTTCCAGGGTCTGTAGCTCAATGTCTCCCCTGAGAATGGAAGAATTCAACAATTCCATCTCAGGGAAGGTGAAAGGATGAGTCCTGACACCAGAGTGGTGTGCCTGAAGAGGCCACAAAAGAATGAAGGATGCCCTTGACCCCTGGACTCTGCCACCAACCTGTGCAGCAGGGTTAATGTCCATGTACTGATGGCACTGCTCACAGTGATGGAAGGTGTTGTAAGCTGCATACTTAGTCAACATCATGGACACAGTCTCCCTTTTCTTAGGTTCCTCTGATGTGGCTTCTTTGCTGGTTTCTGTGCACAAAGAGAAGGAGTAACAGAAGTTCTGAGTGCTGAAAACCAGAGGCTGTGATGCCAGCAAGGAGCAGAGGGGTGTTTGTGTTCTTGTGAACGACCACACCAGTGACACCTGAGTCTTTGCAGGGAAGCACTCCTCAAGAGCTCTGCTGTTTACTTACCTTGTTTCACTCTTGAGAGCTGCTCTGTGTACACAGGACTTATAGCTCTGTACTTGGGGTCATGCACACTCAGGTCAAAAGCCATTTTGCTGAAGATCTCAATGTCTGGCCAGTGGTCATTGCTAGACTGAGTGACCTCACTGCTCTCTGCATGACCTGCAACAACACACTTCAGGTTAGCAGCAGCAGATACCCAGTGGTGTCCACATGATGTCTGCTGAAGTGCCATTGCACAGGAGCTCACTCAGGTGTCCACATACAGACACCTCTCTGAACCTCTTAAACAGTGCTCAAATTGAAATTAGAACCCACTCAAAGTCATTCCAGAGGACTGGCAGCTCCTTGGAAGCTGCATATGGGAACAGTGTGGCCAGCAGGAGCAGGGAGGTCATTCTCCCCCTGTACACTGCACTGGTTAGGCCACACCTTGAGTCCTGTGTCCAGTTCTGGGTCCCTCAGTTTAGGAAGGAGGTTGACTTGCTGGAAGGTGTCCAGAGAAGGGCAACAAAGCTGGGGAGGGGTCTGGAGCACAGCCCTGTGAGGAGAGGCTGAGGGAGCTGGGGTTGCTTAGCCTGCAGAAGAGGAGGCTCAGGGGAGACCTTCTTGCTCTCTCCAACTCCCTGCAGGGAGGTTGTAGCCAGGCAGAGGTTGGTCTCTTCTCCCAGGCAACCAGCACCAGAACAAGAGGACACAGTCTCAAGCTGTGCCAGGGGAGGTTTAGCTTGGATGTTAGGAAGAAGTTCTACACAGAGAGAGTGATTGCCCATTGGAATGGGCTGCCTGGGGAGGTGGTGGAGTCACCATCACTGGAGGTGTTCAGGAGGAGACTTGATGGGGTGCTTGGTGCCATGGTTTAGTTGTTTGGGTGGTGTTGGATTGGTTGATAGGTTGGACTTGATGATCTTGAAGGTCTCTTCCAACCTAGTTAATTCTATTCTATTCTATTCTATTCTATTCTATTCTATTCTATTCTATTCTATTCTATTCTATTCTATTCTATTCTATTCTATTCTATTCTATTCTAGTGAAGGAGCCACAGAAGTGTCTTCTGCCCTGCTCCTCATCAGGCTGCTGAGGTATAATTCCCTCTGGTTTAAGCATAAACTGCTCAGAGGAAGGGTCCTGTCTGTGCAGAAGAGACAGGTGTAGTCTGGAGCCTCTCTGTGGTGCAGTGAGGATCACTGTACAAACTGAAGCCAAAGTATCCAAAGGCAAAGCCAAGAGAAAGAGGCACTGCACATTGCTGAACTAGCAGCAGGTGGCACTTGAGAAAGGCAGCAAAGGACACTCTCCAGTTGCAGGGTGGGATGTGGCCAGCAAAGGTCAGCTGGAACTTTGTTTTGCTCCAGCAGAGATCAGCCTAAAGTGGAAAGCCAAGTGTAAGTAGCAGGACCATCAGAAGGCACTGGCCAAGGAAACAACAGCTTGAGTAGGAGTCAGTTCAGTTTGCAAGGAAGTGGAAGAAAAGACAAAAGCAGGTAGGGAACTGAGGTTACTGATGGGAGAAAAAGCAAACTCAGATGAATGAAGGTTGGGACTGCAGAGAGGCAGCTGCTCACCCCACAAGGGCTGATGCAAGAGGATGTGTCCATGAAGAAGAGTTGGAGTTCCTGGAATTGCAGCAATGAGAGTATCAAACCAAACAAAAGGCAGGGGCTTCAGAGGGGCTACATCAAAAAGGACACTAGGAACAGGCAAAGCCCATGAGGAATGGGAAAAGCTCACCAGTGAATGAAGTTTTGTCTTCACTGCCAACAAGGGTGAGATATAATAAGCTTTGCCAGGTGTCAGGCTGGGCTAGACCTCAGGAAGGTGCATGACACCTAAACGACTTCCTTTGGTATCTGTCTCACCCCAGCTACACACATGAAATCTTGTGGTGTGATTTTCACTTTGACAGTTTGATTCTTTTAAGGGCATAAAAGGTTTCCTGTAAGTTAGGATGGAATCAAAACTCCAGAAGCTTGATACAAACTCAAAACAAGGAGAAAGAACATTCTCCATGGCAGTTTTCTGAGAGAGCAGGGATGTGAGAGAGGAGGCTGACTGAGGGCCACCAAAACTGCTCAGGGGGTTGGAGCAGCTCTGCTGTGGGGACAGGCTGAGGGAGCTGGGGGTGCTCAGCCTGCAGAGGGGAAGGCTCCTGGCAGACCCTAGAGCAACCTGCCAGTAGCTGAAGGGGGCTACAAGGAGGATGGAGAGAGACTGCTTACAAAGGCCTGCAGTGATAGGAGAAGGGGCAATGGCTGCAAAGTAAAGAGCAGATTGAGATGGGATGTTAGGAACAAATTGTGCACTGTGAGGCTGTTGGAATGCTGCAACAGGCTGCCCAGGGAGGTGGTTAGGCTCCTTCCCTGGAGATCTTCAAGGTGAGGCTGGACAGGGCTCTGGGCAACCTGATCCAGTGGAGGATGTCCCTGCTGAGTGCAGGGGGTTGGACTGGATGAGTTTTGCAGGTTCCTTCCAACCCAAACCATTCTCCAACTTGTCACATAGTGTTGTATCAAGGTGAGGCTTGACAGGGCAGCCTGATCTAGTGGAGGATGTCCCTGCTGACTGCAGAGGGGGTTGGACTGGATGAGCTTTGGAGGTGCCTTCCAAGCCAGAGCATTCTATGACTCAATACCAATGCACAGACAGTGCAGCATCACCATTGAAGAGGAGATACAGCAAGCTACAGAGCATTGGGCCTTTGACTTTGACCTTTGTATGCTTAACAACTTGGGGAGGGTGAAGGAAATACTTGAAGATGTCAAAGTAAATGGACAACATAAAAAAATGCAGCATGGGTTAAGGAAAGCAATCCTGTGTTGCTTCCACTCTACAGCTGCAGCAGAGCTGTGTCTCTGGCCAAAGGAAACTTCCAGTGTGAAGGATTTGATAATGCACTGTCTGACAAGCTGCTACCAGAGCTGAAGCAAATGGAGCCAGTGAAGGGTCTGTGAATTGAAAGAGTTGATTAAACAGAAGATAGCAACATGTAACATCACAGAATCACAGGATTAACCAGGTTGGAAAAGACCTCAGAGATCATCCAGTCCAACCTATCAGCCAGCACCACCTGATCAACTAAACCATGGCACCAAGTGCCGCAGCCAGGCTCCTCCTAAACACCTCCAGGGATGGGGACTCCACCACCTCCCTGGGCAGCACATCCCAATGGGCAATCTCTCTTCCTGGGAAGAATTTCTCCTCACCTCAAGCCTAAACCTCCCCTGGCACAGCTTCAGACTGTGTCCTCTTGTTCTGGTGCTGCTTGCCTGGGAGAAGAGACCAACCCCCACCTGGCTATGACCTCCCTTCAGGGAGTTGTAGACAGCAAGAAGGTCTCCTCTGAGTGTCCTCCTCTCCAGACTAAACACCCCCAGCTCCCTCAGCCTCTCCTCCCAGGGCTGTGCTCCAGACCCCTCCCCAGCTTTGTTGCCCTTCTCTGGACACCTTCCAGCAGCTCAACCTCTTTCCTAACCTGAGGAGCCCAGAACTGGACACAGGATTCAAGGTGTGGCCTCAGCAGTGCTGAGCACAGGGCACAAGGACTTCCCTGCTCCTGCTGGCCACACTGTTCCTGCTGCAGGCCAGGATGCCCTTGGCCTTCTTCGGCCCCTGGGCACACTGCTGGCCCCTGTTCAGCTGCTGTCAACCAGCATCCCTAGGTCCCTCTCTGCCTGGCTGCTCTCCAGGCTGTAGCACTGCATGAGGTTGTTGTGGCCAAGGTGTAGAACCTGGCACTCAGACTTGTTCAGTCTCATGCCCTTGGACGCTGTAAGCATTAAGGCAGATGTAGGTTAGCAATGGAATGAAAAGCTCAGAGGAGGGGCTGCTGCCTGACCACATCACAGACACCAAGGAACAGAGAAGGTATTTTAATTTCAATCACTGCTTCCCTTGGTCCCAAAGAGAACCTTTATAAGTGGGACAGTAACATCCATGGGTTGGAGAACAAAATGGCATTTTCCTTAATCAGTCTGGAGAAGCATTGCAGTACAAGTAGTGGAACCAAACCTCCCAGGCAAAGCCAGCTTGCTCAGCTGCTGGAGCTGAGGCACATCCCTGCCAGGCAAGAGGCCAGAAGACACAAGGCAGAGCTGCTCTTCCATTTGGCTGTTTCATCCTGAGTTTCTGGGGTACTTTAGGTCAAATGATGAGAGAGTAGCAGCCCCCAAGCTCCCACTCCAAGGAAAACACATGGGGTTTTCATCCAGCAGCACTTGCAGAGCAGGACCATAGATGAGTCCTTTCAAAGGTTTGACAACTGCATTGTCAGGCTATCAGCCCAGCAGTCATGAGATGAATGCCCTGTGGAGTTATCTTCAGAGTCAAACCACAGTTATGTAAAGAACACCCTGAAGAGGAATGATTTTTAAGAGGATTTGTGCTTCCCAAGGCAAAGTCCTGACACAGCACTTAATGGATCTGTGAGGTCTGACAAAGGACTGCCAGTCCAAAGAGGCTCCCCCCCACCTCCTTCCTCAGCATAGCATCTGAAAAGTGCAGACAGAAGATATCTTACTGAGAATTGGGAGGTGATGTGTAACTAAACATAAACAACAGAGCTCTTGGGGCCAGGAATGTTCTTCAATGGCTTATTTAAAAGCAGCCACTGCTTGAAGCCTAGCAAGGAGAGGTGAGATGGGCAGATGTTTTCCATTTACTCTTTTGTGTCCATTTTAATGCTATCCACACAGGTTAACCCAAACCACTTTTAACAGCACTCATCCAAGCCTGATATGAAGTTTGCATTTTGATTCAGCTGTACTGAATCCATGCAGACCCCTCCTGCATGCTGCTGGACAGGCAGGACAGGCAGGTCTCACTGTCTGTGAGCCTAGCAGTTTGTCACTGCTAAATAGCACCACAGCAGAGGCTCTTGGTGAGGGACATGAAGAGTGACTGCTGAATACTTACTGGCATCAATCTCTTCCTCATCATACACATCGACTTCCAGCAAGCGAATCAGCATGCGGAAGAGGATCCTCAGGAACTGCAGGTAGGAGCCAGTCTTCCCCACCTGAGCCAGAGAGGGGAAAGAGTCCAGATCCCAACTCAGAGTAACATGAAGGAAGGACAAGTTTCAGATAAATGCCTTTGGGCATCCCCCATTCTAGCTCTGTCTGAAGACAGGAAACATGACATAACATTCCCCAGTACCACAGAATGGGTTGGGTAGGAAGGGATCTTAAAGCTCATCCAGCTCCCACCCCCCTGCCATGGGCAGGGACACCTCCCACCAGCACAGTTTGCTCAAAGCCTCATCCAGCCTGGCCTTCAACACCTCCAGGGAGGGGGCAGCCATAACCTCCTTGAGCAACCTGTGCCAGTGTCTCACCACCCTCACTGCAAACAATGTCTTCCTAATTTCCAGTCTCAGTCTCCCTCCTCCCAGCTCAAAGCCATCCTTGTCTAAAGTCCTTCCCCAGCTTTCCTGTAGCCCCCTTCAGGCACTGGATTATGCTGAATGGATCTGTGAGCACAGCCTGGCCCACAGTCTGCATTACTGCTTCTCTGCTGATACTCCCCTGGCAATTTTCTGCCCACTGCCATCCATGTGTGTTTCATCAGGCTAAAGCACAAGACACAGCATCACCCTTCCTCTGCTTGCTGCTTCCAGCATGGACTTAGCCCTAAAAAGCGATTGTGTGTGGCCTTGCAGGGAGCCTTTATGATCTCCAGTCCTCACCCCTGGTATTTCACCCTGCTCATAAGGCAAGAGGAAGGAACTGCTGTCTTACTTGTGGTGGTCCTGTCAAAAGCAGCCGCCTGGGGTGAAAGCTCCTGGAGCCAGTGGCCTCGCCCTGATTGCTGAAGTCTGCGTGGTGCTGCCGGGCCGCTGTCCACTGCCGGTAGTACAGAGACTGCTCCTCGCTGGTCATGTCCTTGTGAAGCAGAGGCCTCAGAGAGCTCAGCCAGGACACGTCAGCGTGAGGCAGGAGAGAAGAGGAAGAAGGCAAACTCCCACTTTTCTGGGAGCTCAGAAGGCAGTAGGCAGCTTTGGAGAGGATGACGATGCGCGGCAGCGCGGCACGCAGGGCCCTGCTGTCCTGGGCAGCCCAGCGCAGCGGCTGCGAGGCGGAGGACAGGGAGGACACTTTGGAAGTGGTGCTGCTGGCCATCTGGTTCCCCAGCGAGTCACACTCCTGCTTCAGGCTCTCCTTGGCTGTGCAGCTGGGGAAAGCTCCCTCGTCGACGGAGCTGTGTGCCGCGGCCTGGCAGTCAGCTGCTGGAGCTTGCTTCTGGGACCTGTCCGCAGCGCTCGAGGAGCTCACACCATTGTCTGCCAGGGAACCTGGGGAGCAGCGAGCAGGCAGTGAGCAGACACTGGCTGGCATCAGGAAGTGCAAAGACATCAGGGACTCATTTCATCCAGGGGACAATTCCAATCTTCAAACACTTCTGCTGAGTGAGTGCTGCAGGGTGAGCTCACCGTGTGGCTCAGGTCAGGGTTTCACCATTTGGACAGAAACTCTTGACACTTCTTTGTGCCTTCTGCCAGGGTTCAGAGTCCAAACACCTGCCTCCAGCCCAGCCTCCCATTCCCCACCTGGGATTTGGAATTTCATAGTACAACCTTCTGAAATTCAAGTATAGGACACCACTGTACAGATCACGTTGACACTGCTTCCTATGGGGACAGAGCATTATTTCATTGCCACTTTAACATGAGCTCCCTCCTCCATACCAGTCAGTCTCAGGTGGGACATGGGAAGATCTGGTGTATGGCAAAGGTCCAGTTCAGCTCTCTTAATACCTCAAACTCATAAGGGAACAAAGGGAAGGACCCAGGGATGCAAGAAAGTTCCTGGTGGGAGGTGATGCTCCACTCATGCCTGAAGAAGTAGGGCAAGACCTCTCCACTCTTGGCAAGGAGGCCAATATCCATCCTCACCCATAGCTGCCCCTGCAGCTACAGAGCACTCTTCTACTCCTAGCATTTTATACTATCCATTTCTACTCTCATTTTTAGACCTTTTCAGGCTCCCACAGATGAAACCAGCAACTAATGTGAAATAGAAGTTTACAAACAAAACTGCCAAGGGACCCTTGGCTATGGCACCACCATCCCCCTTTAGCTGTACACAGCAAAACTGCTCACTGTGGAAGGAATCTGCTGCTAGCATTTCCTTGCCCAGCTTGCAGCATGGTGCAGGTAAGCAACCACTGGACTAAACATCTCAGTGTTTGCACTCGGATTCCAGCGACACAGGCACCAAGATGTGTGCTTCAGAGCAACAGCAGAGGGACTGACCTGAGGTTCCAGTGACAGCGCTGCTGTTACTCTGGGGTCGGTCCAGGTCTATCAGCAGCTCATCAGAGTCATTCTCGCTGCCATTAGCCTTCTCATGCTCCTTCTCGCTCAGGTCAAGAGCTACCACTGGCCTTCGAATGGCCTCCCTGGAGACGTAGCAGCAGGCCAGGCCTACCTCCTGCTCCAGCGCGGTCCGCGTTAAGTAGCTGGAGTCGATCAGCCGAAGGTCACAGTACTTCAGTGACCTGCAAGACCCAGCCCAAGGAGAAAGAAATGCTTTGTTTCTCTGGCTTTGATCAACACTCCCTGCCTTCCAGTGCTGCTAAAATAGCAATGAACAATTTCAATTGCCTGGAAACAGAGAAGTCTTTAACGCTGCTCAGCACAGCAGCTGTGCACTCACTGACCCACACGGGGCAGCAGCCTCTCACAAACCACACATCCCAGAACGGGAAACTGCTCCTCAATGAAGTCTGAAGCACATGTTTGGTGGTTTTTTTTTCCTCTGAAATAAAGGCCAGATGGTATCAAACCACTTACCCACCCCCCAACCTATCTGAACTTGCTAGAGAATAACCATAGAGCACAAACAACAACAGCACCTGGGGAAGGTTTCTCCTAGAGGGTCCTTGCCAGTTAGAATAACAATGCAAGGCAGACCTTCCAAATCCTGGTAGGTGCGAGGGATCCAGTCCTCCTGCTCATTCCCCCTCCAAGCCTGTGGACAGAGAGAACCCCAGTCACAATTAAATGGCACCTTCTAAACCTTCACCCCTTCTCTTTGCCAGTTCTTTGTCCACAGAGTTAGCTTTCCCAACAGCCAGCAAGCAGGAGACCTTAGAATCTCAGATCTTAGGTACAGACGTGCATGTTTTGTTTGTAGCAGTGTGTTAGTCAGGCATTAAAGGCACAGAAAAAGGATGCACAGCATGGTACTCAGAGCTGGAACCACACATCTGGTGTGGTGATAATGTGGTCTGTCAGAGAAAAATGCAGGTGATGCCTTCCATTTCATGTTGGCACAGATGAAAGTTCTTTGAAAGGAATGTGTGAAGCTCAAGTGAAACCTTCAGGTGGGGTATGAAAATGATTCCATGATCCTCAACTATTTGCTCAGATATTCTATATAATGAAAGATTACATGACAGAAAAAGGAAGACATGCTCCCTTTCCCTGGAGGTAGCTCCACAGGAAAGGACTCCTTAACGACAGTCTACCAAGGCTTCAACAGGCTGGAGGCATCAGGCCTTACAGCCCTCAGCCCTCCTGGCTCAGCCAACCTTACTGAGCCTGGCTGAGCCCATTTCTGCTCTCTCTGTTGGATGTAGACTCCTAAAACCAGTGTTAGATCTTGAGTCTGTGCACAGACTTCCAGATGACACAGGCAGCATTTGATCAAGACCTGAACCAGCACCCTACAGCAGCTGTTGAAATGAAACTCAGCTGGAGGGCTGAGAGGCTCACTGAGACAAGCCACAAGCACCACAAACACTGCTGGCAGGCAGGGTCATAGCCAGCCACTCCTGTCAATACATTGTGGGTACCAGGAGGCAAACTGACAACACAGTCTCCTCAATCTCTGCCCAGTCAAGGCAGGACATCAGCAGAGAAGCTCTCCCCAGGCATTTCCATTTCCATGTTGGGGCAATAGCAGTTCTGGAGAAGACTTGTACCTAGCTGAGACAGAGTCTTCTTCTCTGAGTCATGACAGGAAGCCAAACCACTCCAATTGCCCACTGCAAATGTTTATTGCTCTTCTCAGCACAGATGTGCAACATGAGGCCAAGTTCTCTTGATAGAGCAACAAGACTGATGCAAGCTTTGTGGGGAACTTCCCCACAAACCCTGTCATCAAGTCCCTCTTGGTTCTTCCAGTCTCAGTCTGCACCCTTGTCCTGTTCCCTCCTCCCTAGGCAGGCCAAGTTTTGTGGGTGATCTCCTCAGGCAGCTGCAGGGGATGGAACAGGAGGACTCACTGATGGCCCAGTGTGCCATTCCACCTTTGGAAAATCCCCACCAAAAAACCTCTAGGATTAGTTGTTCCTTAGCACAGGAAGAGCAGGATTTGGAGCAATATTCCCCTTTTCAGCTCTGGCTCTATTCTCTTCCCTCAGTCCTCATGTCTCTCCCCTGGTGGTTCCAGCATCCTCATATTCACAGCCACCCAGAAGCCACCACTGGCTCATGCAAGCAGCCTGGGCAGCAGAGTGCTGTGTGCTGGCTCAGCAGGGTCAGGCTGGCTGGGTGTTATCCTGCCTGCTGTGCTGGAAGGTGCTCTGAAAGTGCATGGCCAGAAAATGAAATAGAAGACAGACACAAAGCTGATTTGCCTGAGCCTAAGCCCAAGCCTAAGGACTTGAAGTGACTGAAGCTTTGAGCTGTGAACTTGCACAGAGATGTATATTTTAAACATCTTAATCAAGAGGTGCAGAGAGCTACAGCTCCCTGGGGCCCTCTCTTCTTAATGCCTGCCAAATGGTTTGACTCTGTCACAGTTAAAGGCTGTGCCTGGGCAACACAAAAATCTTATTGAAATGATTTCCTTAAAATCCCAGAATGGCTCAGGTTGGAAGGGACCTCAGAGATCATCTACTCCAACCTCTCCACCACAGGCAGGGACACCTCTCCACTACACTTGGCTACTCAAGGCCTCATTCTGGATCTCTGGGTGTACCATCCCCCTTGAAGCCTGGCTCCTTGATGGAAGGACAGATCTGGCTGGCTGGCCAGCATGGAAGGGTCCAGATACCAGCTCTGCAGACACAGCTGCCAACCCTCCCTGCCCTGCTGCAGCACCACACACTTTGCTGAGGTGAGGTCTCATCCTCCCTGCAACCAACAGCAGTTATTGGTGGGACCAGCATTTTGAGCCCCAGTCCCACCAGAAAGCTCCCAGTGGCCTCCTATTGCTCTCCCCCCAGCACAGGACCACTTGCTCTGGACCTCCAGCTTTGTTACTCCATCCAACCTCAGGAGAAGAGCCAAGCAGCATGGAGACTAAAGCAAAACTGTCTGCAATAACCTAGACTCAGTAGTATCACAGCTGATCCATTTTCTAATGGCAGCCAGCTGCCCAGACACAGGCTCACAGCTCTGCAGATACCCCCTGCTCTCCCAGGCTCCAGGCATGGCCAGCCAGCACAAGACTCACAGATGATCACCATTCTGCAGTGCCACTGGGGTGACCCATCTCAAAACTCACTGCAGGCTTACCTGTGGAGAGCTGCATTCTTCTCCTCCCTCCCTTCACATGCATGTTTCAGAGCTAATTTGTCTAGTCAAGGGTAAAAATAGGCACAGATTCCTACACCTCTCTGTACTCCTCAAAAACATCTGAGGTTGTGGGGGAGGGAGTAAGGATAACTATTTACAAGAGTCTCCATTCTTTGCCTGATGAAATTCCTCTGTTCCAGATTAGTGGCTGCAGAGATTCCCCTGCAACAGCTTCACACTCAATCCTGATCTGCCCTGCAGGCCTCACAGGCTGCTCCTGCAATGTGTGAGGGCTGCAGCCCTTTACAGCAAGGGGTGAGCAGACAGAAGCAAAGAAGCCCTCACAGGAGTCCCAGTCCAGAATGATTTCAGGTTGGAGTTAATGCCCAACCAAAACTCCAGCAGCACAGAGCTGCTGCCTCACGTTTTCTCTTCTGTGGCTACTGCTTTCCTCTCTTCCCTCTCCTGCTGAGGACCAGGTTTGAGAAGCAGAGGTTGTAGCTTCTTTAAAGGACATTTTACCTGCAACAGCTCTTTCAGAAAGGCTCACCAAATGCACTCCTTTCCTCTGTGTAACTTGCAGTAGAAACAGACAATTGTGCCTATGTGAGGCTTAGAGCAAGAGGCAGGACAGAACCAGAATTACTTTCAGACTGATGCCTGTGGCAGCTCTTTGCTGCATGTGGGAAGGGTAACTCAGGAATGGGTTTGGCAAACAGTTCAGCTTGGTGCCTGTGTGCTGTGCAGAAGGGGCTGCCAGGGGGCAGCAGTTTCAGAAGTCTATGACAAAGAGAATACCTCAGCAGTTACCAGAAGAGCAGAAGACAGGTGGACAGAGCACATGACAGATGGACAGAGCACATGACAGATACACTAGACAGACAGATTAAGCCAGTGGAAAGAATTAGTTTTCCTAAGGAGGTCTGAGCTCTGCTCCCTGAGACTCAGAGATGAAATCATTTGCCTCATGCTGTTACACAGCTTTAACAAGAGAGGTACTTCCCAAGTTCCTAAAGCATTGATCCTTATCCAAAGTGCAGCAAAACTCAGTGAGACAGACACAGAGCAGGCAGCCTTTCCCTGCAGACGTGGGGCAAGGGACACAGGACAGAGGTTCAGGTCACTACCAAGGGCATACAAACACATATTGATGTTCTACTAACCTTCAGCCGTGTCACAAAGTGTTTGGTGACAGCCAGCTCTGAGGCAGGATTCCCAAGGAGGATCTCAAAACGATACTGCAGCCCTAACTTGTCTCTCACTTCCTGCAGCCTCTCCTTGGCCAGCATGGCCAGCTGCACAGATGGCACCCGAATGACCAGCATGTGGCCACAGCCATTCTTATCTTTTCCTGGAGAAGTTATAAGGTCATCCATGATGCTGAGTGTTTCTGGTGTGCTGTGATCCCTCAGTGAGGCCATGGTGGTGAGAGCCATCAGAGCTTGGGAGTACTGCTGGATGAGAAGGTAGCAGCGAATCACCATGCTGTGCAGCCGGGGGTACCTTCGAGGAGACACAGCTCTGAGTTAGCACATGCAAAGATCACAGCAACTGCTGCCAACCAGCCTGCACCAGGACTGGCTGCTGAAACACTACCCTTGGGGTTTTCTGTGGCACTCAGAGAGTGAAGACTTTGATTTTAATGGACAGTAATTTCACACAAGATCAGTGTTGTAAGTGACCACATATCACAGAGTCACAGAACGTTTGGGGCTGGAAGGGACCTCCAAAGCCCATCCAGTCCAACCCCCTGCCAGAGCTGGAGCACCTGTACCAAATCACACAGGAACACATCCAGGTGGGTCTTGAATATCTCTAGAGGGGGAGACTCCACAACCCCCCTGGGCAGTCTGTTCCATAATGGTCCAAATAGAGGAGACACAGAGCCAAGCCTTGAGTAACTGAAACTGTAAACTCTGGTTACCTTCCTGTGCCTCAGAGTTTCAGTCACACTGCCTTGAGAGACACAGATCACCTCAGGCCACTGCACATGAAGAGCACAGCTGAGCAGCTGCTTTGCTGTCCATGAGCTTTTCTCCTATGAGCCTGGACTCCCATTGCTGTTGCAAGCATTTTGTGGGAGAAGGACTTCAGCACTGCACATCTCTCAACTCCTCACCAGAAAGTCTGATTTACCAGCAGGGGCTGCTGGCTCTGAGCCAGCTCTGAGCTTCCAGCTTGCCTTTTAACTTAGCTAATGTTTCTTTCTCTCCTCACAGCCACATGCAGGGACAGCAGATAAGAACTCATAAAGCAGAATGCCAAGAGAACAGTATTAAGATCTACTCAAGGAAATAGCACTCTGGTTCTGGACACTGCCCCCCGCTTCACTCACCATCATCACACAGAGAAACTCTATGGCTGGTGCCTTCAGTGCCAGCCTTGTGCCACAAAACTCCAAATGACTAAACCAGTTTAAAGCTCCAGATTTATCTGGTCTCTTTCTTGAATGATTTAATGGGATCCCTGTGAATGAAGTGTTGTGTGTCTTTGAACAGAGGTGCAGTAGCTTGCCCTGTGTGCCACAAGCCACTCATTAAATCAATATATCTCTACAATACACTTCACGCCTCCTCCCCCTGCACTTTTGCTGCTAAAACCATGGAGCCTCTTTTACAACACCAAAATGTCTGCAGTGTTTTCAGCTGAGCCTGTGGGGCTCATCTGCTCAGATGGAATAACCCAGCTCCTTGAAAACAGAGGGCAAGTTGATAAACTGGGATGCAAAAGCACATCCTGGCCCCAAGGCAGAGGTTCACCTCCCATCAATTTCTGGTCCTCCCCCAATGTACTGTCAGGGCAATATTTGCACCTGCACTAATCCTCCTATAGCCTTCTCCCCATTCACAGGTTAAGGACAGAAAGGGAGCAGTGGTGAGCACTGTCTCTGCCCCTGGGCCAGAAAGGCTATGAGAAGCCTGAAGGCTTGACATGCAAAGAGTAACTGAGCTTATCATGATTTAGCACATCCACTGCTCCCATACTTGTAGATAAGAGTAAACATGACGGATTAATGATGCACTTGCACATGTTCTTAGCAACAAGAATCACTGATACTGTATTTTACTTCACAGATACAGACCCATTTGCAGTTATAATAGCCACCTAAGTAAACCAGGAAAACAGTGTGGGAGACACTGCTGCTGATCTAGCAAACATCAAAACACAGTGACAACTATAGCCTGAAGTGCTCTGAGGGATCTGTCCTGCTGATGTGCAGCACAGGCGAACTCCCCAGTGCTGTGAATTCCCCAGTGCTGTGACAGTATTGCCTTCACTCCTGCACTGAGTGCCTTTAATCATGGAGAGCTGCTACCCAAGCAGCTTAGTCAGGCAGCTGCAGGCTACTAAGAAGCCACTCTGAGCTGCAGGAAGCAATACCATAGCCCTCTAGTGAAACAAAACAAAACAAAACTGATGGTTGTGAAAGGCCATCACTCACCTGGGCCACCACTAACAAGACTTTGGCAGTCTCAACAAGACAGATGCCAGAAGTGGTGAGGAATGAAACCTCTGATACCTCCTAGGCACAGAGAACACCAGAGCAGAGCCTGGCCTACTGCTGCATGGGCCTAAGTTCCTCTGGAAGCCAAAGGAGGGCATCCCCTCCTTCACCAGCACTACATTTGGTACAGAAACAAAGAGCTGCATACACTTCACAGATTCCAAGATCAGTGTCAAAGGACATCATGCCTCCACCCCTCTGCAGTGGGGCTCATAAATCCACACAGACACACAAAGGTGAGGGTTGGAAGGGACCTCTGCAGATCAGCCAGCCCAACCCCCCTGCTAAAGCAGGCCCAGTAAGATTGGGTTGCCCAGGATCAGATGTCCAGGTGAGTTTGGAATCCCTCCTGAGGAGACTCCACAACCTCTCTGAGCAGCCTGCTCCAGGGCTTACAGGAAAGAATTTCTTCCTTCAGTGAAACCTCCTGTGCTCAAGTCTGTGCCCACTGCCCCTTGTCTTGTCACAGGAGCTCAGTCCCATCTTCCTGCCCCCCACCCTTTAGCTCTTGCTGAGCACTGAGGATCCCCTCTCAGGCTGCTTTTCTCCAGACTAAACAGCCCCAGCTCCCACAGAGATGCTCCAGTCCCCCCAGCATCTTCATGGACCTTGCTGGACTCTCTCCAACAGTTCCTTACACCTCTTGAACTTGGGAGCCCACAACTGGACACAATACCTTGAGGTCACATCTGGAGTATTGTGTCCAGTTCTGGGCTCCCAAGTTCAAGAGGTGTAAGGAACTAAACCTATCAGTGTCATTCAGATCCCAGTGCAGCAGAATCCCAAGCTTCCAAGCCACTTCCTACCTTTCTAGAAGAGTGTTGACCATTTTCTCAAAGGTCTCATCACACCTCAGCAGGGGACTTGTGACTCCCCACTGCAGGGATTTGCTGTACTCGTTCAGACCGAAGTACAGCTTGTCCTCGCCCGCTGCGTCCTCCTGTTCCACACAGAGACAGCAAAAGCTGTGAGGCAAACTGCAAACCACTTGAATTTCCTCAGCTAATTGCAAAGAGCAATGGACAACAGTTCCCAAAGTATCCTCTCTTCCCCACCCAGTGACACCCTTGCAAAGAATACAACAGAATGCCAGTTGTTGATCACTTGTCATCTCGCTGCAGCTAGGAAAGGTAGGCAGAGGTGCTTGCAAGTTTTCCAGCTGTCATGGTTTGACACGGGTGCCTTTAAGATCCATAAGCTGAGGACCTCCAGGAGGTCCAGGGGTGGACAGGACACTGTAATCTTTTGTTATTTCATCCCCATAATGCCTGCATCTCCAACATAAAACTGGCTGCATGGAGAGTTTCTTCCCTTTCCCTCCCTCCCTCTCCTTCCTGATGCTGCTCCCTCATCTTTGTGATGCAGGGGAGTTAGCCCTTGGCAGAGGCTTGGAGCTGGAGAGCCAAACTGCAGCTGCATCACAGGGGTTTGGGAATGGGAGGCTGCAGAGAGGCTTAGTATGGGGGAGGGTGGAGGTGGGGGGGTGCCATTTGAGCCTGGATTTCTGGCCTGGTTTGTTGGAGGCTGGGGCAAGCATTGGCCTAAGGAGGTTCTTTGTGGCCTGGGGATTTCTTTGCCTTTTCTATGCTTTGCACTGCAGTATTAGTTGTGAACAGCACTTCCATTTCAACTTCCCAATTCCATCCAGTCCATGGGGGGAGGGATTTTTCCCTTTACGTACTCTGAGAAGAGTTAAAGAGAGCCTGTCCTGCTCCTACAACTGAGACAGCAGTGTGTCTGCTCCCTGTGGCTGCAGAGGGTCTCTGGACAGCACAGCTGTCCATTTCTTTGCTGGGATGTCAACCTGCAGACAGCAGGCAGAGGGGCAGAGCATTTGCTGCCTCAGTGTCAGGAGGCCTTTGGGGGCAGCCCAGCCCTTACAGCAATGTCACTACCAGCATAACGAATCACAGGCAGCCTCCCTCTGTTTTGGGGTGTGGTTGGGGGGTTTGTGCTTTGATTTATTTAGTTCTCATCAGAAGACTGCAAGCTGCTGATTTGTTTTTGGAAACAAAACCTTCTCTGGCCCATTTTACAAGAGGTGACCACACTGGGTTGTGTTATCAGGCAAGCTTTGCACAGTCATCCAGTCTTCTGTTTCCACCACTCAGTTTGACTTCAGCTGCTTTTTAAAGCTACACTTTCAGACACTTTAACAGACACCAAGAGGCCACTCAGCACAGCAGAGTCAAGCATGATACAAATATGCCAAACAAAGAATAGGAAAAGGTGTGGGGGGGTTTGAATCAGATTTAGCCAAAACTGCTGGCTGAAATGGTGAACAAAAGTCAATGGCTCCAGGAAGACCTTCTCTGCACAATGCTGGCACCTCCTGTACCACTGCTTCTTAACCTAACACATGGATGGATTAGTACCAAAGAAGTAATGATCAGATCAGACTATGTGACATGGAACTTGCAGCCTAAAGTCAGACTGCTTGCCAATGGCCAGCCAGCTCCTGAGCTCTACGGCATTGCTGCACAGCTTGGCCTGGCCAGACCACAGCAGCTCCTCATGCTGCATGTATGGACAAAGGGCAAGTGCAGCTCCTGGGCCTGCATGGCAATGCTGCCTCTACCCCCAGCATCCCATGGCTACCTAAGAGAAACACTCCAGCAGAGAAAGAGCTCCCTTGATAACAATTGTCTTTAACACACATCTGCCAGACTGCTTCAGGTAACTCTACACCAAAGCCCACAGCTGAAACGAGCAGTGAAACACTTACCACAGAGTCAAACTGTATCCAGTGCACCTCATTGCTAGAGCTGATCCGGGACTGCTGCGTTTGCAAGGCGTAAGGGAAAGAGCTGACCTGAAGAACAATGAGGTTGAATGCCTCAAGGACCTCCCTGCAATTAATAACTCTATCAGCCAGACCATGGCTAGGCTCGCCATGAGACAGGGAACTTGAAATGGCACTGCAGAGATAAGAATGCAAAGAATTGCCTTACTGACATCCTGAGACTCTTGCAGGAAAATCTCCACATGATCACAAGTCAGAAATCTCTCCAGAAGGGTGAGAGGTTTGAGGGCTCTCTCTGGGCAGGGTCAGGCAACAGAGGGGAAAACAAGGAGCACAATCTGCTGACAGCAAGAAGGTGAATTAATGTGCCAACTTAGAAGAGCATGGGGTGGAGAAAACAAAAGATGAGCCAGAACTGATTCAGTCCCTGGCACTGCTGTGTGAGACGTGAGGGGAGGGCACAGCAGCGCTTTGGCAACACCCAGTGGATTTTCCAGTCTGAAACAACCTGTCTATAACAGACTTGGGGCTCTGATAGTCTCCTGATTTTCTGATCCTGGAGCTCTCTTTGCCTCCAGGACATTCAGGAGTTTTATTTGGAAACAAATACTAACACTAAAGAAAAAGAGGACAAAAATCCAACCCAAAGGACAGCACAGGCAGCAACAAACACCTGATGGTGAGGATCAGGAAGGAGGAATGCTGCTTTTATCTGTATTCAGCTGTTCCTCAGGGCGAACATTTTGCTCATCACAACTCTGATAAATCATGTTAGGACTTTTCCTCCTCAGTCTACCCACAGGAAAAGAGCAGAATAATTACCTCTGGTTATTTACTTAGCAAAGTTGTGATTCAGTGTGAGGAAATGTTTCTGCACAGGTGTGTGTGGGGGGCTGTGTTCAGAGCTAATGCTGGCCAAATCCAGCACAGAGGGGGTTTAAATCCTCTTCTCACAGTGGCTGGGGCGTGTTTCAGGTTCTGCAGAGGCAAGTGGTTGTAAGCAATTCTTATGTTACTAACAATCAAAACATGATAAAAACAGGCTGGGTGAGGCCTTGAGCAACCTGGGCTAGTGTGAAGTGTCCCTGCCCACGGCAGGGGGTTGGAACTGGATGGTCTTTAAGGTCCCTTCCAACCCAACCCATTCTGTGGATCTCTGAATTCAAACATGAGTGGCTGGAGAGCAGGGGAGGTTTGGGGCTGAACAGAGAGAAAGAGGTGGGAGGGGAAAAAGAGAGGAGGAACAAAGGAAGTTGCAAAGCTGCCTTTTGTCCCTGGATTTCAGCAGCACAGCACTTCCTACAAACACCCTGGTTAGCCACCCAAAAATCTGACGCTAGCCTCACCATCTCCAGTGGGGTCAGAGCCAGCTAACAAACGTCCTGGGCAAGCAACCCCCCAGGTGATTTCTGATTCTGAAGCACCACACACACGAGGCCTAGAGAAAGCCTTGGCTGTGTCAGGTTGGGGCTTCAGAAAGCCCTGACTGCAAGGCACGGGCAGAGAGGGGCTGGGGGTGCGTGAAGGCAGCTACCTTGTCAGATCCACGTGGGCATTGTCGTGCACCAGCACGAAGAGCGTGTAGGGGTTCTGCTTCACGCGCCGCAGGAACAGCTCCAGCTTGGCCTGCACCTCGCCGTCCAGCCGCACCACGTACTTCTCAGCCCGCTGGTACGCCGAGCCCGTGTCCTCCAGCCCCAGGTCCACCAGCACACCTGCCACAGAGGGATGCAGCCAACACCTCTCCCTTTGAGAGCATCCCAGCATGCAGCATCGTTGGCAGGCTGCCACTCCTCCGCTGCTATGGGGACACAAACTCCTGGCACAGGGCTCGGCTCAGTGCCTCTGTGTTGGATAAGAAGCTGGCTGATGGCTGGGCCCCCAGAATGGAGCTGAACCTGGCGGGCACCCAGTCACCAGTGGTGTCCCTCAGGGCTCAGTACCGAGGCCTGTCCTCTTTAATGTCTTCATTAATGATCTGGATGAGGGCACTGAGGGCAGCCTCAGTCAGTCTGCAGGTGGCACCAAGCTGGGTGGCTGTGTCCATCTGCTAGAGGGCAGGGAAGCTTTGCAGCAGGATCTGGGCAGGTGAGAGCATTGGCCAAGGCTCATTGGATGAAGTTCAACAAGGCCAAGGGCCAGGTTCTGCACCTGGGTCACAACAACCCCGTGGGGAGCTACAGAGCTGGGGATGTGTGGGTGGAAAGCTGCAGCTTGGAGAGGGACCTGGGGGTGTTGGTTGGCAGTCACTGACCAGGATCCAGCAGTGCCCAGGGGGCCAAGGAAGCCAATGGCAGCCTGGCTTGGGTCAGAAGCAAGGTGGGCAGCAGGGACAGGAGGTGACCATCCCCTGTGCTCAGCACTGGGGAGGCCACACCTCGAGTGCTGTGCTCAGCTCTGGGCCCTCCCTCCAGGAAGGACATTGAGGGGCTGGAGCCTGTCCAGAGCAGGGCAGCCAGGCTGGAGAAGGGCCTGGAGCCCCTGGGCTAGAGGAGGGCTGAGGGAGTTGGGGGTGTTCAGCCTGGAGAAGAGGAGGCTGAGGGAGACCTCCTTGCTCTCTGCAGCTCCCTGAAGGGAGGTTGGAGTGAGGAGGGGACAGCCTCTGCTCCTTGGTGCCAAGGGACAGGAGCAGAGGCAATGGCTCCAAGCTGCCCCAGGGGAGGCTCAGGCTGGAGCTCAGGCAACATTTCTGCCCTGGAAGGGATCTCAGCCATTGGCAGAGGCTGCCCAGGGCAGTGCTGCAGTCCCCATCCCTGGGGGTGTTCCAGCAGCTGTGGCCCTGGTGCTTAGGGACATGGTTTGGTGCTGAGCCTGCAGTGCTGGGTGGAAGGTTGGACTGGCTGAGCTTGGAGATCCCTTCCAACCAGATCCATTGTGGGATTCTGTGACTTAGCCAAATCCCTGATACACTCTAGTGTATGACTATCCACATCTGACCAGAATGTGCTGATTGGCTTCTGTACTTCTTTTAAAGAGTGTCTGAAGACATTTCAAAGACTTTTCACACTCCCAAAACAAAACAAAAACCCTTCAGGCCTCCACAGACATTTCCAGGTCAGTTCAGCTGGCTGTGCCTCATGATCCTAGGCCAAGCTTGTCTGCATTTAGGTAACACATTAATCCTGCTCAAGTTATCCTGACCTTTCCTTTGCAAAACCAAAATAAATCATAAATATACACAAAACTGCCTCTCACTGATATCAAGAACTTTTTTTGATGCCCTGCTTCAGTGCTCCTGCCAACACAAGCACTCTCCAGCAGTCTTTGCCATGATGGATTGCCATCACGCTCACGGAATGGGCAGGGTGTGATGCAGAGGGCTGTGAACAGCAGCTGAACTAAAGAAGCTGCAGCAAGGCACTGTGAAATGTGGCTCACACTGTGCCATTGCCAGGGTCTCAATGATTTTAAGAAGCAAAGACCATTAATATTAAAAACAAGAGAAATAGTGAAAGCCTGCTAAGAGATAGCAGCAGACAACTGCTAGTAAAATGTCTGAAGAATCAAGGAATGGAACAGAAGTCCTCATAAGGCTCTGGCAGAAAGGAGAGGAATCCTGTACTTAAGTGTATTTTATTCTCTTCCTTTTGCCAGCAAAAGAGTACACAGCAGAGGAAAAAGCCAACAGAGATGGGCCACAACACTGAGCACTAGGAGGGCTCATCTGCACTTTCAGAAGGAGTGTGGCTGTTTAATTCAGAGTAGAAAACAGGAGGGGAAAAGGCCAAACCACTCCTAGATGCATTACTCCAGCAGCCCACTTCCAGTGCAGACACAAGGGATCATTAGATAAAGCTGGAGGCAGCAGAGAAAAGGCTCCAGCTGATTCAAAAAATACAATCCTTAGCACACCACTATCCTGAGAACTTTATTATTCCCAGAGTAATAAATCCCAGAGATCAAGAGCTGGAGAGGAGCAGACATCTCCATGGATAGTCCTTGGCTCTATCAGACAGGAACTTTCTCCACAGAGAAGCTCTTGTGCTTTCCTGGATACACATCAGCCACTGACAGAGTGGGTAGAAGAGGTTGTTCTCAAGGCAGGCACCTGTCTGCTAAAGCTTTCTTGTTCTTGAAGCATTTGGTGCCAGCCATGCTCAGACAGAGATCCCCAGACAAGAGAAGTCCCCACCTGAGGAAGCCTGGCAGCTCTGGTGTGCCAGTGTGTGTGTTACCCAGGCAAGAGAGCTTCCTGCTCCTGGCTCCGTGCTAACCCCTGTGAGAGCCTGTGCTCAAATGTGGGCCTAGGACAAATGGCACCAACAGGGCTAGGGGATAAAAGATGTGAGGAGCTGCATTTCCTCTCCTGACAGATGGATGCTTCCCCAGGTCCTGCATTCCTCAGCCCTGGATGAAGATGGCCATTTCTTTTGACACTTCCACAGCACAGCTTGGGCTCAGTTGGTGAGAGGAAGGCACTTGGAGTTCACCAACTAATGGAGCTAACACTGAACACGCAAAATGCTTGCTGGAGCAACTTCTTCATTTACACCAGGCAGGATTCCATAACCTCCCAAACTTGGGTTTGAGTCCCTGTTCCCTCCCCCCCCCGTACCTGACTGTCGAATCCGCTGAAGCGTTTGCTGCACCAGGACCTCCGATCGGGGAACTACCACGATGAAGTCTACTTTGCTGAAGTGGCCCAGATCCAGGCTCTGATTGCCACTGTCTGCAATAGCACAAACCTGGGACAAGAGCTTTCTGGCAACTGTGAGCTGTGGCTGGTAAATTTGGAAGGTATCAACATCCAAATCTAGAGCGTGTTTGTGCGGGAAAGAAAACACAACACAACAAAGAGCAGGTTTGCTTCTCCCACCCTCCCAGGAAAGAACCCTCCCAGCAGCCTACCCTCTACTGCCAGGAAAAACAAATAGCCCAAAGAATCAATCACCAGAATAAATCCCAACACTCTGGGGAGCTGTTTACAGATTGAAAGCACCAGCTGGTGGCAGGCCAGAAGTGCTGCTCCCCAGGGCACACTACTAGGACCTGTTCTGTTTGATGTCTTTATCAACAATGTGGATGAGGGGACCGAGGCACCCTCGGTCAGTCTGCAGATGGCACTACACTGGATGGCAGTGCTGACCTGTTGGAGGCTAGGAAGGCTCTGCAGAGGGACCTGGCCAGGCTGGATTGATGGGCTGAGGTCAGTTGTGCTGGGTCCTGCACCTGGGTCACAACCACCCCAGGAGTGCTCCAGGCTTGGGGCAGAGTGGCTGCAAACTGCCCAGCAGAAAAGGACCTGGGAGTGTTGGTTGGCAGCAGCTGAAGATGAGCCAGGGGGTGCCCAGGTGGGCAAGAAGGCCACCAGCAGCCTGGTCCTGGATCAGCAATGGTGTGGCCAGCAGACAGCACTGGTGAGGCCACACCTCGAATACTGGTTCAGTTTTGGGTCTCTCACTCCACTGAGGGGCTGGAGCAGGTCCAGAGAAGGGCAATGAAACTGCTGCAAGGGTCTGGAGAGCAGGGCTGGGGAGGAGCAGCTGAGGGAGCTGGGATTGTTCAGTCTGAAGAAGAGAAGGCTGAGGGAAACCTCATTGCTCTCTCCAGCTCCCTGAGAGGAGGCTGCAGTGAGCTGGGGGTTGGGCTCTGCCCCCTAGTCTCAGGTGAGAGGAAATGGCCTGGAGTTGTGCCAGGGGAGGCTTAGGTTGGAGATGAGGAAAACCATGTTCCTGTAGTTCAGTATCTCCAGTAGGTAAACCCTGTGCCCAGGGAGCTGTTTCCCTAGCTCCTGAATGTTCTCAACTTGCAAATTACCCAATTCATCCTATGACAGGGTTTGCTCATGTCAGTGTCCTACTCTAAACTCCAGTCTGATCAATGGATGGCTTAGTCACAAAAATTACCTGGGGCAAATTTCTTCCAAAACCCCAGGAAAAGCTCCCCAAACCCAGAGGCTGCTGAGGGCTGCTGCAGAGACTTTCTGTCTGAGAGTCTGCTGCATCGCTCCACTCAGCAGGCAGCGCTGGTGTTGGGAGGGTGGCACCCTGACTGCAGCTGTGCCCTCAGACTCTTCTAAGACACGTGCATTTTGATGTGTAACAAACTGCTCCCTTGTTTCCCAGCTTGCACATGAGAAAATTACCTGGCTCCTGGGTAGAAACCATGGCAGTGGCCTCCTGAGCTGACACACACTCGCTAACGTCCCCGTTGAAAGGAATAATGACACTTTCCCCTCGCTGCTGCAGCATTTTCTCCAGCAGCTTGTCCAAATCATCACCTAGAAGAGAATTAGCAGCACCAAATGACCTGGAGGCCATTGCAGAAGGCTGATGTAGAACACTACATCCAGATCTTCTCACACAGCTGAGGCTGAACCGAGAAGGGGCAGGGGACTGGAGATGCAGGCAAGAGAGGGAGGGAGGAGGGGGCTGGGGTTTATTTACTGATTTGCCTGCTGAATGGACTTAAAAAAAGAGAAACCACAGCTGAAGAGCTTCAGCTCTGTGCCTTTGGAGCCAGCAGTGCCATCTGATGAGCACACAGTAACAGCACCTGTAAATCCTGTGCTAAGGCTCACACGTGCACAGGTGCCCTGCCGGAGCGCTCGGCAGCACCAAGAGAGCAGAGAATGCTTTGCCTCAGGAGGAGCAACTCTCAGTGCACACCCGAGGGCCACCAGCACCCCTCTGTACTCAGAGGCTGGAGAGAAGGAGAGAATGCAGAGCTGGGCTCATGTGCTTTGACTGCTGAACCCTGAAGAAATCACTGTCCTGGCTACAATTTCTGTTTCTTAGGATCACTCACCTAAAGATGTGTTTCTGAAATGTGATGCCAGGAAACTAACTTTCCCTGTGATGAGCTCGTAACTGATCTCCTTTAAAAACTCACTGGTGGTCAGCATGCTCTCTGCAAGGGCCCTGGATTGATACTGACCTGGAGAAGAGGGAGAAAACAGCAAAAGCCATCTTTAATACAGTGCAGAACCAACACCACCTTTTCATCCTACAAGTGTGGGCCACGCTGGTCTTCAGTCACGGATCCTACCACCTGTCCCCAGGGGACTGGGAGAGCAGCCTCAAGGTTATCCTGCCAGTGATGGCAGGATTCCTTCCACTGGTTCAACACATCATTTGAAAGCTCTTGTCCACAGTTTTCCACACGTGGGTGGCAAACAATAGGTAAGATAAGTATCTGTACCTCAGATGGGATGGAGGAGTCTGGGTAAATATGAAAAGCAATTATTCCCAGTGTGGAACAAGTAACCCAAAAAATTACATCTTTACTTTATCTGCCTACCCAGGGGAGAGGAGAGTCAACATTCTCTCCCACCCAAACACACTCCTGCACACACCAACATCTCAGCCAGCAGCCAGCGTGGAGTCTGAAAACCAGCACTGTGCAAAGGACAAGAAGTATGATCTGGTCTGCACTGGGCTGGGCTCAGCCCACTCCTGCTCAGCACAGCTGCCAGAGACACCAAGATACACAAAGTGACTGTTTTGTCCCTGGGTCACTTGGAGATGCTTTCTAAGGCAGCCACACACAAGCAGTGCCAGGCCTCTGCAGGGGCAGTGCTGACCAGCACACAGCTGTCACACACAGCCCTGGGGACAGCAGTCCTACAGATCTTGACAGGAACAGCAAACTGTGACACTGCAGTGTAACCATGCAGAAAGAACAAACAGGGATCAGTCCTGGCACCAGGCTTGTTCAACATCTCTGTGGGTGCCATGGACAGTGGCACTGAGTGCACCCTCAGCAGGGTTGCTGCTGACACCAAGCTGTGTGGTGCAGCAGACAGCTGGAGGGAAGGGATCCATCCAGAGGGACCTGGACAGGCTGCAGAGCTGGGCACAAGCCAACCTCAGAAGGTTCAACAAGAGCAAGGGCAGGGTCCTGCAGCTGGGTGGAGGCAATCCCAGGCACAAATGCAGGCTGGGCAGGGACTGGCTGGAGAGCAGCCCTGAGGAGAGAGCCTTGGGGGTGCTGGGGGAGGAGAAGCTCACCAGGAGCTCTCAGTGTGCACTTGCAGCCCAGAAAGCCAACCAGAGCCTGGGCTGCAGCAGGAGAAGTGTGGCCAGCAGGGCAAGGGAGGTGATTCTCCCCCTCTGCTCAGCTCTGGGGAGACCCCACCTGGAGTCCTGCCTCCAGTTCTGGAGCCCCTATGACAAGAGGGATCTGGAGGGACTGGAAGGTGTCCAGAGCAGGGCCAGGAGGATGAGCAGAGGGCTGGAGCACCTCTCCTGTGAGGACAGACTGAAGGAGTTGGGGCTGTTCAGTCTGCAGAAGAGAAGGCTCCCAGGTGACCTCATTGTGGCCTTCCAGGATCTGAAGGGGGCTCCAAGAAGGGTGGGGAGGGACTGCTCAGGATCTCAGGCAGTGCTAGGACTAGGGGGAATGGAATGAAGCTGGAGGTGGGGAGATTGAGGCTGGAGGGGAGGAGGAAGTTGTTCCCCATGAGAGTGGTGAAGGCCTGGAATGGGTTGTGCAGGGAGGTGGTTGGGGCCCTGTCCCTGGAGGTGTTTAAGCCCAGGCTGGATGAGGCTCTGGGCAGCCTGATCTAGTGTGGGGTGTCCCTGCCCATGGCAGGGGGGTTGGAACTAGATGATCCTTGTGCTCCCTTCCAACCCTCACTGATACTATGATACTATGATACTATGGTTAAGGAGAGGGAACAATGGCTCAGGAAAAGGTAATTCAGCAGCAGTGCAGTGGAACAGGAAGCAGAGAGCAGAGACTCACCCAGGACCACCACACAGAACTCATTGCCTCTGATCTTGGAGGCGCAGATGGCAACCACGTAGTCTGGCAGCTTCTGATGATGTCTCATTTCATTGAGAGACCTCAAGGTCTCTGAGATGCCCTCTGCCAGGGAGTTCTGGGTGACCACCACGTGCACGAGGTCCCGGGACACACTGGCGATCAGCCTGGCCAGCCAGGGCAGCTGCCCCGGGGACACAGAGACACACTGGCTGCTCAGCTGCAGCGACCGCTCCCGCAGAGCGAACTCCTGCAGGGCCTTCAGCATGATCTGCTCAAATTCTTCCCTCAGAGGGATCTGGTCAGGACCTGCATGGAAAGCAAACAAACAGAAGAACATGACCTCATGTCAAAGTGCTCCTGACCAGGAATGACTGCGTCCATCTTGCTCCAACGAGCTCCTGCACCATGGCTCTAGAGCTACAAAGCCCGGTGGCTATGCAGCAGGTAGCCACTCCATGGCTCACTCGTGGCTTCTCATATTAGAAGCCTCTCTCTCCCATCATCTCCCTTGTCATTTTCAACAGTGGAGATTCCATCTCACTGCCAGCTTTTCTCCCTCCAGAAACCAGTGGGATCACAGCATGTGCCTGTTTGCTGGACCAGAAGGATTAAGCACGCAGCCTCCATGTGTTTTTACAGCACAAACCCCAAGTGCTTCTCCTCACCCTCTGAATCACAGCCATGCAATTAAGACAAAGCCTGTCAAGTGCTCTTTGCTCTGCTTTTTCTCATCAGGCATGACAGTCAACTGAGCATAGATGCCAATAAACATGCTTGACTCTTCTTTTAGTTTAGTTACATCACAGGCTCAGAGGATGTCAGGGGTTGGAACGGAAGGGACCTCCAGAGATCATCCAGTCCAACCCCCCTGCCAGAGCAGGTCCATAGAATCCAGCTCAGGTCACCCAGGAACACATCCAGATGGGGATTGAAAGTCTCCAGAGAAGGAGACTCCACAACCTCTCTGGGCAGCCTGCTCCAGGCCTCTGGGACCCTCACAGTAAAGAAGTTCCTCCTCACGTTGAGGTGGAGCCTCCTGTGCTGGAGTTTATATCCATTGCCTCTTGCCCTATCACAGGCTGCAGCTGAGCAGAGCCTGTCCCTGTCCTCTCCCTCTTGGCCCTTAGCCCTCAGATATTTACATTGATCAGATCCCCCTCCTCTCCAGGCTAACCACCCCCAGGGCTCTCAGCCTCTCCTCCCCAGGCAGTGCTGCAGTCCCTTCAGCATCCTTGCAGCCCTCCCTTGGACTCTCTCCAGCAGATCCCTGTCCCTCCTGAGCTGGGGAGCCCAGAGCTGGATGCAATATTCCAGGTGAGGTCTCACCAGGGCAGAGCAGAGGGGGAGGAGAACCTCCCTGGCTCTGCTGGCCACACTCCTCTGCTGCACCCCAGGACCCCATTGGCCTTCTTGGCCCCCAGGGCACATTGCTGTCCCATGCAGAGCTTGTTAGCCTCCAGCACTCCCAGGTCCCTCTCCCCAGGGCTGCTCTCCAGCAGATCCCCTCCCAGGCTGTGCTGCAGTAGTTTATTCTTCCTCCCCAGCTGCAGGACTCTGCCCTTGTCCTTGTTGAACCTCTTTAGGTTCCTCTCTGTCCAGCTCTCAGTCTGTCCAAGCCTCTCTGAAAGGCTGCACAGCCTTCAGCTGTATTTGTTTAGCAGATCTTCAAACTGCCAATGTAAAGAGGGCCTTGCAACCTCAGCCCTACTTTCCCCAGGCCTTGTAAGCTGCATTGTGAACTCGAATTCCAAACTAATAATAGAAACTATCAGCCCCCCAACTCAACTCCAATTAACACTTTGCTCTGTAAGATTTTTCTCATTGTCAAAGATACTTGGGAACAGCTACAAGTATTCCTGAGCACAACACCACCCTGATGAAGGCAGGGTGAGAAGTGGCCATAGCTTAGATTGCCAAGATCTCATGTCAGTGCCCCAGGAGACAGCCTCATGCTCCAGCAGCTTGCTCCTCTGTGGCAGAAGGAGGGGGCTCAAATACCAGAGATATTTGAAATGCTAGTTTGGGGGTTGTGTTTTCCTTCAGAGCCAAAGGCAACAAGCAAGAGGGGCAAGGAAGGGAAACAAAGGTTGCGTGAGAAGAAGGGCAGGGTGTAGGCAAATGACCTACAGCAGAGTCTGTAAAATCTGCCACTTGTGTCACTTTGCCTTTCTGAGAGGTAACCTATGGAGAGTGTCACCACCCAATCACCACAGGGTGGGAGGACAGCTACAGCCTTGGCAGGGCAAGGCTGGCCTCATTGATGCAACCCCAAACCTTCTGATGAGTCTAACTGGAGGCAGCATGGGTACACTTCCCTCTCTATTCTTCTGGTTTTTTCAAGTGTATTTTCTCTCCTCCTCAGAGAGCATTACACATTCTAGGCCTTTGAAGAGCTCAAAACAGAAAACACAGACAGTGTATTGAAAGAGAGAGAAAGCATCTGCAGCAATAAAGTCTATCTACAGCACATCAATCAACCACAGCACAACAGAGGTTGTACACTGAAAGAATTCAGAGCAAGCTTTTGCTAACTGGGGGACAGGCTCTAGATTTAGGAAGGGCAGGTCCTGCCTGACCAGCCTGATCTCCTTCTATGCCCAGGTGACTGCCTGGTGGATGTGGGGCAGGCTGTGGATGGAGTCTGCCTGGACCTCAGCAAGGCCTTTGACACCGTCCCCCATAGCAAACTGCTGGCCAAGCTGTCAGCCCCTGGCTGGGGCAGCAGCTCTCTGAGCTGGGTTAGGAACTGGCTGGAGGCTGAGCCCAGAGAGTGGTGGTGAATGGTGCCACAGCCAGCTGGCAGCCAGGCACCAGTGGTGTGCCCCAGGGATCAGTGCTGGGCCCTGTGCTCTTTAACATCTTCATTGATGATCTGGATGAGGGCATTGAGTCCATCAGCAGTAAATTTGCAGATGACACCAAGCTGGGGGCAGGAGTTGATCTGCTGGAGGGTGGAGAGGCTCTGCAGAGGGACCTGGACAGGCTGGGCAGATGGGCAGAGGCCAAGGGCAGGAGATTGAACACATCCAAGTGCCAGGTTCTGCACATTGGCCACAACAACCCCAGGCAGTGCTACAGGCTGGGGGCAGAGGGGCTGAGAGCAGCCAGGCAGAGAGGGACCTGGGGGTGCTGGTTGATGGTAGGCTGAACATGAGCCAGCAGTGTGCCCAGGTAGCCAGGAGGGCCAATGGCATCCTGGCCTGCATCAAGAACAGTGTGGCCAGCAGGAGCAGGGAGGTCATTCTGCCCCTGGACACTGCACTGCTTAGGCCACACCTTGAGTCCTGTGTCCAGTTCTGGGCCCCTCAGGTTAGGAAGGAGGTTGAGTTGCTGGAAGGTGTCCAGAGAAGGGCAACAAAGCTGGGGAGGGGTCTGGAGCACAGCCCTGTGAGGAGAGGCTGAGGGAGCTGGGGTTGCTTAGCCTGGAGAGGAGGAGGCTCAGGGGTGACCTTATTGCTCTCTCCAACTCCCTGAAGGGAGGTTGTAGCCAGGCAGAGGTTGGTCTCTTCTCCCAGGCAGCCAGCAACAGAACAAGAGGACACAGTCTCAAGCTGTGCCAGGAGAGGTTTAGGCTGGAGGTTAGGAGGAAGTTTTACACAGAGAGAGAGAGATTGCCCATTGGGATGTGCTGCCTGGGGAGGTGGTGGAGTCACCATCACTGGAGGTGTTCAGGAGGAGACTTGACAGGGTGCTTGGTGCCATGGGTTAGTTGATTAGGTGGTGTTGGATGATAGGTTGGATGTGATGATCTTGAGGGTCTCTTCCAATCTGGTTAATTCTATTCTATTCTATTCTATTCTATTCTATTCTATTCTATTCTATTCTAGTCTAGTCTAGTCTAGTCTAGTCTAGTCTAGTCTAGTCTAGTCTAGTCTAGTCTAGTCCATTCCATTCCATTCCATTCCATTCTAGACATAGGGGGCATCACAGAGTCATGGAATTGTTTTGGTTGGAAAAGATCTCTGAGATCATCCAAGAGTGTTGAAATAAACACAAAAGTAAGGACTGCTGTATGAGAACACACAGAACTTCCCCCAGGTAATCTACAGGAGAAATACTTGAAGCAGTGGCTGGGTATCAGAGGCACTGCTGAGGCACTAGTTTGAGTTGGTGCAGTGCTTACTGCCACCCCTGCCTGAAGGCAGCCCTGCTGCACCACTGCCCAGGAAAATAACAGCATTAATATCAGATGAGATGGAAGACAGAATGATAGATGCTGATTTTGACAGTGAACAGCTTCATGAACACATGGGCAGGGATTTGTCAGGGTTAAAAGGGGATATTTGGAAGCCTCTCTACAGAAATGAGTGTGCAAGGGATCATCTTGACTTGAGAGAACAGAACTGCAAACCAAGAGATATCAGCACCTGATGAACACAGCTATGCTGCCAAGAGCACCTGCAGTTTGAGACATGGTGTTCAACACCACCCATTGCTGGGTAGAAGCACACTGCATGGTGCATCTCCCAGGGAACTACTCCAACCACCTAACAGCAGGAGAATGCTGGAATGGTGCCTTGCTTTGAGTGGCTGAGCATCTCCTCCACGGAGGGCAGAGGCTGCTCCCTGCCTGGAGTCACGGCATGCACACAGTCAAAGCAATTCCAACCTTCCCACATCAAGAGGGCAGGGAGAGTTTGTTTCTAATTCTAGCCAGGCAGTTACCAGAAGGTCTAGAAATCCCCTCCAGCTGAAAAGCCAAAGCACAGAGCTTAGATTGGGCCTGCAGGAAGGGCAGTGCAACAGTGAGCAGCAGATGATTACCAACGACGGAATGTGACCTGTGCTGCCAATGTGGGCAGCCTGAGGAGGAAAACAGAGCTCACCCTGCATGCTGCCAGACAGAACACCTGTAAGATCTGACTGAGAAGAGGAGACAGGCTGGATAACCCTGCTGGAATCAGTATCACCAAGGTTGGAAGAGACCTCAAAGATCACCCAGTCCAACCTGTCACCACAGACCCCATGACTAAACCATGGCACCAAGTGCCACATCCAATCCCCTCTTGAACACCTCCAGGGATGGGGACTCCACCACCTCCCTGGGCAGCACATCCCAATGGCTAACAACTCTCTCTGGGAAGAACTTTCTCCTCACCTCCAGCCTAAACTTCCCCTGGCACAGCTTGAGACTGTGTCCTCTTGTTCTGGTGCTGATTGCTTGAGAGAAGAGACCAACCCCCACCTGGCTACAACCTCCCTTCAGGGAGTTGGAGAGAGCAATGAGGTCTCCCCTGAGCCTCCTCTTCTCCAGGCTAAGCAACCCCAGCTCCCTCAGCCTCTCCTCACAGGGCTGTGCTCCAGACCCCTCCCCAGCTTTGTTGTCCTTCTCTGGACACCTTCAAGTCTCTCAATGTCCTTCTGAAACTGAGGAGCCCAGAACTGGACACAGGACTCAAGGTGTGGCCTCAGCAGTGCTGAGCACAGGGCACAAGGACTTCCCTGCTCCTGCTGGCCACACTCTTCCTGATGCAAGCCAGGATTCCACTGGCCCTCTTGGCCCCCTGGGCACACTGCTGGTTCATGTTCAGGCAGCTGTCAATCAGCACCCCCAGGTCCCTCTCTGTTTGGCAGCTCTCAACCACTCTGACCCCATCCTGTAGCACTGCCTGGGGTTGCTGTGGCCAAAGTGCAGCTCCTGGCACTTGGACTTGTTGAATGCCATCCCGTTGGCCTCTGCCCCTCTGTCCAGTTGGTTGAGGTCCCTCTGCAGAGCCCTTCTGCCCTCTAACTGACCAACATCTGCTCCCAGCTTGGTGTCATCTGCAAATTTGCTGATGACTGACTCAATCCCCTCATCCAGGTCATCAGTAAAGATATTGAACAGGATGAGGCCCAGCACTGATCCCTGGGGACACCACTACTGACAGGCCACCAGCTGGCTGTGGCACCATTCACCACCACTCTCTGGGCTCAGCCTCCAGCCAGTTCCTAAGCCAGCAGAGAGTGCTGCTGTCCAATTACCAGGTTATTTCCAGCTGTGGTCTTTTGCAAACATTCCCACATTTCACATTGTTACAGCTGCCTTGGTGGAAGCTCAGGGCAGGAAAAGCAGTGTGCTCTTCCCCAAATCCACCTCACACTCCTCTGTGCTAAGCAGCACCCTTCAAATACAGAGTGAAGACTGAGAAGTTTCCCAACACTCTCTGAGTTCTTTAACATCTAAAATCTCCCTGTTAATACTCACTGCCTTTTTAAGGTGGTTAAAAAATGTCTGCACCTGCAAACAAGAGAATGGAAATGTGGCTTGCTGGTCTGCTCTCAGACTTGCAGAGCCCACTTCAAAACCATCTCCAGGAGTGAGATGTTCAGTGCATAACAAATGTGGTTCTCATCTAAACAGTGCCCTCACCAAAACAATGCTGACCATCACACATCTGCCAGCATCTGTCACCACTCTGAATAAACCAGACTGGGGGGCCTTGGAAAGAGCTGTGCTAACTGCTGCTTTGATAGCCTAAGCAAATGAATTATCTGCATTGCAAATGCATTTTCACAGCGGTGACCTGGTCAGTCCCCATATGGAGAGCAGAAGCGGGACCAGCCTCCAAAAGCACTTCCTCGGCCTGATGAACGAAGCAGCAGCGTCACACACACTAGATGGAGCCACTTACCTCTTCCAGGCACAAATGTCGGCTCTGAAATGGACATAGAGAGGGAAGGGAAACAAAAAGGACAGTCACAAAAGAACACAAGTGCTTAGGACAAGTGTCTTACCGAGTTGGACAAGATACTGAATGGTTAGAAGTATCATATTCTCCACACTCAGCAGGTGACTGCTGCTCAAACCCAAGAGATCCAAATCTTTGTTTTCCAGCTGTGGAATCTTGTAGCAATTCACCAGCAAGGGACTCACAACAATGTCACTGACGTTTCCATAGAAGTAAGGTAAAGTGCCATAACCTTTGAGAGGAGAAAAAACAAACACCCAGAAATCCACCCAGTGTGGCACCCCAGGAAATGCTGCACAGCAGAAACACTTCCACACCTCTTAGTATCATAGTATCATAGTATCTGTCAGGGCTGGAAGGGAGCACAAGGATCATCTAGTTCCAACCCCCCTGCCATGGGCAGGGACACCCCACACTAGATCAGGCTGCCCAGAGCCTCATCCAGCCTGGGCTCAAACACCTCCAGGGACAGGGCCCCAACCACCTCCCTGGACAAACCATTCCAGGGCTTCACCACTCTCATGGGGAAGAACTTCCTCCTCCCCTCCAGCCTCAATCTCCCCACCTCCAGCTTCATTCCATTCCCCCTAGTCCTATCACTACCTCTTAAAGTTACCTTGCAAAACCTCCTGCATCAGTGCCTGCTCTTGACACTGCAACTGCTCACAAAATCAGTGAGACAGGCCAGGGCTTCCTTGCTGTGCTTTACAAGAGCTGGAAGAACTAAAAAGGTCAGGCTGGCTGAGGCCTTGGGCAAGCTGTGCTGGTGGGAGGTGTCCCTGCCCATGGCAGGGGGTTGGAGCTGGATGATCTTGAAGGTCCCTTCCAACCTAAACCATTCTATGAATCTATGACCTGGACACCAGCAGGAGAATAATGATTGCCCTCCAAACACAGATGACATTATCATCTGTTTGGGTCCTCCCCTGACCTTTAAATACAGATTCTCCACAGTGCAGTGTACCAAACAGAAAAATCAATGGAAGCAAAAGCACACTGATCAAAGCACTTTATCAAAGCAGCAGAAGCCACATTAGCTCTGAGTCAGCCACTGTGGTGGTGCTGTGATTGATTGCACTGTTTTTGTGCCACATGTTTTCATCAGCATGTTAAATAAACTCCAATCACTAACCTTGCTGCTCCATCAGGGAAAGCACACAAGGAAAGCCTCACTCCTCTTTTCCTTGAGAATGTTTTTGTTGGGAAACTATTTCCACAGATTTTGCCAGCCCCATCCATTTGGGTACATCTGGTTCTCTGCTAATAATAGGATGCTGTTTCTCAGGGCCACTAACATGCAGCCTGAGGACTTCACTGGCAACCCTCCAAGAGCCTAAGGGCTGCACTCAATTTGCACTTAAGCTGATGACTCCTCCTCAACTAGGAAATGTTCCTCTGAACACCCTTAGAGCACCATGCTAGAGCTGCAGACAGGTTTCCAGCACTAAGCTAAACAAACCCAAAGTGTAACCCTGCCCCTGCTGGATCTGCTGGTGTAGATGGCCCTGCTCATTCTCTGGGAGCTGGGTGCAGCAGCATTATCTGTGCAAGTGAGGACTTGGAGAGCCTCTCCATACCTTCAGCAGTGATAAACATTTCCATGGGTCGCACTGCTAGGCACGTTCTGTTAACCCTGAAGCTACTTTCTACAGCCAGCTGTACTCTGCTGGACTGAGCAGAGTCTGAACGTCAAAAGGTCACTCATCAAAATGTTGGCAGTGCATCTCTGGGGTGGAGTACACCTTCAAGCAGCTCAGGCTGAGAGGGAGACTCACGTTGTGAGTCACACTTTTAAAGCAACAGCAATGTCTTGCTAAGGGTCAACAACAACACACTTTGTGCAGGAAAAGGGCTGTCAAAGCAGGAGCTGTGAGCTCAGCTGCCTACAAGAAGAATGGACTAGAAAAGACAAAATGTTAGTATGATTTGCTTCCCATCAGTTAGTTCCAATCCATTTTCTGGTTCTCATGCAGAATCCTTGGGCTTAAAGATCTGGGCTGTAAATGTTGCAGGAAGTATTTGCCTCTTTTGCAAGCTGTTTATCCTGGGAAGCTATTTTCATTGCATGGAAATATTTCTATTCTGGGATTTTACACAGCTCTGATTTGCACAAAGCCTCCATCTGGCCAGAGGTTTGGTACCAGCCTGACCTGGCTGTGACCTGCCTTCAGGTCCTCCAGAAACCGCCTAACTCCCAGTGTTCAGTGTTGAGCAGGCAAAGCAAACTCTCCAGGAGAAATTGACTTTGTGCTGCACTGAATGCCAGAAGCAGCCAAAAGAAACCAAAGCCCCTTTCTGCTGGGGGGGGTTTGCTGCAATGCAGCAATTCTGCCCCAGTGTCAGACTTACCTATCAGAATCACTGGTCTGACTCCTGAGTTATTCAGCAGGTTTTCAGGAACTATCACAGTCTCCCCTGCTGGGATGGGTTGAGGCTGTAAAATTCCAGTTAACATGGATTGAGGAACTGGGACTGACAAAAGAGGCTCTATAAAATAAAGAAAAGAGAGAGTTCCATTACCCCAAGGCCCACACTGTGATCTGGCCCTATGAACACATAAAATATTTCTGCAGATCAGTAACTGTAATAAAATGCAAGAGGCCTCTGCATTTCCTGCTGCTGCTTTAAGCAATTTAAATGAAGAGCCAATATCCTCCCCTAGCCCCACCCTGAAAATAAAACTTTTGCTGGCCACTGTATTGTTGGTGGGAATGAGAGAGGGAAACACAGCTTTGAATATGCATCTTGAAACAAAGCCAAGGACTAAGCCAAAAGGTCACCTCTAGTATGGAGGCCACCTCTCAGAACTGCCTCTCAATACAAGTGAAGGAACTGCTCTGACTTCTCACCTAGAATATACATAACTAAGCAAAACAAAGCCAGGCCAACATCTCAAAGCTGCCTTTAGACATTTGCTGCAAGATAAAAACTGCTCATAAAGGAGCAGGAGTAGCTTTCACAAGTGAAGAGAAACGAAATGCAAGGATTCTCTCATCCTGCCATCAGGCTTCAGTGTAAGCTCTGCTTCACAAGTGGCTCAGGCTTCTGCCAGGGGGTTGTAACACATCTTTCAAACAATGGCATCACAGAAAAGCATCAAAGGCAGCATGAGCCCAGGCATGTGTTTTGGCTTTGAAAATTGTTCATCCATCAGCAAAAACCACCACGGAGGTCTGGTGTGAAACGGGGTCCACAGCAGAGGGAGCAGACTGGTGGAGACAGGCCAACAGCAAGGAGGAGATTGCCCAGTGTCAGGGATCTGCAGCAGGACTCTCAAGCTAGAAACCTACAAAAGCTGCAGTTCATTTGAGGTGCTTAAGCAGGCAGGCCTGCACCCTCCTGCAAACCTTCTTCCTCTGATGGCTCTCTCTGAAACTTAATTCCAAAAGACCTTAAAAGCAAGCCCTGCAAAGCAGAGGGAAGAGAACCTTCTGCAGGCTGACAAATGTCTTTTCTTCCTCCTTGTCTGTAGAGAGTAAGCAATGATCAATTCCCCTTCACAGAGTGTGCTGAATCCCAGCAGTGAAAGGGGCTTCAATCATCAACAGCTTTATTGGGAGTGCTGTAGAAGGAGGTAGCTGCATGGACACTGCTGAGCCTGCACACGTGCTTGTAGCCAGCCCTGGTGCCCGTGACAGTTACACAGCCTCCCACAGCACTGCCAAGCACAACAGACAGGAAGCCTCACAAGCTTTATGCTTTTAGCTGCAGATGTCCTAGTGGACAGTGGTGTCCTTTGTTAGGCCCACATGGTATAACCTTGTTTCTCCTGTGCACCAACAGAGGGTGGTTCCTGTGGCAGCCACAGCAGGCTGAGACACAGCATTCAGGGTGAAGGCCAGTGAAAGGCCTTGCAATGATTTCATGTATCCAGAGACCTGCACAGTCTCAGAAGAACTGAGTTACACTGGCTCAGGTAGCTCTGGTTATTCTTTTGTTGGTGGTGTTCACATTATTTGCATCTTCCCTCCCCCAGTAATTTCTCTCTCCCTGTGCCACATCTGTGATTATGACAACAAGGACCAGGCAATCACATGTGTCATGGTGTCCTTGGCTGCTTCAGGTAGGTTTCCTGTGCAGCACTTGAGGGAAGCAGCACAGACCTACTGGTCTGGCTGAGCAGAGGGTTCCACAAATGCCATCTCTGACCCTCCCAGTTCTACCTGTTCTTGCTGCAGACCGAATTGCAGGGACAGGCACTGCTACCCCAGGAGGAGGCACTGGGGACCCAGGAGACCATCCCCGGTGACGCTTCTTGGGTGGTCCAGAACTGGACATTGATGCTGAGAACAAAATCAAAGCATTAACCTCCACCCTCCCCACTGACCACATTCCAGCCCACCTTTCCATTTCACACTGGTGTCAAGCTAATGTCAGGTCACAGAGCACCATAGGTTCACCCCCAGATGTAGCCAAAGGCAGCCTGTGATGTGACAATCACAGAACTGTCAGGGCTGGAGGGGACCTCAAGGCTCACCCAGTTCCAACCCCACTGCCATGGGCAGGGACACCTCACACTACAGCAGGTTGCTCACAGTCACATCCAGCCTGGCTGCAAACACCTCCAGGCAGGAGGCTTCCACCACCTCCCTGCACAACCTGTGCCAGGCTCTCACCACCCTCATGGGCAACAACTTCTTCCTCACAGCCAATCTCAATCTCCCCACTTCTAGTTCTGCTCCATCCCCCCCAGTCCTATCCCTCCCTGACACCCTCAAAAGTCCCTCCCCAGCTTTCTTGGAGCCCCCTGCAGATCCTGGAAGGCCACAATGAGGTCTCCTGGGAGCCTTCTCCTCTCCAGCCTGCACAACCCCAACTCTCTCAGGCTGTCTCCAGAGCAGAGCAGCTCCAGCCCTCTGCTCCTCCTCCTGGCCCTTCTCTGGACACCTTCCAGCACCTCCAGATCCTTCCTGGCATAGATGTTCCAAAACTGGCCCCAGAGCTGCAGCTGTGGTCTCAGCAGAGTGGAGCAGAGGGGCAGAATCCCCTCCCTGGCCCTGCTGGCCACACTTCTCATGCTGCAGCCCAGGCTCTGCTTGGCTCTCTGGGCTGCAAGTGCTCCCTGCTGGCTCCTGCTGAGCTTCTCCTGCCCCAGCACCCCCAAGGCCTTTTCTTCAGGGCTGCTCTCCAGCCAGTCCCTGCACAGCCTATATTGGTGCCTGGCCTGTGAGGCACAGCACCATCAGTAATGCTGATGCCAAAACCCAAATGGGTCTGCAGAGACTGACTTGTAGAAACAGATGGGAAGAAGAACAAAATTAGAAGTTTCAGGCTTAGCAGCCAGTGCAGCTTAAAACCAAGCCAGAGAGGTTTTCTTTACCTTGGTCTCCAGCTGCACAGCCAGGACTTGGAGATGTTGAGTGTGGCACTGGCCGGGAGGCTCCAGAGCTCAGCAGATTATTTCTTCCTCCGTTAGTGTTTCCATTGGCAACATCAGAGGCACGCAGGGCAAGAGGAGCTGTGCATGGTAAAGGACAGAGTCTGTGTCTTGAGACACAACAAGCCACAGCATACAGCCACCTGCACACCCAGAAGAGCACGGCAAGGAGTGTGACTGGAACACGCTCCAGGGGAAGCAGGAGGTGTGCTTGGCACAGAGTAATTTGGGCACAGGCTGCACAATCCTAACCTTGAAGCAGGGTCTCCAGATGTCAGGGTGAGGAGGATAGGTAGGGGGGGAAAAAACATCCCAAACAACCCCCACCAAAATAAAATAGACAATTACACACCCCCAAGGCCCTGGGAAGTTTGGAACTCATTTGTTTTAGACACTGAAAACCTCAATAAATGCACATCATGAATCCAGTTTGTAAAGGCTCCTGAGGCACTGTGGTGCAGCTGGGTACTGCCCCCCAGCCACCCATGTGCCATGCACCTGAGCCAATGGGTCTGAGCCCACACATGCTGCATTTTGCTACCTCTGCCTAAGCCCCTCCAGGCCAGGCAAGCCTGCCACCCTGGTAGGATCCACTGTACCCAGATCAGGGGATTGCCAGAAGTTATCCTCACACCCCTGAGCTCCCTCTCACTCCTTTTTCATAGCCTGTTTTTTTCATAAGGAAATATAAAAGGCATCCTGCATAGAGCAGCCATGGACTGCATGGGGACTCTGCCCTGGGGACACCACACCTGCACTGCTCTCTCCAGTTTTGGGCTCCCCAGCTATGAGAAAGAGGGATCTGCTGGAGAGAGTCCAATGGAGAGCTACAAGGGTGACTGGGAGGCTTGAACATCTCTCCTATGAGGAAAGACAGAGAGACCTGGGACTGTTCAGCAAAGGCTGTCCAGTGAAGGGCCACAAGGATGAGCAGAGGGCTGGAGCACCTCTCCTATGAGGACAGACTGAAGGAGTTGGGGCTGTTCAGTCTGGAGAAGAGAAGGCTCCCAGGTGACCTCATTGTGGCCTTCCAGGATCTGAAGGGGGCCTACAGGAAGGCTGGGGAGGGACTGCTCAGGATCTCAGGCAGTGCTAGGACTAGGGGGAATGGAATGAAGCTGGAGGTGGAGAGATTCAGGCTAGATGTGAGGAGGAGGTTCTTCACCATGAGAGTGGTGAAGCCCTGGAATGGGTTGTCCAGGGAGGTGGTCGAGGCCCTGTCCCTGGAGGTGTTTAAGCCCAGGCTGGATGAGGCTGTGGCCAGGCTGATCTAGTGTGGGGTGTCCCTGCCCATGGCAGGGGGGTTGGAACTAGATGATCCTTGTGGTCCCTTCCAACCCTGACTGATACTATGATACTATGATACTATGAATGTCTACAAATATCTGAGGGGTGGGGGTCAGGATGAAGGGGCCAGGCTCTTGCTGGTGGTGCCCTGTGATAGGACAAGGAACAACAGGTACAAGCTGGAACCCAGAAGGTTCCACCTCAACACGAGGAGAAACTTCTTTACTGTGAGGCTGCTGGAACCATGGAGCAGAGAGGTTGTGGAGTCTCCTTCTCTGGGACTTTCAAAAGCTGCCTGGATGCATTCCTGTGTGAGCTGCCCTGGCTGACCCTGCTTTGTCCCTTCCAACCCCTACCATTTTGTGATGCTGTAACTACAGCTCCTTGCCATTATTTGCCAGCTCCACAAGGATTTAGCTCCCAGGAACATATTCCAGGAGCAAAGGCAGGAGGAGATGGTGCAGGAGTGTGCTGATGTCAGCTGCCACAGAAAGCCTTTGGGATGTGGGCATTTGCTTACAGCTGCAACAGGGAACTCTTGGGGTGCAGCCACCCAGATCAACTCAGGCACATCATTCTCAGGCTGCCAGCTGGCCAAATGGCCATGACATCATCTGCCTATTGCAAGCTCCCTGTTGGATCTCCACTTGGTATGGACAGACAGGGAGGGTGTGGGTCAGTTCCAGAAGTGGCTGAAACAGTGGGAACCACTGCAGAGCAAGGCAGGTTCCCTTACACAAGTGTGGAGGGGGAAACAGGTATTTCACACAAAGAATTGTCAATGATTCATTAGCTATAATATAGTGATGTGCAGAGAACAATACACAGTGTATAAAACAGCAGCCATGATAATCACAGAGTCACTGAGTCATTCAGGCTGGAAAGGACCCCTGGGATCACCAAGTCCAACCACTAACCCTACCCTACCAAGTTCACCCCTAAACCATAGCCCCAGGCACCACATCTAAACCACCTTTCAACACCTCCAGGGATGGTGACTCCAGCACCTCCCTGAGCACCAACAGGCCATGTGTAGAACATAATGCTCATGTGCACCCAGAAACCAAACCCACTCAGAGTTCTTTCATTCAAGCATACTTCCCTTCCCTAAGTGTGATGCTTTTTTTATCCACTACTTGAAGGACTACTCAGCTAAACAGCTAGAGCACCAGTGAGGGATTGAGGTGCCACAGGTGAGGGCTCTAATTTATTGAACATGGCATAGAGAAATAAGTAATGCAAGCAGCACAGGTATTGAACCTTCTTTAAAGGAGACCAAATTCATTCCATGTACCTGCAGGATTAGTTTTGACAACTGCAAAACAATGCACAGCTCTCTGTGTCTGAAGCAAGAATCAGTGTGGCCTCAAGAGGAGACTTTTGTGCTCTCTTAGATCTCTTAGGCAGTGCAAAGAGGGAAATGAAACACACTGCCACAATGGCAAGGCTGAACACCAAGCTGTGGCTCAGATTGGGGCCAGGAATGCCTGTGGAAAGTGTCTGTGCAGAGGACTGGGGAGGGTTAGGTTGGAGATGAAGAAACATTTCTGTGCTGCAAGAGTGGTCAGGGATTGGAACAGGCTTCTCAGGGAGATGGTGGAATCCCCATCCCTGGAGGTGTTCAAGGAAGGTGTGGCCATGGCACTTGGGGCCAGGGTTTGGGGGCTATGGTGGGGTTGGGTTGATGATCTGAGAGGTCTTCATAGTATCATAGTATCAGTCAAGGTTGGAAGGGATCACAAGGATCAGCTAGTTCCAACTCCCCTGCCATGGGCAGGGACACCCCACACTAGATCAGGCTGCCCAGAGCCTCATCCAGCCTGGACTTAAACACCTCCAGGGACAGGGCCCCAACCACCTCCCTGCACAACCCATTCCAGGGCTTCACCACTCTCATGGGGAAGAACTTCCTCCTCCCCTCCAGCCTGAATCTCCCCACCTCCAGCTTCATTCCATTCCCCCTAGTCCTAGCACTGCCTGAGATCCTGAGCAGTCCCTCCCCAGCCTTCTTGGAACCCCCTTCAGATCCTGGAAGGCCACAATGAGGTCACCTGGGAGCCTTCTCTTCTGCAGACTGAACAGCCCCAACTCCTTCAGTCTGTCCTCACAGGAGAGGTGCTCCAGCCCTCTGCTCATCCTCCTGGCCCTGCTCTGGACACCTTCCAGCACCTCCAGATCCCTCTTGTCATATGGGCTCCAGAACTGGAGGCAGGACTCCAGGTGGGGTCTCAGCAGAGCTGAGCAGAGGGGGAGAATCACCTCCCTTGCCCTGCTGGCCACACTTCTCCTGATACAACCCAGGATCTGGTTGGCTTTCTGGGCTGCAAGTGCACACTGAGAGCTCCTGCTGAGCTGCTTCTCCCCTAGCACCCCCAAGGCTCTCTCCTCAGGGCTGCTTTCCAGCCAGTCCCTGCCCAGCCTGGATATGTGCCTGGGATTGCCTCGACCCAGATGCAGGACCCTGCCCTTGGTCTTGTTGAACCTCCTGAGGTTGGCTTGTGCCCAGCTCTCCAGCCTGTCCAGGTCCCTCTGGATGGATCCCTTCCCTCCAGCTGTCTGCTGCACCACACAGCTTGGTGTCAGCAGCAAACCTGCTGAGGGTGCACTCAGTGCCACTGTCCATGTCACCCACAAAGATGTTGAACAAGACAGGTCCCAGGACTGATCCCTGAGGGACTCTGCTTGTCACTGGCCTCCACTGGGACATGGAGCCATGGACAGCCACTCTTTGGGTGCAGCCATCAAGCCAGTTCCTTATCCATCTAGTGGTCACCCATCACACCCATGTGTCACCAGTTTGGAGACCAACCCAAACAATTCTGTGAATCTATGAGGTTTGGAGAATGCTAGTGAATGCTTTCCTTCTCTCTGTTTTGACTCTCTGAAGCTGGCAATTCCCTTGGCTCTCAGCTATCCTGGAAAGCAAAGCTGTACCTGCAGCAAATGCCTTCCCCACGAGCTGCACAGACAGAGCCAGAGGCTTCACGACGTTCTTGTTCCGGGGCAGGTCTGGAGTTCCACTCAGGTTAACAGCAGAAGATGACTTTGCTGGACTGAAAACTGAAGAATCTGAGAAAGGAAGTTGTTGAATGAAGGAATTATTTTAGCTTACCCAGGAGTGTGCAGGTGTGGTTTATGTTCTATGCAAGTGAACACACATTTAGCTGAGCTCATCTAAGCATGCAACAATGGCTTTGCACCACGCATTGGGATCTTTCAGGAGCTGTAACAAACATTTCCCTCAGCAGTTCCACAGAGTCTTATCATCTAATGAACCCAGGACTGAGCCACTGAGCCACAGTATTTTGCACCCACATAGACTCAGAAAAAAACATTTTCACTGTGGAAATGGCTTCTCATTGCTCCCCTAAATTACCCCTGGGCTGCAGCAAGAGAAGTGTGGCCAGCAGGGCCAGGGAGGGGATTCTGCCCCTCTGCTCCACTCTGCTGAGACCACAGCTGGAACTCTGGGGCCAGCTCTGGAGCCTCTGTGCCAGGAAGGGTCTGGAGGGGCTGGAAGGTGTCCAGAGAAGGGCCAGGAGGAGGAGCAGAGGGCTGGAGCTGCTCTGCTCTGGAGACAGCCTGAGAGAGTTGGGGTTGTGCAGGCTGGAGAGGAGAAGACTCCCAGGAGACCTAATTGTGGCCTTCCAGGATCTGAACAGGGCTCCAAAAAAGCTGGGGAGGGACTTTTGAGGGTGTCAGGGATGGATAGGACTCAGGGGAATGCCCAGGGAGGTGGTGGAAACCTCATCCCTGGAGGTGTTTGCAGCCAGGCTGGATGTGGCTGTGAGCAACCTGCTGTGGTGTGAGGTGTCCCTGCCCATGGCAGGGGGGGTTGGGACTGGATGATCCTCCAGCTCCCTTCTAACCCTGACAGTTCTGTGATTCTATGAATGAACTGCCTGAAAAGGTTATGGAATCTCCATCCCCTGAGAATTTCAAGAAGTTACCAAACCTCTCTCAGGCACAGCTGAGCTTGACATAGAGCAGCAAAAATTCCCTAACCTCCTCCCAGCACTACTGTCCCTAGGGCTATGAAAAGTGTATGTCCATTTCCAAGCCAGGCTAAGAAATGCAGGGCACCTGAGCCAAACCCTGCAGGCATCAACAAACAGCAGCTCCTTAGAGCATTTTACCAAGGCTGAAAACCAGGAGCCTTATTTTATAGATGGAGAAGTGTAAGAACAAATTCTAATCCTTGCCCAGCATAAAAATGTGAATCAGAACTGACTGCCAACCCCTTGGCCTCTAGGCCCTTACTTTAACATCAGGCATTTAGTATCTACAATTTACTTCAGGAACAAAGAATTGACATTCAGGTGCTGACACTGACAACTTGCAATCCCTACAACCTGAGTGAGAGCACAGTACCTCCATGTCTGCCCAGAGAGCAACCAGTAGGCAAAGCAGGCAAAGTTCACTACAGATCTCCTAGTAAAGCACCCAGGTAGAGAAGCAGGAGGCAAAGACAAACTTGGTCTGCCACATGACTTTGGTAGAGGAGGATGGTGAGGAGAGTCTTTTTTGCCACATGGAGTAGCTGAGGTGGGGAAGGGACACAGAAGCTTCTGCTGCTCCACCAGAAAGCCTTGTCCATGTTTGAAGGACTACCAAAGCAGACTCCCAGGTCAGGAGGCAAGCAGTGGTGTCTCATGACACCAGTGGTGGATAGTGGTGGACAGTGGTGTCCAGTTCTGGGCCCCTCAGTTTAAGAAGGACATTGAGAGACTTGAAGGTGTCCAGAGAAGGGCAACAAAGCTGGGGAGGGGTCTGGAGCACAGCCCTGTGAGGAGAGACTGAGGGAGCTGGGGTTGCTTAGCCTGGAGAAGAGGAGACTCAAAGGAGACCTCATTGCTCTCTCCAACTCCCTGAAGGGAGGTTGTAGCCAGCTGGGGGTTGGTCTCTTCTCCCAGGCAAGCAGCACTGGAACAAGAGGACACAGTCTCAAGCTGTGCCAGGGGAGGTTTAGGCTGGAGGTGGGGAGAAAGTTCTTCCCAGAGAGAGTCGTTAATCATTGGGATGTGCTGCCCAGGGAGGTGGTGGAGTCCCCATCCCTGGAGGTGTTCAAGAGGGGATTGGATGTGGCACTTGGTGCCATGGTTTAGTCATGAGGTCTGTGGTGCCAGGTTGGACTTGATGATCCTCGAGGTCTCTTCCAACCTTGGCGATACTGTGAGACTGTGATGAAATGTGATGCAGCAAACACCTGCAGTGTGCTACAGCCTCCTCAAAGGAAACTGGCCAGAAGCTTTGGGCTTTCCTCCTTCTCTCTAGTTCTAACAGAGGTTCTTGAAATTCTCTCTAGCAATGCAGACATGCCTGGGAGGTGTTCCAAAGTCCTAACTTTCAGTAGTCCCAGTTATTAAACATAGAATAGAATAGAATAGAATAGAATAGAATAGAATAGAATAGAATAGAATAGAATAGAATAGAATAGAATAGACCAGGTTGGAAGAGACCTTCAAGATCATTGAGTCCAACCTATCAGCCAATCCAACCCACCTAAACAACTAATCCATGTCACCAAGCACCCCATCAAGTCTCCTCCTGAACACCTCCACTGATGGTGACTCCACCACCTCCCTGGGCAGCACATTCCAGTGGGCAATCACTCTCTCTGTATAGAATTTCCTCCTCACCTCCAGCCTAAACCTCCCCTGGCACAACTTGAGACTGTGTCCTCTTGCTCTGGTGCTGGTTGCCTGGGAGAAGAGACCAAGCTCTGCCTGGCTACAACCTCCCTGCAGGTAGTTGTAGAGAGTAATAAGGTCACTTGTAGTACTGCCAGTTGTTAGTTGTTCAAATTTCTGTTGTAAACCCATTTCTGGTTGCTTAAGACCCTTTTAACAGCTGGTTTGAAGTTTTCCTTCTCCCTTGCCTGCCTAGAGCTGAATTTTTGATACTGTCCAAGGTTTCAGACTTTTTCATTGCCAGTCAGCTTCTCTCTGCATGGGAACTGCACCTTCCTGTGTCATTCTGCAAGGAGGACCTGAGAACTGACTGAGTGTCTTGGCCACACGGTACTGTCACCTTCACCTCTGCTGTCTCACAACTCTCTGCTGCTCTCATATCCATGTTAGTGCAGCACTGAGTGCACCCATGGCTTTCCTTCCAGAGCTGAGGGCCTGCACTGCTCCCTTGCAAGGGCAGACACAGAAATATTTACACAGCTCTGGAAGGAAAAAAGTGCACATGAGTTGACAATAAAGAGAAAAGGGTTTCAGAAAGCAACTTGCTAATAAGTGGTTCTGCTTTCAAACAGCAGAGAAGTCAACTCCCAAGTACAAGGAGCCACACAAAATGTAGGAGAGAAGAGGTCAGACCATCAGAGGTGACAATGTCAGAATTCACACCACCCAAGAAAGCTGCCCTGCCCCCTTCTCATGGTCCCAGGGGACTCACATGTGTGTGTGTGGCACTATCTGCACCAGAAGATAACAGCAGAAGGAGTTGAAAAGGTTTGGACAACCATGACCTGAGAGTACAAACAGTGCCCCAGACAAGCAGCCTGAGAAGCACAGCGAGTGATAAGGAGCAAGCAGTATCTCAGAGGTCTATCCATTAACTTGGCAGGCAGAAGGCAAAGTTGTGTCAATATTGGATCCCTTCTTGGCTCAAATAAATAGCTGCTCGTGCATCTGCACAGATCTCATGCCAGGGTGTGGAAGCCAAAGGATCATGGCATGGAATGCACCAACTCTCATTTAACTGTAGCCAAAGCCCAAAGCATACAAGTTCCTGGGGAGAGATGGGGCAGCACCTGGGGACAGAGGCTCAGAAAGCTCTGCTCAGTGGCTACAATTCCATAGCAAAGAACATCTTCAGCCTTTGGGGTTCCTTCCTTTTCAGTACACTTTGGCAGTGGAGAAAGCCTTCTGCCTACCTTAGCTTTGTACCTGCACTTCACACTGCTCTAGAGAAATCTGTGTCCTGGTGCATGAATATCAACTGATTACAGGGACAAGAAAGTTTTCTCCTGTGTTTCATTTCTCAAGAGCTGGCACAAACAGACACAAAGCCACAGGACAGCACAGATGAAGCTGCAATGAAGCAGGGGGGGTGGGGGGGAGGGAAAGAAAAAGCTCCAAGAAAAGCACCTGAGTTACTTGCACTGAATAAATAGACAGAAGAAACTGAGCTGCTGCTGCTGCTGCTGCTTTGTCAGCCAGTGCCTGCTTGCTGAGCACAGTTTCTCCTGGCTGAAGGGAGCCACTCACAGCTCCTGAGAGCAGCTGTGGGAAGCAAGTTAGCTGAGAGAGCACAAAGCTGCTGTGTGGATGGGGAATTCTAATTCCTTCAGGGAAAGAGAGTTCAAATAAATACACAAGCAGGCAAATCAAGGCTGCCTCCCTACCCCCCAGAGGAGGTCACTCTCCTTCTCAAGACAATGGCAAACCCTCCCCTGCAAATGGTCATCCAAGGTTGTGGAGACCTGCAAACCATGACATGAAAGGCAGGCAGGGAGCCACCGGCTCAAAGGATGAATCAGAAGAGCTCTTGATATTTGACTGCCCTTCTGAGGACTATGCTAACCTCTGGCCTCAGCTGGGGCTTCACCCCTCACACAGCAAGATTTGAAAGGCATCCTCCCCACTGTAAGCTGGCCATGGCTGGAGGCTAACAGCCAGCTGCCGACAGCACCCCGGCACCACCAGGCCTGAGGCAACTCAGCACCCCCGCAGTCATGGTCACAGCACCTTCAGCTCCTACCTGTCTGCGTGAACCCTGCCTTGTATCCATTAGCTGCTCCACCCTCTGGGGTCGTGGACGGCGACACGGCAGCATTGGGCTTAGCAGGGAGGCTAGCGGCAGAGGATTGCCTGCTTCTGCACTCTGCAAACGAAGCAGCTACAGTACAGATTAACGGCGCCGGCCTGCCCGCGGCCAGCACCGCAGCGCGGCAGCCGCAGGCGGCACAGGGGCAGCGCGCACAGACACACGGCACGGGCAGGACACACGGACACGGGTAGGACACACGGACACAGCACGGGCAGGACACACGGACACGGCACGGGCAGGGCACACGGCATGGGCAGACACACGGCACAGGCAGGGCACACGGCACGGGCAGGACACACGACACGGACAAGACACACGGCACGGGCAGGACACACGGACACAGGCAGGGCACACGGACATGGCACGGGCAGGGCACACGGACACGGCACGGGCAACACATATGGCACGGGCAGGGCACAGCACGGGCAGGACACACAGACACAGGCAGGGCACACGTGACGGACAGGACACACGGCACGGGCAGGACAGGACACACGGCTCGGGCAGGGCACACGGCACAGGCAGGACACACGGACACAGCACGGGCAGGGCACAGCACGGGCAGGGCACACGGCACGGGCAGGGCACACGGCACAGGCAGGGCACACGGACACAGCACGGGCAGGACACAGCACGGGCAGGGCACACGGCACGGGCAGGGCACACGTACACAGAACGGGCAGGACACAGCACGGGCAGGGCACAGCACGGGCAGGGCACACGGCACAGGCAGGACACACGGACACAGGCAGGGCACACGGACATGGCACGGGCAGGGCACACGGACACAGCACGGGCAAGACACAGCACGGGCAGGGCACACGGCACGGGCAGGACACACGGCACGGGCAGGGCACACGGCACGGGCACAGCACGGGCAGGACACACGGACACAGCACGGGCAGGGCACACGGCACGGGCAGGACACACGGACACAGCACGGGCAGGACACACAGCACGAGCAGGACACACGGCACGGGCAGGACACACGGCATGGGCAGGGCACACGGCACGGGCAGGGCACGGGCAGGACACACGGACACAGCACAGGCAGGGCACACGGCGCGGGCAGGGCACACGGCACGGGCAGGGCACACGGCACGGGCAGGGCACACGGCACGGGCACAGCACGGGCAGGACACACGGACACAGCACGGGCAGGGCACACGGCACGGGCAGGACACACGGACACAGCACGGGCAGGACACACAGCACGAGCAGGACACACGGCACGGGCAGGACACACGGCATGGGCAGGGCACACGGCACGGGCAGGGCACGGGCAGGACACACGGACACAGCACAGGCAGGGCACACGGCGCGGGCAGGGCACACGGCACGGGCAGGACACACGGCACAGGCAGGGCACAGCACGGACAGGACACACGGCACGGGCAGGACACACAGCACGGGCAGGACACACAGCACGGGCAGGGCACACGGCGCGGGCAGGACACACAGCACGGGCAGGGCACACGGCACGGGCAGGGCACACAACAGCGGCAGAGGGCAGCGCTGGGGACAGCAGGGCTGTGGCAGGGCGCTCAGCGACTTCTCACTAAGGAACTGCCTGGGGGCATTCCGAGCACCAGGCAAGCACGGGGCAGCTGCTGCCAGCTGGCAGGAGCCCTCAGTTCACAGCTTCCAAGCGATGTGAAGGTCCTGGAGGTGCCCCAGGAGGCACCCAGCCACTTGTGCAGTGCCATCTTGATACAATCCATCAGAACCTGCCCTTTAAAAGGTGACATTGTGCTGAGACCCCGAGTCCCAGCACCCCTCCACAAAACCTGCAGGGGGACCTCAGCACTGTCTGGGTGAAAAGTGAGTTAAGGGAAGAAAAGGTCACTTTAAAAACCACACATTCCTCTGGCTTTGAAGCCGAGAGCTGCTCAGATGCTTGTCTGAGGAGCAGGGAGTGGTTGAAGGCATTTCTCCTACCCAGATCTTCATTGTAAGTGAAGGGTAAAGGGTTAGCAGATGGGTGGCAGCAAGGTGGGCATAGAGCCTATCAAACCCACACCTGTGAGGGCTGTCCTTGGCTAACCTAAAGCTTTTTGGGTGCTGGAAACACTGCAGTCAGCACGGAGCCAGCAGCACCCCGGGTGTGTGTCACCAGGACACACACTGAGCCCAGCTGCACTGGGGGGCAGAGAAAGGATTCCAGAAGTAAAAGAAGGTTTCCTGTTCTGCCTTTGGAACTGCACTGCCAAATGAGATCTTTCTGTAGTCCTTGTGTAAAATGCTGCTGCAAACCACCCCCTGCTCTGCAGCAGCAGTTAGTTAATTGTCCTGCAGCTGAGAAGAGAGCTGCAGCCAGCATCCCTTTGAAGCAGTGCCTGATACAACACTGCAGCCAGCCCTCCAGCTGCTGATAGCCATCGCTGGGGGGTGTCATGCTGCTCTTCACAGCAGGATGTGACTCCCCAGATGTGTGACAGCCCTCTGGATCTTCTGCTCTCCTCACATCATCCTCTTCAGAACATCTGGCAGCAGATCAAACTCTGCCTTTACTGAGTGAGCCCACAGCTGAGGGAGACAGGCAGTCTGCACTGACACCAGCTTAGTAGACAGTGAGTAGGATAAGCCATGCTGTGAGTAGGATAGGCAATGCTGTGAGTAGGATAGGCAATGCTGTGAGTAGGCAGCCATGCAGTGAGTAGGGTAAGCAATGCTGTGAGTAGGATAAGCCATGCTGTGAGTAGGATAAGCCATGCAGTGAGTAGGATAAGCCATGTTGTGAGTAGGCAGCCATGCTGTGAGTAGGATAAGTAATGCTGTGAGTAGGATAAGCCATGCAGTAAGTAGGATAAGCCATGTTGTGAGTAGGGTAAGCAATGCTGTGAGTAGGATAAGCCATGCAGTAAGTAGGATAAGCCATGTTGTGAGTAGGATAAGCCATGCTGTGAGTAGGCAGCCATGCAGTGAGTAGAGTAAGCAATGCTGTGAGTAGGCAGCCATGCTGTGAGTAGGATAAGCCATGCAGTAAGTAGGATAAGCCATTCTGTGAGTAGGATAGGCAATGCTGTGAGTAGAATAAGCCATGCTGTGAGTAGGATAAGCCATGCAGTGAGTAGGTAAGCCATGCTCTCCTTGAGTTGTTGCACAGCTCTAGCTCCAAACCCCTGCATCCTTCAGTAGCAGACCCCCTGGGGTCAGAGGTGGAACCTCTTCAGCACACAAGATTGCCCAGGCTGCTCCAGTAGAAAGCAAGCTCAAGTTAAAACTCCCCACAAAGGGCAGAGGATGTGTGATTTCTCCTCTTGCCCTGAGAGCAGTGACCTGAGCTTTCTTAACCTCATGGCATGCTGCTGTCCTCAGGCACCAGACACACTGAACTGCACTTTACTCAGATGAGTATCAGTGGAAGGCAGTGCTGGAGCCCTGGCTGTGAGTCACCTTGCTTCAGGCACAGCAAAGAACCAGCAGACTGAGCAACCTTACTCCTTCTACCAAGCTGGCTGCACATTCTAAGGGCAGATTTAGGGCTGCCACTGAGAGTGTGGGGAGATGGAGGAAGACCATCCACAACTGCATGACTCATTCATATTCAAATGAAGCTCTCTGGCAAACCCCAGCCTCCAGTGCCATCAGGGGGAACTTTTCCTTCACGATGCACAAAGCCTCTTCTGAACACATTTGCAACAGCAACTTTCCAGTTGCCATCTGGCACCACAGCAGGATGGAATAAAAAGCCCCTGAGTGAGTGGGCACTTGGTTACCTTTCCAGCAAATCAGGGGTCCCTTGGACAGCACACCTTGGGAGCTCCTCACTAGGTAGTACTTTAAGTGCTTCTGCTTCTTTGGCTGAGTGGTTAGCTTCAGGTTGATGTGATTGGAAAACTCTGTGAAATAGCGAAAGCCTCTTTCTCCACAGCCTATGCAATTCCCAGAGAACCCTGGAGGAAGGAAGCAGAAGATACACACAGGGGTTCAGTGACTTGTGCTCCCTGCTAGCCATGAGGCCACTTCAACCAACCTGCACAGCCAGTCTGGAGTGACCTCAGGTCTCCAGCCAGACCCCTCTGCGTGTGCCCTGCACAGAACCTGTGTGCCAGGAAACAGCCAGGCACAGCCAGGTTTTAGCCTTGCCTGCTCTGAAACTCTCACATCTCCCTAGGTCATGCTAATGCATGCAAAAATCCTACCCCCAGTTTTCCACTCTGCACAAGGCAGGGAAGAATAACTCCTTGGCAGGGGCAGAGCTGTAAGGCCAGGCTGGGAAATTCATGCAAAGGAAAAGACAAATTTCCTTCTTCGTTAAAGACACATTGGTGGAAAACCCTCACAGGATCACCTGGGTTGCAGGCTGTGTGCTGCTCTCTCACTGCAGTGGCTAAGCCACAGGAGACACTGCACCTTCATGGGACTCAAACTGACCTTACTATCTAATACCTTTTCCAGAGACTCCTTATACAAAGCCATTTCAAGTGAGCTGCATCCTACAGCTTGTTAAAGTCTTTTAAAGCACTTTGAGGTGAAGATTTTTGTGGCCAAATCTAGGAGCACTTCAGACTGTTTTTAACAACCCAGCCTCTCCTGAAAGCAGCAGACTTAGGAGCAAAGGCAGAAGACTTCCTTTCTGCAGTGGCTCCAACACTATTTTGAGTAGGGGGTGAAGCTCTGAGCTGGGGTCTGGAGGAGAGGGTTCAGACTTCTTACGGTTTGAGGCTGGATGCTTTTAAGAACCACAGAGTGGAAGCCCTCCAGGGGGGTCAGAAGGGTTCAGGGATGGACCAGAAAGTGTGTATTTTTTATTCTATCCCATAATTCTGCTGCTTCACTATAAGCAGGCTGTACTGCCAGCTCTTTCCCTTTTCTCCCTTCTTTCTCCTCCTGGGGAGGCCTGAGTTCTTACCAGCCCTGGGGGAGGACTTTGGGTCTCTCTGCAGCATGGAGTAAGGCACAGGGGGGAAGAGAAGAGCACTTGGGCCTGGGTATTAAAGCATGGATGGGGGAAGGGTTTTCTTGGTAGGTAGTATGGATTGATGTATCCTGGATTGATGTATTCTGTGTTCCATATATACTGCTGAATGCAATTCTGTAGTTCTCTCCAATTCTGTGAGAGTGATTTACTTCACTCCATGTGGGGGGTGTCAAAATAAGATCCTGTCTCATTCCTTCAAGCCAAGCCAAGACTGAAGCTTATGAGCACCCTTCACTTCCAGTGCTATTCACTGCTATGTTAAAGGGAATGTGGCATACAGGTGGCATTGGTACAGCATCTCCTAGACCAAAGCACATGTTCTGAAACGGGCCTGTCTTTAAATCCTTGCTGTTTGCATAAGCCCTCTGCTATCTGATGCTGAACTCCTCTGGCTTCCTTGCCACCCCACTCCCCTCTGAATTCTTAATGAAGAAACAGTTTGTATTCCTGGAGCATCAACAATTATTTAGAGCAGTGCTGGGCAGAGTAAAACCCAGACTTGCTTTATTTTAGGGGTTATTTGGTTGTTGTTTGGGGTGGTTTTTCTTCCCCATTTATGACTCAGTATGGGATGTACCACAGAACAATTCTTCCTCCTCACTCTATCATGATTTGCCACCGTGCCAAGCACCTGGGGGAACACTGCTTCCTGTCAGCCAGACTTGTAGTTTTATGGAAAAGATAGTCAGCCTTCTTGACAACAGCCACCTGCCATCAAAGTCTTATTAATTAGACCATTGTCTTCAGCCTTGCTGTGCCTCACTGTCATCCTTGGCCATCATGTTGCTGAGGAAGCCAAGAAGCAGATTCCCTCATCCTGTTTCTCGTGGGCCTGAATCGGTCCTTCCCCTCTGCCCTGCAGCCCGCAGGAACTGCTGGTGCAGCTCCATAGCTGACAGAAACAGTCAGCAGGGGTCACAGAGACACTGAGGCAGTGCTTAGCTCTTGGGGACCAGTTCCACAGGCCTAGAGGCACTGAAATAGGTACCACCAGCAATGGCAGAGCAGATACAGGTCGCCAGGTTCATCATCAGAGATGGTAGATGGGGGCAGGGGAGGAGGAAGGCTTATCAACACAGACAAGCAGTACCACATCTACTCAGACTAAACACCATCTGCCTGTCTATCTGACAGTTCTTACAGATCAATTCTTGACACTTCCCCTGCTCAGCAGGGGGGAAGCTCTTCTAAGGATGGCAGGATATACCAAAGCAGCCTATGATCCCACCTCCCCAGCTGCACCCAACAAGGACACCCAGCTCCTATCTAGCCCGTGGCCTTCTGCCTCAGGTGCAAAGGTTTACAGTGTGCAGGAGGACATTCAATTGGTTTAAGGGGAAAACAACATCACAGCCCACAGGCCCCAAGATGAGGTGTTTCCAGCAGCTACACAACAGCTCTCTGGTCTGGAGCAGGCTTTGAGCAGCACAGTTCAATCAGGGTTATTTATGCTTTACTGCACTTTCTGCTAGAAGGGGTTTGTGAAGATTCTTTGGGCAGCAGAATGACTGGTGGGAGAAATGGGAGAGTCAATTCAAAACAAGCCAAAATACATTCAATCACTTCTACTAGCCTGTTAAAATGGGGACCAGTGGTGAGCCAGGCAGAAAATCTTGGTGCACACACAGCTGGTTCCAGCACCAAGCAGCATTCTTGTAGCACAGTTTTAAGGCTCATGGATGTGAGCAATTGTGACGTAAATCTGCCGGGTTCTGTTTTCCCCCTCCTACGTATTAGATTTTGAGAAGCAAACAGCCCTCAGAGCTCCTCTTGAGCCCAATGCTCCTGGTGCAGCCAAGGGCAGATCATTTCCCTTAATCTACAGAAAAATAGACAAGCTCATCTTCAACAGAGCACCTGAAATGAAATGAAAATGCTGTAAGCATCACCAGAGATAAAGAGCATGTGGATAGCTCACAGCTAGAATGCCAGGCCTCCAGTGGACTCCAGCCCACACAGAAATCACTGAGCTTCAATTGTGCTTAATTGTGGAAGCAGAGACTCATTTTAAAGCGGGCTTTGAAGGCAGCTTCAGCTGCAGACTGAATGCCATGAAGCCAAGCCTCTCCTCAACATGTTTCCAAGAGAAGCTCATTAGCTGCGATGACCTTAGCGAATTCTGAGCTGACTTCTTTGCTCTTTACTCTGAATGATTAGGGCATGATAAACAAATTTACAAACACACATGAACATCTCTTACCTAAAAGTGCATTTTTCCCATGATCATCTGGCAAAAAGCGCTTGTCCACAGCGCAGACAAGGATGTGCTCAGGCAGGTTGGGAGATTTGGCTCCTACCAGGAGGAAGCCTGCTGGGATCTCGATTTGCTCCATGCACAGGGACACTAACCGTAAATCCTTGCCTGCTTGGCAAAAACCTACAACACAGAACACAGGAGAGATCTTCAAAAGGCTTCCTTTAGTCTGCTTCCCTTCACCAGTCACAAAAGCCCAGGGGGCTTCACAGCCTGATGCTGTAGCTGAGGGGTTTAATACCTCCTTCTCAAGGGACGTAGAGGAAATGGAGATAGCATCTCACCAAGGCCCACCAGCTCAGGCTCCTGAGAGAGGCCTTGTATGGAATGGAATGGAATGGAATGGAATGGAATGGAATGGAATGGAATGGAATGGAATGGAATGGAATAGAATAGAATAGAATAGAATAGAATAGAATAGAATAGAATAGAATAGAATAGAATAGAATAGAATAGAATAGAATAGAAGAATAGAATAGACTAATAGAATAGAATAATAGAAGAATAGAATAGACTAGAATAGAGTAGAACAGAACAGAACAGAATAGAGTAGAATAGAATAGAATAGAATAGACCAAACCAGGTTGGAAAAGACCTTCAAGATCATCACGTCCAAACTATTAACCAATCCAACCCACCTAAACAACTAACCCGTGGCACCAAGCACCCCATCAAGTCTCCTCTTGAACACCTCCAATGACTCCACCACCTCCCCAGGCAGCACATCCCAATGGGCAATCACTCTCTCTGTGTAGAACTTCTTCCTAACCTCCAGCCTAAACCTCCCCTGGCGCAGCCTGAGACTGTGTCCTCTTGTTCTGGTACTGGCTGCCTGGGAGAAGAGACCAACCTCTGCCTGGCTACAACCTCCCTTCAGGTAGAACCTCAGGCAGAGAATCACAGAATCAATAAGGTTGGAAAAGACCTCAAAGATCAAGTCCAAACCATGGCACCAAGTGCCACATCCAATCCCCTCTTGAACACCTCCAGAGACATAAGTCTCTAAAGAGCAGACTTCAAACAGCACAGAAACTCAATCTTCCAAAACCATTCAAAACATGAGGCTTGCTTAGCCTGGAGAAGAGGAGGCTCAGGGGAGACCTCATTGCTCTCTACAACTACCTTAAGGGAGATTGTAGCCAGGTGGGGGTTGGTCTCTTCTCCCAGGCAAGCAGCACCAGAACAAGAGGACACAGTCTCAGGCTGTGCCAGGGGAGGTTTAGGTTGGAGGTCAGGAGGAAGTTCTACACAGAGAGAGTTGTTCACCATTGGAATGGGCTGCCCAGGGAGGTGGTGGAGTCTCCATCTCTGGAGGTGTTCAGGAGGAGACTTGATGGGGTGCTTGGTGCCATGGGTTAGTTGATTAGGTGGTGTTGGATGATAGGTTGGATGTGATGATCTTGAAGGTCTCTTCCAACCTGGTTAATTCTATTCTATTCTAAAGTTTGTGAAAACAGCTCTCCAAACACCCCCAGGAGCAGGCTCTGCTGTGCTGAATTTCAGTTTACAGTCTGGTCAAGAGGAGGTTTTGTGTCCTTTGCTTGTAAGAGGCCGGCAGTGGCACACATCACAAGCCCTGCTCAAATGATACAATGCAGCAGCTGAAGCTGGGGACTGACAGCTACAGGAAGCACTTTGACTTTGGATCCTCAGGCTGCCTGTGCATGTCAGGAATTCCAGCAAGCAGAAGATCGATTCACCGTTTTCAGAGATGCTTTCTGGAAGTCTCCAGCTGGGTCTCCTGCAGTCTCACTGCACTGGATGACTTCAAGTCTCCAGTTAGGTCTTCCTCCCCACCCCCCTGCCACATGAGCACAAAATAACAGCACAACCTTGGCTCTTGTGCAACAGGTGAGGTAGAGCCAGAGACAGAAGTGGGCAGAACTCAGCACTGCAGCAAGCTTCTGCTGTGAGCAGGTGGCAGGATGGGGCACACAAGGCATGGCAAGGCAGCCCAGAGCTGGCTGGGCAATGCCATGGAGCCCATGGGAGCTCAGGACTCAGAGGAGCTTGGCAGCCATGCACCAAGCAGCCATGGTGGGGATTTTGGAAAGGTTGTGTGGAGCAGCCTGGGGCAATTACAGGATCTGGGGAGGTCCACCTGGACCAATGTCTCACTCAAACTAAAGCCAGCCTCAAGGTTTGATTATTTTGACCAAGCACATTAACAACAGCATCCAAATGCTCCTCTGCCAGCTTCACCTCTGGACTTACAGGGAGCAGGTTTTGCACAACTCCATCATATTATTTGTATTGAGAAATTTCTACTTTGAAGCCAGGAGAGCACAGGTGTGAGAGAAAGCAACAGCTGTGTGGCTTCCTCCACAGGAAAGCAAAACCACACCAGGCTCTGCTTTCCCTTAGCAGCACTCAGTGGAAGCGCTACCAAGTTTTATGAAGAACCTGACTCTTAACATGGTGCTCCCCTCTGGCTCTCCCTGCTTCAGTGCTGCAGACTGGCCTCATGCACCTCCCAGCAGCAGCTGCTGGAAATCCATTCTGTTTCAGGATCAGAGAATCACAGGAGGGGTTGGAAGGAACCTCCAAAGCTCATCCAGTCCAATCCCCTCTGCAGTCAGCAGGGACATCCTCCACTAGAGCAGGCTGCCCAGAGACCTGTTGAGCCTCACCCTGAATATGGGGAGGGACTTTTGAGGGTGTCAGGGAGGGATAGGATGGAGGGGAATGGAGCAAAAGTAGAAATGGGGAGATGGAGATTGGATGTGAGGAAGAAGTTGTTCCCCATGAGGGTGGTCAGAACCTGGCACAGGTTGCCCAGGGAGGTGGTGGAAGCCTCCTGCCTGGAGGTGTTTGCAGCCAGGCTGGATGTGGCTGTGAGCAACCTGCTGTGGTGTGAGGTGTCCCTGCCCATGGCAGGGGGGTTGGGACTGGCTGATCCTTGAGGTCCCTTCCAACCCTGACAGTTCTGTGATTCTTATGGTTCTGTCTCCAGGGATGGAGCCTCAACCACCTCCCTGGGCAGCCTGCTGCAAATGTTCCAGCAGCCTCCTGGTGCAGAACTTGTTCCTCACAGCCAATCTCAATCTGCACTGCTCTACTTTGAAGCCATTGCTCCTGCTCCTGTCCCTGCAGGCCTTTGGGAACAGTCTCTCTGCAGACGTCTTGTAGCCTCCTTCATCTACTGGCAGGCTGCTATTAGGTCTCCCCAGAGCCTTCTCTTCTCCAGGCTGAACACCCCCAGCTCCCTCAGCCTGGCCTCACAGCAGAGCTGCTCCAACCCCCTAATTATTTTCATGGCTTCCTTTGGACCCTCTCCATCAGCTCCAGGTCCTTCCTGTATTGAGGGCTCCAGCCCTGCACACAGCACTGCAGGTGAGGTCTCCCCAGAGCAGAGCAGAGGGGCAGGATCCCTCTCTCCATCTCTGGCCATGCTGCTTTGGATGCAGCCCAGGCTGCCCTTGGCCTTCTGTGCTGCAGGCTCACACTGCCTGCTCCTGGCCAGCTTCTCCCCCACCAGCACCCCCAAGGCCTTCTCCTCAGGGCTGTCTCTATCCCCTCCTCCCCCAGCCTGTGCTGATAGTGAGGATTGTTCCAGCCCAGGAGCAGGACCTGCACTTGCTCTTGTTGAGCCTCATGAGGTTCACCTGGGCACCACCTCTGCAGCCTGTCCAGGTCCCTCTGGATCTCCAAGGATCCATCAACCACCTCCCTCCCGCTGTAGCTACAGAAATACTGTGACACAGCCTGGCTTTGGCTGGGGTAAGGATAACCTACACAGGCAACTGCGAGAGGCTACAGCCAGGACAGGCAGCTGAGACAGCCAATGGGGTGTCCCATAGCATCCTGACCTCATGCTGAGCCAGCCAATGGAATGTCCCATAGCATCCTGACCTCATGCTGAGCCAGCCAATGGGGTGTCCCATAGCATCATGACCGCACACTGAACCAGCACAGAAGCCAAGGGCAGCCTGGGCTGCATCCAAGGCAGAGATGGAGCGAGAGGATCCTGCTCCCTGCTCTGCTCTGGGGAGACCTCACCTGCAGGGCTGGGCAACACAAGAGAGACCTGGACCTGATGGAGCAGCTCTGGAGGAGGCCACCAAGATCATCACAGAGTGCAGAACCTCCCCTATGGGGACAGGCTGAGGGAGCTGGGGCTGTTCAGCCTGGAGAAGAGAAGGCTCCAGGGAGACCTTAGAGCAGCCTCCCAGTACATGAAGGGCATCTACAGGAAGGCAAGGAGCAATGGTTTGAAACTGGAGCAGGGGAGATTGAGGCTGGACATCAGGAGGAAGCTCTGCACAGTGAGGGTGGTGAGACACTGGCACAGGCTGCCCAGGGAGGTGGTTGAGACTCCATGCCTGGCAACATTCGAGGTCAGACTTGATGTGGCCCTGGACAACCTGCTCTGGATGGAGGTGTCCCTGTTGCCTGCAGGAGGGCTCCACAAGGTGACCTTGGAGGGTCCCTTCCACCCCAGTGCAGTTGGCCAATCTGTGTTCCACTCCATCCTGACCTCAGCCCACTGCAGAAGGGCAGGGCTGGCCCCCAGGCCTAGGCATCCAGGGAGCACTGTGTTTGACATCACTCATGAAGCACTTCAGTAGTGCTAATGTTGCTCCTGCTGTTTCTTCTCCCTTCATGATGTTCTAGTAAGCTTCTAGTCTCAGCCCATGGGGGTGTGCATTTTGCTCCAGATTTTTCTTCCCATCCCACTGGGGGTGGGCAGTGAGTTGGTGGCTGCATGGGACTCAGCTGCTGGCTGGGGTTAACCCATGGCAACACATGGCATGGGTCTGTATGAATCAGTATCTCCAACTAATGAACATCACCATCACCAACACTATTGTCAGAAACACATCAAGCTAAATGTGAAATGGCTGTAAGGGCTCTTAACACTTCAGCTACTTATATAGAATCACAGAGTTGTTTTGGTTGGAAGAGCCCTCCAAGATCATCCAGTCCAACCAGCAACCCAACACCACCATGGCCACAGCTTTCTGGAACACCTCCAGGGATGGGGACTCCACCACCTCCCTGGGCAGCCTCTGCCAAGCCCTGACCACTCTTGCAGCAAACAAATTCTTCCTCATCTCCAACCTAAGCCTCCTCTGGCACAACTCCAGGCCATTTCCTCTCCTTCTGTCACCTGAAACTAGGGAGAAGAGCCCAACCCCCACCTCACTGCAATCCCCTTTCAGGGAGCTGTGGAGAGCAATGAGGTCTCCCCTCAGCCTCCTCCCCTCCAAACACCTCCAGTTCCTCAGCCACCCCTCCCCAGCTCTGTTCTCACACACATCACTTACAGTTAGTCCATGGCTGTTACAGAAGTTTTAAGGCAAGCAATGACCCCACTGGAGGAAGACCCTGGCTAGGGCTCTGGGAAACCACACTGATCACAGCCTAGCCTCGACCATCACTGATGTGTGCTGTGCTACAGCTCATAGTTCAACCCTTCAGCACAAGCACTGGCAGTGTGAGTTTGCTGCTTTGACCTCGACACAGAGCAGGCAGAGATGCACCAAGGGGAATGCACAGCCTGAGCCAGCAGGAGCTGCCCAGCAAGCAGAAGCCTGCCCAGAGCAGGGTGTGGGACAGGTTCAGTCGTGTGCCCACTCCCCAGCATCTGCTGAACCACTTCTTGTCTGCAGAGTTTCTCCAGTTAGTCAGACAGCTCAGCTCCTTCCAGTGGCAAGCTGGCTTGGGCTGACTCCTCAGCTGGGCTTTCTCCCAGCCATGAACTCACATGCAGTGCCCCAGGGTGTTAGTTGCCCATCAGTGGATGTTGCAGTAACTCACCAACAAGAGGCTAGAGGTGTTTGAGGGGAAAAGCAGCAAAACTGCACGTTTACAGCAAAGTTCAGCATCTTGAATCTGTTGCAGTTTGATTTTAGTGTGCTAAACCCTTTTAAAGTGTATTCCTCAGAGCCCTCCTGATCTTAACGAAGCAGAAGGCTAAGCATTGCCTGGGCTTGCCAGTGCAATTTAGAAAGCAGCAGTTCCAGGCTAGGCAGGAAACTCCCTCACACTCACAACAGCATTGGCTTGTTCAAGTCTTTAGGCCATTTGGGTGCCCTGTCCAGAATTTCCCCAGCTGGTCTTAGATATTTAGGTGCTCAGGGAGGCCTCAGGGGCTGACATGTTCAGAAAACACCACTCTGCATCCAGATTTGCAGAGAAAACTTCCCCAGTGCTGACAATGTGGGCAAACAGGAAAGCTGCAGATAAGGGTTATGAAAGAGCCAGTGCAGGAAGGCTGCAGACAGCGTGAACCTCTACCTTGACACAATTGCTCCTCAGCCTTGTCTCCATCTCAAAACGCGCAGGAAATGCCCAGAAGCACAAAGGGCAACCAACAGAATCACAGACTGTTAGAGATTGGAAGGATAGGAGGCTCTGGAAGGAATTGTTAGCACTGCTAATCCTGGGACACCGCAGGAGGGAGGGTTTGGCCTGTCAGCATTGTTCACAGTCGTGTTCCAGCACAGCCTCGCTTGCAGAAAGAGCCCAGGACGTGGAGAGGGCTGGATTCTGCAGGTGAAACTTGGAGCCTCCTGGGATGCTGGAGGGTTTTGGTGTCCCAGGGAGCTGAAGCAATGCTCCTGCAATCCACAGCATCTCACATGAAATCAAAAGCTTGGCTAGGAGCAAAACAGCTTCAGCTACTCCCTGAGGAGCTGCACATCACTGCTCTGCAGGAGTCCTCGGGAGAGGAGGTGCAGGAAACCCTCAAGGATCCCACCAGCACCTTCACAAGTTTCCAAGCATTTCTCAGCACCATTTTAACAGTGCCCATTGAAACTGATCTATCTGTGTCTGCTCTCAGACCCCAAAGCACCCAAAGCACTCTCAGAAGCCTTTCCTGTTCCCCTGCCTCCTTGCACAACCTGCTCTGGCATCCTCCCCTGCCGCGGCTGGCGACATCTGTGGATCAGAGGCGGGGCTGTGCAGCCTGGCTGGCCGGCACATGCCTCTCTAATTACTCCTCTGCCGCAGGGGACATTAACCTGGGGACACCGATGTCATCCAACCAGCTCCTGACCTTCACCAGTCTTGCTGAAACTCAGTGCCTCTAGGATCTCTGCCTCCCTGCCAGAAGTGGCAGAAAGCAGCTCCCAGCTGCCTGGCAGAGGAGCTCCCAGGCAGCTGCCAGCACCTCATGTTCCTCATGTACCTCATGAGGCAGCCACAAGGAGGTTGATGCTGAAAGGTTTCCACCAGCTCCCCTCTGCAGAGGGGAAAGGGATGCCGATGGGTGAGCAGTGAGAGGGGACAGCACAGGCAGACCCTCAGAGCCTCGGGGACTCCTCTTGTTCAGTCGGCAGCCAGGGAGGGAGCCAGGGAGGGCTGCAGGGCTTGGCCAGGTACTGCTGGGGGTCACTGGCACCAGGAGATCTGGAGAGAATGCAAATCTGCCTCTGTGCAGGAGGAGCCTTGTGTTTTCCTTCAAAGACATGCAGATGGCATACTTGAGAGCCCCCAGCACTCTCCTTCCCCGTGGCTTTCAGGGCTGCCAGTCACTCCTGTAGGTTTAAGTTCCTGCTGCTTTGGGAAACTGAATGAGAAAATTCCACCCAAGAAACCCTGACTTGGAAGCAAGTAACTGCCTGGGGGAGGAAGGAGGGCCTGACCCCTTTCCCTGCCACACTGCCTTTTTGTGGCTAGCAAACAGCCCCCAACCTGCTTTTCCTTCCTGTTTTGCATGGTTTTGCACTGATGCTTATCTGCTGCAGGTAGCCATCTCCACATCACAGGGCAGGATGTCTCTGTACAAGACCTTGTGCTGCCCATGTTTAAGATTTAGAACATGGCAAATCCACTGACATTTCACAGCCACTCACAGAATGTTAGGGGTCAGAAGGGACCTCCAGAGATCATCCAGTCCAGCCCCCCTGCCAGAGCAGGGTCACCCAGGGCAGGGCACATAGGAACACATCCAGGTGGGGTTTGAAAATCTCCAGAGAAGAGACTCCACAACCTCTCTGGGCAGCCTGCTCCAGGCTCTGCCACCCTCACACTGAAAAGCATTTCCCTTCTGTTCCTGTGGCACCTCCTCTGCTCCAGCTTGCCCCCAGTGCCCCTTGTGCTGCCCTTGGACATCCCTGAGCAGAGCCTGGGTCCATCCCCCACACTGCCCTGCACATCTTTATCACCAGCAATGAGGGCACCCCTCAGGCTGCTCTGCTCCAAGCTAACTTGTACCTGCATTCCTGTGTGAAGCAGCACTAACACAGATGACTTAAGGAGAAAGAATGGCACCTTAGTGTCACATTTCCCTGTGTATCTTTGATGAACATCTAAGTATGAAGAGGAGGAAACCTGGGAGCCACTAGACCAAACCAGCTTCTCTTTATGACATTGTGTATCAACATGTCATTCTGAAAAGCAGAAGCTCACAGCCGAGCTGCTCCATGAAATAAAGAAATATCATCTTCCCACAGGGCCCCAGCCTGGCTTTAAAGAAAGAAAGGCATTTGTATTCTCATCAGGGGTTTGCAACTATAGAATCATAAGATTGTCAGGGCTGGAAGGGACCTCAAGGCTCAGCCAGTTCCAACCCCCTGCCATGGGCAGGGACACCTCACACTACAGCAGGTTGCTCACAGCCACATCCAGCCTGGCTGCAAACACCTCCAGGCAGGAGGCTTCCACCACCTCCCTGGGCAACCTGGGCCAGGCTCTCACCACCCTCATGGGCAACAACTTCTTCCTCACAGCCAATCTCAATCTCCCCACTTCTAGTTCTGCTCCACTCCCCCCAGTCCTATCCCTCCCTGACACCCTCCAAAGTTCCTCCCCAGCTTTCTTGGAGCCCCCTGCAGATCCTGGAAGGCCACAATGAGGTCTCCTGGGAGCCTTCTCCTCTCCAGCCTGCACAACCCCAACTCTCAACTACCAAAGAAAGAACAAGGCAGAGCTTTTGCAGACATGATCTGCCTTTCTTTGAGAGAAAACTCCTTGGGCTTTACTCCTGAGAAGCACATTTGCATTCTGCACCATCACTTCATTTACATCAATCCAGCCCCAAAGGGCCAGCACCTAGGAACGCTGCAATCTTCTGAAGGCTGAACCTTGGCTGCGTCTGCCCTTTCCCCAGCAGTAACAAGAAGTGGTTTCAGTGGGGCACCAGCTCTTTGTTGTACTGCAGTAAATGGACTATTTGCATAAGGAATTAGCTTCCCACAATTACATATAAATTGCCGGCCACCGTCACTTGCTATTGTAACCTCACAGTAAGTGATCAGGTGTTAAGTACCTGCTTGCCTAATTGCTTCTGAAACTACCTTGGCCTTTCTTTAAGCACCAGGTAAATTGAGGATTTACTAACAAAAGGAAGGTGCCACTATTGTATTTCCCACAGCCTGCATAAAATGCCACTCCACAAACCAGCAGCAGCCTCTTTTCAAAGCTGGAGCCAAGAGGAGCTTCATAACAGCTCCCCGGGCTGCTCTGCCGCATAGCTGAGGGACCTGGGTCAAAAGGAAGAAGGATTTCTCGTGAAACCTTACTCCCATGGGAGGTGGAAGTTAGTTACAAAGGTTTGTGCTGAGCAGAGAAAAAACAGGCCCTGGAAATAAGTGAATGCCTTCTAGAAGTGAGGGTCAGCAGCAAATGCTCGTTGCAGTGGGCTAACAGGAGGGTGAAGTGATCCAGCTCAGGGAAGGAGCAAACTCACTTGCGAGGCACTTCTCTGGTTTAAGCAATCAGTAGAGGCATTGGGAGCTGCCTTCTGCAGCAGTGTGACTGACAGCTCAGCCCTCTGACAGGCAGCAGTGATGTGAGCTGCAGAGATGGGATAGAGCCTGCACCATGCCTGTTTGGGAGCCTGGCTGCTCTGGACACGTACACAAAGCTGTCCCAAGAGCCCAGCAGCCTTTTCCTTTCCTTTTCCAGACACAAACCCACTGCTCTCCCAGACCAGCTCCTTGACAGCTGAGAGCAGATTGCACAGGTTGTGTGCACTCAGAATGGTGAACTTGAACAAAAACTATCAACCTCCCTAAAATTCTGCAGCTGGAACCCAGGGCACTTCCTTCTAGTGTGCTCTGGTCATAGAAGACTTCCAGACAAAGCCCAAGCCCCAGAGCTGCCCCTGGGAGGTCACCTTTCTCCAGGACACACAATGTTCTGCCTGTCCAGCTTACATCTGCTATGGAGCTGCAGCACAACCTGCTGAGCTGCAGTGCACAGCCACAGCAGGGGGCTGCATTGCTTGAGAGCTGAGCACCTCCTGGCACTGCTGCACTGGGCAGGTCCCATCCTCACCACACAATCCTGAGCAGAGGCAGCAGAGCAACTGGTGAACACAGAACAGTTTGCACGTGGGGAAGGCACAGGCTGACAGCTCACAGCTAACAGCTCTGTCTGGATGTGGATGTGCAACCAGGGGCCACCAGAATGCATGAGACTGAGAAAGACCTCTTGATGTCATATAAAAAGTTCTTTCACACTCAGGCACATGGTGGCCCTGGAGCCAGACAGCTTATTTGGTCCTTCTCCTGCTACTGGAGGGCTGGTCCAGAACTGTGTCCCCAGTAAAGAGCCTCCACCTTTGACATTCACAACCATTAACATTCCTGCAGGGCCCTGTTGGCATCACCAACTCCTCTCCCTCCTTAGTGTTTCCTCCTTGCTGTATTCAGAAGACATGAGCCTATGTCAGCTCAGCTTTTGTCCTAGCAGGCAAAGAGCTCCATGGGCTACAAGTCCTTTCTCTTTCCATACTGTTGGCTCTCCTCCACATCCTGCCCAGCTTATTTTATATCTCCCTTTACAACAGAAATGATCAGCACTGCTCCTGCTCTCCACAGGAGACTTTGCAGCCTCCATTCACACTTATCCTCAGCTGAGAATCCCTTCCTAGCAATCCATCATTTCATACTTCCTCCTGCTCTCCTCCTACCAGCTCACAGCCCCCACAGCACAGCAAACACACTGCTCTGGGCAAAACAAATGCTCCCAGCAGTATTCCCCAGCCTCCCACAGCAGCCAGCCTCTGCTCCTGTGTTACAGGGAGAATGCTCACTTGGAAGGGCAAGAGGCAAAAATGTCAGCATTAGTCCCTACCTATCCAAGAACTAGCAGTGACTAGAGCTGATCTCCATCCCTGTGTGCAACCAGACACCACAGCAAGGTACAGAAGCATTCCACAAAGCACAGCTGATGAATTCTTCATAGGGAAGCCCAGAGCTCAGGAAGGTATTTCCCAAAATGTCAGGAAAGGCCTGGGGGAAGGGTGGTTTGAGGTGTTTCTAATGAACCTGAACAGATCTTCCTTCTTGCCCTGGGTTCAGCTAGGCTAGGGTTAATGTTCTGAGGAGCAGTTGGCAGAGGTCCCAGCACAGCCAGCTGGGCCAGCCAGTGGGGCATTCAGTGCCACACTGACCCCATGCCCACTGTGTGGGGGGCCTGACCCAGGCAGCCCCTGCAGGTTGGGTGCTTGTCACAAGCAGGTGAGCCTGTCCTGTTTGAAACTGCTCACCTGCCACATTCCTTCAGCAGTGTTCTTGGGATTCTTGGTGTTTCTCTCTCCTTTGCATTTCTCATTACACTCTCCATAACCCGATCCAATTTCCCACCAAGGGGTGGGGGGCAGCACGTGAGCAGCTGCATGGGGCTCAGGTGCCAGCTGGGTCTAAACTATGGCACTTGTCCAAGGAAGGTAAATCTTCAGAACAGAACAGTTAGGGGATAAGATGAACTCATTACAGTAAGCTTACTTGGTCCCAAATAGCTGCATAATGATCTGACCCTTTCTGCAGCACATTTAGAACCCAACTCAGTGCTCATCTTGAACAACCATCAGGGTAAGCAAGAGTGGTCTGCAGGCAGGTGGGGAAGACAAGCCAGACAAGATTCCACTCTCTTCTCTCCTTTGGCAGCAGAAGGAACACCAAATCTCTCCTCTCCAGACTTTTCCTTCTGCCTATGCAAGGAACAATCCAGCTCTGCCACTGTTTCTGAGAGATAGATGGAGAAACAGATGGAGAAACAGATGGAGAACCAGGCCCCACTGCTGCTGACTTCCATAAGCTCTCTGAGGACAGTACCCCACTGCTAACCACAGAAAGCAAAGGGCTTTCACAACCTAGCAAGGGACCACAGGCAGTCCTAGGCACTGCTTTCAAACAGTGCATTTGGTGGCCTGGAACAAGCCCTTGCAAGCTGCACCTTCTCAGATTCAAGGCTGTGCCTAGAAGCTGTATCCCCAGACTGCCAAGCTGCAGAGTTTCTAACCCTGGGAGTTACTTGTAAAGATCACACAGCAAAACCATGGACACCAACCATCAGTAGTGCAAGACCCTTCTGGGGCAGGTTTCTGTGAATATGGAATTGGTGGGCTACTGGAATCTGACATATCTTCCTCTTCCTCTTCCTCTTCCATTTCATTAGCAGCTGGGTTGGTAGAGAAGTCCAGGCTTCCATTCTGCGAATAGCGATGCCCCAGCTCCTTGTCCAGCTCCTCCACCTTGGGCTTCACATCTGAGAACAGGCAAAAGTACCAGAGACAACAGCCCTTGCATCTGTCTGCTTTGAAAACAGCCAGCATGCCAGCCCCTCTACATGTCCTTCCTTCCCCTTGCCCTTCCTTCCCCCTGCCCTTCCTTCCCTGTGCCCTTCCTTCCCCTTGCCCTTCCTTCCCCCTGCCCTTCCTTCCCCTTGCCCTTCCTTCCCCGTGCCCTTCCTTCCCCGTGCCCTTCCTTCCCCTTGCCCTTCCTTCCCCCTGCCCTTCCTTCCCCCTGCCCTTCCTTCCCCTTGCCCTTCCTTCTCCCTGCCCTTCCTTCTCCTTGCCCTTCCTTCCCCCTGCCCTTCCTTCCCCCTGCCCTTCCTTCTCCTTGCCCTTCCTTCTCCCTGCCCTTCCTTCCCCCTGCCCTTCCTTCCCCCTGCCCTTCCTTCTCCTTGCCCTTCCTTCTCCTTGCCCTTCCTTCCCCCTGCCCTTCCTTCCCCATCCCCTTCCTTCCCCTTGCCCTTCCTTCCCCCTGCCCTTCCCTCCCCTTGCCCTTCCCTCCCCTTACCCTTCCTTCCCCGTGCCCTTCCTTCCCCCTGCCCTTCCTTCCCCCTGCCCTTCCTTCCCCGTGCCCTTCCTTCCCCGTGCCCTTCCTTCCCCCTGCCCTTCCTTCTCCCTGCCCTTCCTTCCCCCTGCCTTTCCTTCCCCCTGCCCTTCCTTCCCTGTGCCCTTCCTTCCCCCTGCCCTTCCTTCCCCTTGCCCTTCCTTCCCCTTGCCCTTCCTTCCCCCTGCCCTTCCTTCCCCCTGCCCTTCCTTCCCCTTGCCCTTCCTTCCCCTTGCCCTTCCTTCCCTCTGCCCTCCCTTCCCCTTAGTGATGCCAGACTGTGTCACAGGAGGAGCTGCAGTGCAGCTTTTGGGTGTTGCTTCCAGAGAAGCAGCCTGCCCCCTGTCCCCCCAGCCAAGAGCAAGTGTGGGGTGCCATACTTTGCTGGTTACCTTCCGGCCCGAAGGGAGGCTGCTCGGGGTCCAGGTAGAGCTGGGAGAAGATGGGCCGCGGCACCACGCTGCTGCACCTCAGGGAGGCCTCTATGGAGTTGTGGAGAGCCTCTTCGAAACGGGCAGACTTCAGTTGCCCTGCATATGAATTCCCCATGATCTGAAACCACAAAGAGAGCAGCTGAGCAGGGGGGGAAGGGCATCTGCAGGCGTTTGCAGAGGAGGAGCAAGGTCTGGCTAAGGTCTATGTGATACAGTCAGTAAGGAGGAGGCTGGGACAGCAACAGCTCTGCCCAGCGCTGCTGCTCCCCTTGCTCCCTCAGCCTCTCGTTTCAGTAGCAGCTTCTAGCACCTTGCCAACACAGCTCTGTGGCTTCTGCATGCACAGCCTGACCACAGCCTCCACAACCTGCCTGCTGCAGAGTTTAAAGCAGGGCAGATCAAATCACTACCAGTGCCTTGCCTAGGATCTCCAGAGGGTGGGTAGCACAGACCCTTAACCCAGCGAGTGTGGCTTCACCACTCACTGTCCAACAAGTGTGCCTGCAGGATTCCACCTGCCTGTGCCATTTGCACAGAGACATCCAGCCCCTTGAATTCTGCTCTTGCTGAGTTTAACTGAGATTAGGTGGCAGGTCAGCTCCCTGTCTTTTCAGGGCCGTGCCCTCAGTGCAACACCATGATTTACTGAGGTCTGATGCACGTCATTCCGATGATCTAATCACACTCTGATGGCAAAAGGTGCAAGCAACACAAGGAGAAATAAATAACATCCAAACCATACACAGCAAATGCTCTCAAGTGTTCTCAGTTCTGCTTTACACCAGTCTAGAGACAACAACCAGGGAGATATCTGCTGTGACAACTGATCACAGAGTCATTCAGGTTGGAAAAGATCCCCAGGACCATCACTGACCCTGCTCTACAAGGGTCACCCCTAAACCATATCCCCATGTACCACACCTAAACCACCTTTAAACACCCCCAGGGTTGTGACTCCACCACCTCCCTGGGCAGCACTTCCAGGGTCTAACCACTCCTGCTGTGAACAAATGTTTCCTACTGTCCAGTCTAAACCTAGTGCAGCTTGAGGCCCTTCCCTCTTGTTCCTCTGTGAGAAGAGACCAGCACCAACCTCTGCACAGCCTCCTCTCAGGGAGCTGCAGAGAGCCAGGAGGTCTCCCCTCAGCCTCCTCTCTTTCACACTAACCCTCCCCAGCTCCTTCAGTCTCTCTTCATCAGGTTTGCATCAGTGTGTCTGTATCAGTGGTGAGTTGATGAACTGATGCAACACTTGAGCACAAGCAGCCCTGTAGGTCTCTGCAGCCCACAGAGTTGTGTTTGTGAGCCCAGCATTTGGGTACAGAATCTCAGATGTAAACCTTTAGTACCAGGCTGGCCCTGGAAGGTTTCACAAAGAGCTAAGGGAGACTCCCTGCCACCTGCCACTGTGCTGGATCATCACACACATGATGTGCTCCAAAGACTCAGCAATCTAACACTTCCCAGTGTCTGGAACACAAGACTGCATGTTCAGAGACACTGATTGCAAAAGAGAACTTTTCCCCAATGGGATCAATAGGAAAGTGCAAACCCTGTGATGTTATCTCTGTACTTCCCCTCACTGGATGTCACCTAGCCCCATGACCAGGAAAAGACCTTGGCCAAGAAGATAAGTTGACATTTAGAAAACCTACAGTTCCCCTTCTGCTTTATCACTGGGTTGCTCAAGGTCCCCAGGGCCACCTGTAAAAGTACAATCATGGTAACAGCCACTTGGAGCAGCACTTGAGCTCTGCTTTAGACAGACCATAGAATCAGGGAATCACAGAATGGTTTGGGTTGGAAGGGAGCTCCAAAGCTCATCCAGTCCAACCCCCTGCACTCAGCAGGGACATCCTCCACTGGATCAGGTTGCCCAGAGCCCTCTCCAGCCTCACCTTGAATAGCTCTGGGGATGGAGCCTCAACCAGCATCTTGGGCAACCTGTGCCAGTGCTCCACCACCCTCATGGTAAAGAACTTGCTCCTAAAGTCCAACCTAAATCTGCTCTGCTCTAGTTTGAAGCCACTGTCCCTTGCTCTGTCCCTGCAGGCCTTTGCAAACAGTCTCTCTGCAGACGTCTTGTAGCCTCCTTCAGCTACTGGCAGGCTGCTGTTAGGACCCCCTGGAGCCTTCTCCTCTCCAGGCTGAACACCCCCAGCTCCCTCAGCCTGTCCCCACAGCAGAGCTGCTCCAACCCCCTGACCATTTTCTTGGCCTCCTGTGACCCTGATCCATCAGCTCCAGGTCCTTCCTGTGTTGAGAGCTCCAGCCCTGCACACAGCCCTGCAGGTGAGGTCTCCCCAGAGCAGAGGGGTAGGATCCTCTCTCTCCATCTCTGGCCACACTGCTTTGGATGCAGCCCAGGCTGCCCTTGGCCTTCTGTGCTGCAGTCTCACACTGCCTGCTCCTGGCCAGCTTCTCTCCCCCCAGCACCCCCAAGTCCTTCTCCCCAGGGCTGTCTCTATCCCCTCCTCCCCCAGCCTGTGCTGATAGTGAGGATTCACACTATTGGAACGCAGAGGCATGAAGCTTAACTGATTACTCACCTCCACCCTGGGAAAGGCTCAGGTCCCTGCTCAGAGACTTCATACAACTTTGGGAAAAGAATTGCACATCTCTGACTTTGAGTGGCCTTCAGTAGGTGCTGGGGCAAACCATTCCCCCCCAGTCAGAGCCAACACAAACACCACTTCTGAACAGGACACAGTCAGGTATGTCAGCAATAGAGACCTTAAGACAACCAGGCTGTCTTCAGCATCCCATACATTTTCATTCCATTTGGAAGCATCAGGGAGTGTGTACCAACAGCTGCACCAAGTGAGGGACAAAGTTAAGCTGAAGCAGCATTAAGGTTGAAGTGCCCTGAATCCTGCCAGGAGCCTCTGACAAAGCATGGCTGAAATCAGCTGAGTGCCTGCAGTCCTGCCTCTCAGGTTCATAGTGTTATAGTATCAGTCAGGGTTGGAAGGGACCACAAGGATCATCCAGTTCCAACCCCCCTGCCATGGGCAGGGACACCCCACACTAGATCAGGCTGCCCAGAGCCTCATCCAGCCTGGGCTTAAACACCTCCAGGGACAGGGCCTCAACCACCTCCCTGCACAACCCATTCCAGGGCTTCACCACTCTCATGGGGAAGAACTTCCTCCTCCCCTCCAGCCTCAATCTCCCCACCTCCAGCTTCATTCCATTCCCCCTAGTCCTATCACTGCCTGAGATCCTGAGAAGGTTGAGAAGGAAAGTTCTGAACTGAAGCCCCACTTCATTACTATGCACTGGGACCAGCAGATCAGCCAAACCTGTTGCCTCTCTGTCTGACCTTTGTCCACCTCATTAGGTACCATGGGGAACAGGCTGCAGAGGATCAATGTGGAGAGCACAGACTCCTGAGAGCAGAGAGGACATTGCCACACATGTCAGTGAAAAATCATCACATCCAGTGACCATCCAGCTGCACACCCCAACATCCCATCCCTGTGCTGTGGAAGGTTCTGTCAGGAGCAGTGTGCTTAATGTAGGGTTTCAGGGATGTACTCAAATGAAAAGACTTCAGCTAGCATCACATATATCATAGAATTCATCAGCCTTTAGGAATCAGAACACCTCTAATTCCCACAGCACCTCTAATTCCCTCCAAAACCTCTAATTCCTATCTGCCTGCAGTGCTGGGCCCAGTGCTGGGCTCCACAGCTCAAGAGGGACAAAGAGCTACTGGAGAGAGCCCAGCACAGGGCCCCTGAGATGCTGAGGGCACTGGAACAGCTCTCATGGGAGGAGAGGCTGAGAGCTGGGGGTGGTTAGCCTGGAGAAGAGGCTGAGGGTGAATCTGATCTATGCTTACAAAGATCTAAGGGTGGGGGTCAGGAGGATGAGGCCAGGCTCTTGTCAGTGGTCCCCAGCACAAGAGCATAGACTTGACCATAGGAAGTTCCATCTAAACATGAGGAGGAATTGCTTTGAGGGTGGCAGAGCCCTGGAGCAAGCTGCCCAGAGAGGTGGCAGAGTCTCCATCTCTGGAGATGTTCAAGGCCTGCCTGGACATCTTCCTGCCCTGGTCCTGTGTGACCTGCCCTGGATGATCCTGCTCACTGGCTGGACTCCGGGATCTGCAGAGGCCCCTTCCACCCCTCCCCATGCTGTGGTCCTGTGGTTTTGAAGCCTGTTCCTCCCCCATGTCTTCCACAATCCCTGTGCTGTGCAGCATCCATGCCAGCTGCTGTCATTTTGCTGGGGAACCCTTGCTGAAGTACAGATTGCACACAGCAAAACTGCTGACGAGCCAGGGCTGTGGAATGTGCCTCCCTGCCCCCAGAGAGAGGGTGGTGAGGTGCAGGTGACCTGAGGAGGTTGGTCACTATTACTGGAGGCTGTTTCTAGGCTACTAAGCACGAAGAAGATTGCCCTTGGCAATGCCAAGGAAGGCAAGCACAGGAACAGAACTTGTGCCAGCACTCCTCCCTGCAGCACAGAAAGGGAGCAGGGGGCAGGGGGAGACTCCTCAGGGATGCAGCTGCGCAGGCAGGAGAACCAGAGGGGCTGGGGATCCTGCTGGCTACAGGGGAGGAAGCTGGGAGCCCCAGGGACTAGCTGGGAACAAGCACTGGGCAGCTGATTTCCTAACACTGCCCGAGGCCATCAGGGCCTCATCCGGAGCTGCAGGGAGCTGAAAGGGGCAAAGCAGGGTTGGGGGGAGCAGGAGGCTCTCCATCTGCAGGGGCAAGGAGCTGGTGAGACTCTTGGCAGGGAGCTGCTGAGTGACTCAGGTCCTGCAGCCTGACCCATCCTGCCCAGCAGCCAGGAGCACCAGCTCAAGGTGTTGATGCCTTTGGTGCTTCTGCTTTGGAGTCTGCCCCTCACTGCCTGCTGCCACCTCCCAACATTTTGTGCTCCTCCTTCCAGTGCAACTGGAGGCAGCTCCCAGGGAGCCCCCCCCAGCAGCAGCAGCAGTGTCATGGGCTGCAAACCTGCTGGTGTCTGCTGCTGGGCTGGATTCAGGGAGAAATAAATTGGTGGAATTTGAAAGAAGGAAAAAAAAGAGGTGAAAAAAAATGCTTACCAGAGGTGCCTGCCACATCTGCATGGAAACAGGGGCAGGGCCCACCATGGAACCCCACTGCTGCTCATTATTAGGTGAGCCAAACAACACGGGTGTCCTACACTCCTGTGCACAGCCACTCAGTAAAAATGCAACAAACCAACCAACCCACTGCTTTTGAGTGCTATTAAGACAAGTTTTCCCTGAAATCCTGCCCATCTGATGCAGCATCACTTTGCTCAGGGGATGCAAGAAAGAGAGTCCCAGGCCACGTGCAGCTGAGACACCTGAAGCACTGCCTGCAGTTTTGGTCCTCACTGTACAAAAACGATGTGGACAGGCCAGAAAGTGTCCAGGAGAATGCTCAGAGGCCTGGGAGCTCTGCCAGCTGAGAGCTGGGCTTGTTCAGCCTGGAGAAGGGAAGGCTCAGGGCAGACTTTATCACCATGGAGCAGCAGCTAAAGGGAGGCTGCCAGGAGGATGGAGACTCCCTGTGTCCAAGGAGCCCCATGGGAAAGACAAGGGGGGATGGGGACAAGGCACTGCTGGGGACATTCCCATGGGACTGCAGGAGAAAATGTTTGCCCCTGAGAACAGTCAGAGATTGGAATCATCTCCCAAGGGCAGCAGGGAAGTCCCCTCCATGGGGCAGTTGGAAGGCTCAGCTTGGCAGGGTGCTGGGCAGCTCATTTCAACTCCACCATCACCTAGAAGGGTTGGAGCAGATGACCCCTGGGGTCCCTTCCAGAGAGCTGGCACTCTGTGTGTGACTGTCTGACAGTGTCTGAGAGAAAAGGGAGCTGGGCTTGGCTGAGGAGCTCCCCCCTGCCTGTTTTTCTCCTGGCAACACCAGCTCATCAGCTTTCACCCTCAGCCCCACTGTCCTGTACCCAGCCATAGTTGCCCCAGAGCACACCTGGGTGCCTGAGAGGTTTCTGATGGGCTGGAGATTTGACCTGGAGCTACACAGTGCTGTCCATACAGACTTGCACACTAATTGCAGCTATCCCAGTACTGAGCTGGGCAGATCCCCAGCCACATGCTCTTTGCACATCTGTCACACAATATTCCAGACCTCACCTTTCCTTTCACCTGCACCAGTGCCTCCCAGTGCAATTCACAAGCTGCCTGCTTCTGCTGGTAACCTCTTGAGCTCTGCTGTGGGCTGGCCTCTGCAGGATGTTCATGTGTGCACTATGCAGAGTACAGTAAGACTTGCTGGTCTGTGTTCTCCCTTCTCACCATGCCAAGCAAGCCACTCTCCATTCCTCCCCTCCTTACCAGCTTGGCCACTCCACTCAGAACATTTTTATTTCATGTCCTTAAAACTTACTACAGAGAGACTAAAAGGCACAATTACAATGGAATCACTCCCAAATCAAATCTGCAGCAAAACATGACAGGAGGGAAGACTTCCCTAGCACTGGGATGGCCTGCAGCTGCAGGCTCCATCACTCAGGGTGCTCCCCTGCAGAGCTCCAGACACTGAGGTATGACAGTTGCTGCTGCAGGAGGATTGTTACCCAACAGCTCCTGGGAGCTAGACCTGCACTCTGGCTCTGCTGGTAAAAATATAATCAGATCATTCAGGACACCAGATACCACATATTTGGCCTCCAGGTGGGTCATGACCCCAGAGACTTTAAAGCACAGGAACTGCAGTGGAGAATGAGGGAGGGAGGGAGGGAGGGAGGGAGTGCTGTTGTTATGGCTTAAAGCAATTTCACAATTACCTGATAGCCAATGATGAATCTGATGCAAACACCCTCCATTAAGTCAGCTCTATCAAGCCCTTAGTTTGTGTTTAATCTAATGATGTAATTGTGTTCTCCAAAACACATAATCTGCCTTCTGATCTGGCCTAACCCCACAGGAAAGTTTCCCTTCAAAGGGAATGAAAGCAAGTTCCTTCACAAAGGCACTGCCAGGCCCAGCACGGCTTCTGTATCTCAAAGGGTTATCTCAGGCAAAGGGAGCCCAGGCCCCTCTTCAGCTGCAGGACTCTCTGGGAACTGCTGCTTCAGCCACAGAAAGCAGTTTCTGTTATTCACCTCACTCTTAGAGATGTTCTGGGAGTAGGAGTTTTTCCAGGTAGAGCCTCACCAGGCTGCAGCACGACCATGCCTGCAGCAGGAAGGCTGGCAGCTCAGAATGACAACCACGAAGGCAGGCACCAATTGGAAGGCAGGCTTCACAGCCAGAAACAGAAGCCCAGCAGTGCCTTCAGTGGGGACTTCTGCATGAGTCAATACAGGAGGGCAAGGAAGAGTGGTCCACTAGCATCCTTGATCTCACAGCCTTTGCAAGATCCCCTTTATCCTGCAGTGTCCTTTCGAGATCCTGCTTTTGTCTCGGTTAAGGACATCAATCACAGCTGCACAGGAACTTCCAACCTTGTGTAGCAAGTGACAGATGAATAACTCACCCTCAAAGTCTGTCAGGAAAAAGGAATTGTCAGTGTGTCCTGCCTCAGCTCACAGTGGGGTTTCCTTTCAGCTTTGTTTTTCATTTTATACTGATAGCATCCAGTACTATTCAGGACCCAGTCTGTCAGCCTGAGGCTGGCACCGCTGTGCCAGAGGAATGGGACAGATCAAGCAGAACTCTTCTTTCCTGACAAAGTTCCTCAGCTCATAGTGTCTGTACTTGGAGTATTGCATCAGATTGCCTGGGACTTGGACAGTTCCTTGGGAAGACAAGTGGATGCACAGCAGAGGCAGATGGAGCATGGTGGGACAGGGCAGCAGGTGCCTCACGCCATGGAACAGAAGGCAAAGCACAGGGGGTGCTACTCTCATGGAAGCATTTAGGTTGGAAAAGATCTTCAGGATCACCAAGCCCAACCATTAACCCTACTTGACCAAGTCCACCACCATTCCATATCCCCAAGCACCACATCTACACAGCATTTGAGCACCTCCAGGGATGGTGACTCAGCCTGTGCCAGTGCCTGACATGAAGACATTTTTCCTAATACCCAGCCTAAACCTCCCCTGCTGTAGCCTGAGGCCATTCCCACGAGTTCCATCGCTGGTTACTTGGGAGATCAACAACACCTCGTGACAGCCTTGCTTCAGGCACTTGCTAGAGAGCCAGAAGCTTCCCCCTCAGCCTCCTCTTCTCCACACTCAACACCCCCAGCTCCCTCAGCTGCTCCTCCCAGCCCTCTTCTCCAGACCCTTCCCCAGCTTTGCTGCCCTTCTCTGGGCCTGCTCCAGCCTCTCAGTGTCCTTTTTGGAGTGAGGGGCTCAAAACTGAATCCAGTACTCCAGCTGTGGCCTCACCAGTGCCCAGCACAGGGCAACAATCTCTTCCTCACTCCTGCTGGCCACACCATTGCTGATCCAGGATGCTGGTGGCCTTCTAGGCCACCTGGGCACACCCTTCAGCCCCATTCATAAAACAGCAGCTCAGGAGCTGCTCTGAGTTCAGCAGCTGTGCTCATTGCCTGACACCCCACAGCTTCCTTCATCTTTCCCAGGTCCTCCCTGAACCTTCAGATGCAATCTTTTGCAAGGCTGCAGTGTTAAAACACCATTTCAGAGCTAAGTCTGTGTAGCTAAAAGCAAACTACATAAACCCAACTCAGCTCTTCCCAGCCCCACACAGGAAATCACCTCACCAGCTGTTTGCACACGGAGCTGGGTGACAAGACCTGCAGAGACCTTGCCCTGTGCCATGGCTGAGCTGAACCTGCTGCTGTTATATCCAGGCCATGCTGCAGTCAAGCCAGCCTCACAAATGAGAGTCCTGGCTGAAGCAGAGTGTCCTGGGGCTGGAAGTTCAGATTGCAGGGAGGCTTCCTGGTTGCTGCTCCTGGGTTCTTGGCTCTTGGCTTTCTCTGCAGGCATGGCAGTGGGACAGGTGGCACTCAGGTCACTGCTGGCTTTGGGTTTCTGGTTTTGCTCTGTGTTTCACTGTGCTGCTCCTGCAAACAGGCTGAGCTAAGGTAATCCTGCATTGTGTTATTAGGGTAATTAGATTATTAGCTAAGGTAATTATGCACTGTGATTATGATGTCTCATGTTACATTAAACTCTTATCTCTTTATCTCAGCCCTGAGTTGTGTTACTTCTCCTCTCTTTTGTGTTGGGGCAGCAGGCAGCTTATCCCTCGTGCCAAACCCTTACACCCTGGGATGTGGCTCCCACCTGGAGTCACTGCATTCCAGGCAGGCTGAACTTGTGCAGCACCTGAGGAGGTGTGAGGAGAACTGGGGACATGGTGCACTGGGGACACTCAACACACTCCCCTAGATGAGGACTGAGACTGCATGTGCCAGACCACACCTGATGCCTTTTCCTCAGTAAAGAGATCATAGAATTGTTTTGGTTGGAAAAAGACCTTTGAGATCACGGAGAGACATTGAGGGGCTGGAGACAGGCAATGAAGGTGGTGAAGGGTCTGGAGATCAGGGCTAGTGAGGAGCAGCTGAGGGACCTGGGATCTTTCTTTAGTCTGGAAGAGAGTGAGGAGAGACTCTCTGGCTCCTGAAAGGAGATCTGAGCCAGGTTGGGGTTGGTCTCTTCCCCATAGGAGCAAGTAATAGGACAAAAGGAAAGGGCCTCAAGTTGCTCCAGGGGAGGTCTAGGTTGGATCTTAAAAGAAACTTCTTCCCCGAAAAGGCTCTCAGTGCAACAGGCAGATGCAGGAAACCCCTGACCTCACTACTTCATTTACCTCCAGGGAGGGCACAACGTGCAGGACTTCGGGAGGCCTGGGTCCTGTGGAGGACTGGAGCTCTGCTAGAAGCCCTGAGTGCAATGTGAGCCTGCCTGAGCACAGGAAACCACAGCAGAGAGTACTCTGGGGAGACTGGAACAGAGCAAAACTGCAGCTGATCCCATTTACTTTGAATCACAGAGCATCTGACAGCTGCTGTGAACACACAGCTCCTCCCCACGGGCAGAGGCTGCCTTGTGCATGCAAATGCCCCTGCACACACAGGCCCTGTCTCCATGGGCTGCCACCAGCTGCATGCACCATGCTCTGCTACCCACCCCTACACATCTGTTCACACAGCCCTGCCCTCTCAACAGGAGCCACCCAGCATCAAGTGTGGCCAGCAGGGCCAGGGAGGGGATTCTTCTCCTCTGCTCCATTCTGCTGAGACCACAGCTGGAGCTCTGGGGCCAGTTCTGGAGCCTCTGTGCCAGGAAGGATCTGGAGGGGCTGGAAGGTGTCCAGAGAAGGGCCACGAGGAGGAGCAGAGGGCTGGAGCTGCTCTGCTCTGGAGACAGCCTGAGAGAGTTGGGGTTGTGCAGGCTGGAGAGGAGAAGGCTCCCAGGAGACCTCATTGTGGCCTTCCAGGATCTGCAGGGGGCTCCAAGAAAGCTGGGGAGGGACTTTTGAGGGTGTCAGGGAGGGATAGGACTGGGGGGGATGGATCCAAGCTAGAGGAGATGTAGATCAGACCTTAGGAAGTTGTTCCCCAGGAGGGTGGTGAGAGCCTGGCACAGGTTGCCCAGGGAGGTGGTGGAAGCCTCATCCCTGGAGGGTTTTAAGCCCAGGCTGGATGTGGCTGTGAGCAACCTGCTGTAGTGTGAGGTATCCCTGCCCATGGCAGGGGGGTTGGGACTGGATGATGCTGGAGGTCCCTTCCAACCCTGACAATTCTGTGATTGTCTCCCCAAGCCTTTGCAAATCCACCATCTCCCTAAGGACTCCCCCTCTGCTTTCTTATTACTGTGGAATTTAACAGTGTTCACACTGCTCAATACACCTATCCTTCTGAGGCTTCTCCTGCTGCTTGCCCTGGGGTCTCATGGGAAGGTTGATGACACATGGTTGTGGACAGTGACAGGAAGTCAGAAGACAACTGACTTGTCCATAACACAGTGGAAGAGTTGTTAAAAACTCAGCTGTCAGTGAATCAAAACCCAAAGCACAGCAGCATCTGACCAAGGCTGTACAGTGGAGCATGAGCTTCCCTGAACACCTCTCTCCTTCACACCACAGCAGCTGCCAGGATTAATGATGGTGATTATTCTGCCTGCAAGGTTTTTCAAGCCCTTTGAAATGATGTCATGAAGTCAGAAATGTTACTGTGAAGGTTTTAAATTCATTTGTAGAAGGTGGAGTAAATCCTTGCCTGCTCCTGGGCTCATTCACAGTGCACACAGGGGATGGCCAAATCACATCTCCAGCAGCAGAGGTACAGTTTCTCTCTTCTATCAACAGGAAGAATCCAGATTACAACAAGAGCTCACCCTGCAAAGCCAGCTTCTAATTTCCAGGGTTTGGCAGTGTTAAAAGGCTTTATTATATTACAAGGCCTGTCTGCTCCCACAACAGCCTGCAGAGCCAGCTCCAATGAACCACGAAGGAGCACTTTGGAAAACCTCATAGAATGGTTTCAGGTGGAAGGGACCTTAAAGATCATCCAGCTCCAACCCCCTGCCATGGGCAGGGACACCTCCCACCAGCACAGCTTGCTCAAGGCCTCATCCAGCCTGGCCTGAAACACCTCCAGGGAGGAGGCAGCCACAGCCTCCCTGGGCAACCTGTGCCAGAATCTCCCCACCCTCACTCTAAAGAATTTCCTCCTCATCTCCAGTCTCAGTCTGCCCTCTTCATGAGGCTGGGCTTGGACACACCTCTGCAGCCTGTCCAAGTCCCTCTGGATGGATCCCCTCCCTCCAGTGTGTCAAGGAGGCCACACAGCTTGGTGTCATCTCCAGCTTGCCAAGGGTGTCTCTGGCACTGTCAGAGATGCTAACAGTGTCACCTCAGCCTGCACTGCTCCTGGCAGTGAAAGGGATGATGATGATGCAGCACATGTGGTCTGGTTGAGAGGAAGCTGAGCACTTCACCTACCATCCCAAGCATCCTCTGAGTGCCTTATCAATAAAAGTTATCAGCTCTCCAATACCACTGAGCTGGATCATGAGAGGAGGCTGATGGCAGCGATGTTACCTCCAGCCCTGGAGTTTTTTCAACTCTCTTTCATTTTCTTCCTGCATATCCTCTTTACACCACCTCTCAGGATCTGCCTTCAGCCCTCAAAACTCTAAGCACAGATTTATCTGCCTGGGGCTGGTGTGTGGTCCTCAGTACAGAGCAGGGCCATGCCCTGTGGCTTAGCAAACTCCATCTGCAAATGATTGTAAATACTTAGGCTGCAAAAATCTGGGTGTCAAACAGCAAAGCTTCTGCTCTCTCTTCATTGCAAAGAAGCTGTTGTTTGGGGGTTGGACAGGATGACCTTCAGAGGTCCCTTCCAAGCCAGGCCCTTCTATCATTCATGATTGGTGCAGGAACTTCTGTTTGCAGACTGCCCAAGAGTTTGAAGGCTGCTAACCAAGATGAGAGTGTGTGATAGAAAAGCAGGATGAGAGCTCACTAAGACACAGCAAAGAGAACAAACCAAAACAAATCCACAGTAAAAGTCATCCCAGGCATCTCCACTGCCAGGGGAAGCTTTCCCCTGCTCTTTCTTTTTAGCTTCACATTTTCTCCTGTGCCAGTGCTACTAAGACAGGCACAGAACTGTCTGTAGCCAGGCAATGGGAACTAATTGCTGGTCACCTTGCAGAGACTTTCTGAAAGTCCTTCATTCTAATCCTCAGAAAGTGACCCCTCTGGAACAGCTGCTCCTGAGTGACAGCCATGATGGCAGGACAGACTTCCTCAGCTCTCCAAAGCTTCCAGGGCTGACTCAGTTCTTCAGGAGCATCCACTCAGCACTTTCTTTTCCCACAGCATTCATCTCATCTGGTGCAGGTGCTGCTGGGGCGCTGCTGGGACAGGCTGGCAGTGAAGCACTGCAGGGGGACTGGGTAAACTCCAGACTTTCTTTTGCTTAAGCAATCCTTACTGCCTCCCATGAAGAGGGAGGGAGTCCAGAGAAGGGCAACAAAGTTGGTGAGGGGTTTGGAACACAGCCCTGTGAGAGGCTGAGGGAGCTGGGGTTGCTTAGCCTGGAGAGGAGGAGGCTCAGGGGAGACCTTCTTGCTCTCTCCAACTCCCTGAAGGGAGGTTGTAGCCAGGTGGGGGTTGGTCTCTTCTCCCAGGCAGCCAGCACCAGAACAAGAGGACACAGTCTCAAGCTGTGCCAGGGGAGGTTTAGGCTGGAGGTTAGGAAAAAGTTCTTCATAGAAAGAGAGATTGCCCATTGGAATGGGCTGCCCAGGGAGGTGGTGGAGTCACCATCACTGGAGGTGTTTAGGAGGAGACTTGATGGGGTACTTGGTTTAGTTGATTAGGTGGGCTGGATGATAGGTTGGACACCATGATCTTGGAGATCTCTTCCAACCTGCTCTATTCTATTCTATTCTAAGCTGGCTGAGTGGGAGATGCAGCATGGCAGCTCTTCAAACATGCAACCTGAAAGTCATGTCAGGGTTTTCAGGTCAAAAGAGATCATCTCTGCAGCCAGAGCATGTCTGTGACGCTGCACAAAGGAGAGCAGCCTGCCCCCAAGAGCTGCACATGCAGCATTCCCCACATCACATCATGCTGCCAACAGCACTGCCAAATTTTGTTCCTTTCCCATCCAAGCAGATGATTAAGCAAATCCCTAGCACAGATTTCTAGATTGAAAGGACAATTAAATCAAGGAGTAATAAAGTGTTAAGGAATCAAAGTTGCCTTCTCTAGCACACTTGGCCAGGTTAGATGTGGTGCTTGGTCCTTGTTTGCCCCCCCAAATGGCTGCTTCCCTCCAGAGCCCTGGCTGAAAATAAGGCAAGTCTCAAAGAGTTCTTGTTTGCATAGGAGCCCAGAACTGTCAGGGATGGAAGGGAGTTCAAGGCTCAGCCAGTTCCAACCCCCTGCCATGGGCAGGGACACCTCACACTACAGCAGGTTGCTCACAGCCACCTCCAGCCTGGCTGCAAACACCTCCAGGCAGGAGGCTTCCACCACCTCCCTGGGCAACCTGTGCCAGGCTCTCACCACCCTCATGGTCACAAATGTCTTTGTACTGTCTAATCTATATCTCCCCACCTCCAGCTTGGATCCATCCCCCCAGTCCTATCTCTCTCTGACACCCTAAAAAATCCCTCCCCAGCTTTCTTTCCTTCAGATCCTGGAAGGCCACAATGAGGTCTCCTGGGAGCCTTCTCCTCTCCAGCCTGCACAACCCCAACTCTCTCAGGCTGTCTCCAGAGCAGAGCAGCTCCAGCCCTCTGCTCCTCCTCCTGGCCCTTCTCTGGTCACCTTCCAGCATCTCCAGATCCTTCCTGGCACAGAGGCTCCAGAACTGGATGCAGTACTCCTGGGGGGGGTCACCTCCCTCAACCTGCTTGGAAACCATCACCCCTGAGAAGGAACCACCAAGGTGGAGAGAAGCTTCTCTTCTTTTGCAGAGAGCTGCTGTCAAAACATTTATCAAGTCTGCTCACAGCAGGCTCCTGCACAGCTCTTCTCCCCAGCTGGTCAAAACTCTCATGCTTCTGCTTACTTCCACCCAGAATGTGTTTCAGAAGGGAACAAACAAACCTTATCTGAAGGTCCCATGCAGCCTCTAGACAGAGGCACATCTAATCTCAGATGCTTTTGCAGTCACTTTCAGCCTGTGATGCAGCAAAGGCAGCTGCTCCCATGGCCAGTCCTGCATGAAGAGCAGGAGGCTGAGCAGGCAGCAAAGCCCTGCACAGGTCAAGCCCCTAACCACCAGCTTAAACCTTCCACTAATGTCAAGGGTAGTCTCACTTGGGCCTGTTCTGCAAGGTCCCTGCTGCTCATTTATGAAAACCAAGATATTTTTCATCCTGGATGGTAGTGGAAGTGACCTTCCAAGTGCAGAGTGCTGTGCAGGGCCCTTCCTTTGCCTTGTGCACAGTCTGTGCTGGTCAGAATACCACAAATGCTTCTGTACAATAAACAAAGCACTCTGCAGAGCCTCTGAACTGAGCAGGGGCAGCCCCTGGTGGAGATCAAAGATGCAGATCACTACCAGGCCTTCTGGAACATCCCAGACTTCAGTGAGGATGACATTTCCAGCAAGCAGGCCACCAGGAGATGACTTCACAACCATGCCCAGGGCTCTATTTAAAAGGAGGAGCTTGGCCATTCCAGTTAACTCCCCTAGATACTTGAGAGCCCCAGGAAGGATCTGAGGGTTAAATGTTCACAAATGGCATTGCTGTAATGCCACTGAGGCCTGGCAAAGTGTTGCAGGTTGTTTCCTGATGTCCTCTACACTCCTACCCTGACCAACACCTGAAAGAGAGCCAGGATGAGGAATGACTTGCAGCCTGGACTTTACTCCTCCTCACACAGAGACTGTTTCTGGCTTGACCAATGGACTGCTGCAGGGAATGGAATGGAATGGAAGGGTGGAATGTTGCAGGTGAAGGGTTAACTGTTGTACCACAGAGATGGAAGTCCTCCTGGGGGATAAGAAGTCACATAGTATCACAGCATTACCAAGGTTGGAAGAGACCTCAAAGATCATCCAGTCCAACCTGGCACCACAGACCTCATGACTAAACCATGGCACCAAGTGCCACATCCAATCCCCTCTTGAACACCTCCAGGGATGGGGACTCCACCACCTCCCTGGGCAGCACATCCCAATGGCTAACAACTCTCTCTGGGAAGAACTTTCTCCTCACCTCCAGCCTAAACCTCCCCTGGCACAGCTTGAGACTGTGTCCTCTTGTTCTGGTGCTGCTTGCTAGAGAGAAGAGGCCAACCCCCAGCTGGCTACAATCTCCCTTCAGGTAGCTGTAGAGAGCAATGAGGTCACCCCTGAGCCTCCTCTTCTCCAGGCTAAGCAACCCCAGCTCCCTCAGCCTCTCCTCACAGGGCTGTGCTCCAGACCCCTCCCCAGCCTTGTTGCCCTTCTCTGGACACCTTCAAGTCTCTCAATGTCCTTCTTAAACTGAGGGGCCCAGAGCTGGACACAGGACTCAAGGTGTGGCCTCAGCAGTGCTGAGCACAGGGCACGATGACTTCCCTGCTCCTGCTGGCCACACTCTTCCTGCTGCAGGCCAGGATGCCCTTGGCCTTCTTGGCCCCCTGGGCACACTGCTGGCTCATGTTCAGCCTACCATCAACCAGCACCCCCAGGTCCCTCTCTGTTTGGCAGCTCTCAGCCACTCTGCCCCCAGCCTGTAGCTCTGCCTGGGGTTGCTGTGGCCAAAGTGCAGCCCCTGGCACTTGGACTTGTTGAATGCCATCCTGTTGGCCTCTGCCCATCTGTCCAGCCTGTCCAGGTCCCTCTGCAGAGCCCTTCTGCCCTCTAACTGACCAACATCTGCTCCCAGCTTGGTGTCAGCTGCAAATTTGCTGATGATGGACTCAATGCCCTCATCCAGATCATCAATGAAGATGTTAAAGAGCACAGGGCCCAGCACTGATCCCTGGGGCACACCACTGGTGCCTGGCTGCCAGCTGGCTGTGGCACCATTCACCACCACTCTCTGGGCTCAGCCTCCAGCCAGTTCCTAACCCAGCTCAGAGAGCTGCTGTCCCAGCCAGGGGCTGACAGCTTGGCCAGGAGTTTGCTATGGGGGATGGTGTCAAAGGCCTTGCTGCAGTCCAGGCAGACCACATCCACAGCCTGCCCCACATCCACCAGGCAGTCACCTGGGCATAGAAGGAGATCAGGCTGGAGAGGCAGGACCTGCCCTTCCTAAATCCATGAAGCATTACAGCTCAAACAGGGGACTCCTGAAGCAGTTTTAATGTCTTTCATGTCAGGGCTGTATTTGATACACATAGACTCATAGACACATAGAACCACTAAGGTTGGAAAAGACCTCAGAGATCTTCAAGTCCAACCTGTTGCCCAACACCTCATATTTATGTCAGGGCTGAGGTTTATACACATTTTATGTCAGAGCTGTACTTTATACACGTATTTTATGTCAGGGCTATATTTTACAGACATTTGTGTAAGGACTATTACTTTATACACATATTTATGTAAGGGCTGCATTTTATACACACATGTTTTATAGGAGAGTTGTGTTTTACACACACATTTTGTGTATGGGCTGCATTCTATACACATGTATCACAGTCTCACAGTATTGCCAAGGCTGGAAGAGACCTCAAAGATCACCAAGTCCAACCTGGCACCACAGACCTCATGGCTAAACCACAGCACCAAGTGCCACATCCAATCCCCTCTTGAACACCTCCAGGGATGGGGACTCCACCACCTCCCTGGGCAGCACATCCCAATGGCCAACAACTCTCTCTGGGAAGAACTTTCTTAGTTTCATAGTTTCATAGTTTCATAGTTTCATTCAGGGTTGGAAGGGACCACAAGGATCAGCTAGTTCCAACCCCCCTGCCATGGGCAGGGACACCCCACACTAGATCAGGCTGGACAGAGCCTCATCCAGCCTGGGCTTAAACACCCCCAGGGACGGGGCCTCGACCACCTCCCTGGACAACCCATTCCAGGGTTTCACCACTCTCATGGTGAAGAACCTCCTCCTCACATCTAGCCTGAATCTCCCCACCTCCAGCTTCATTCCATTCCCCCTAGTCCTATCACTACCTGAGATCCTGAGAAGTCCTTCCCCAGCCTTCCTGTAGGCCCCCTTCAGATACTGGAAGGCGACAATTAGGTCTCCTCGGAGCCTTCTCTTCTGCAGACTGAACAGCCCCAACTCCCTCAGTCTGTCCTCACAGGAGAGGTGCTCCAGCCCTCTGATCATCCTTGTGGCCCTTCTCTGGACACGCTCCAGCACCTCCACATCCCTCTTGTAATAGGGGCTCCAGAACTGGACACAGTACTCCAGGTGGGGTCTCACCAGGGCTGAGCAGAGGGGGAGGATCACCTCCCTCGACCTGCTAGCCACACTTCTCCTGATGCAGCCCAGGATCTGATTGGCTTTGCGGGCTGCAAGTGCACACTGAGAGCTCCTGGTGAGCTTTTTGTCCACCAGCACCCCCAAGTCTCTCTCCTCAGGGCTGCTTTCCAGCCAGTCACTGCCCAGCCTGTATTTGTGCCTGGGATTGCCTCGACCCAGATGCAGGACCCTGCACTTGCTCTTATTGAACTTCATGAGGTTGGCTTGTGCCCACCTCTCCAGCCTGTCAAGGTCCCTCTGGATGGCCTCCCTTCCCTCCAGCTGTCTGCTGCACCACACAGCTTGGTGTCATCAGCAAACTTGCTGAGGGTGCACTCAATGCCACTGTCCATGTCCCCCACAAAGATGTTGAATAAGACAGGTCCCAGGACTGATCCCTGAGGGACTCCACTTGTCACTGGCCTCCACTGGGACATGGAGCCATTGACAGCCACTCTTTGGGTGCGGCCATCAAGCCAGTTCCTTATCCATCTAGTGGTCCACCAATCAAACCCATGTGTCACCAGTTTGGAGACCAGGATGTGGTGCGGGACAGCGTCGAAGGCTTTGCTCAGGTCCAGGTAAACGACATCAGTTGCTCGCCCCTCGTCTATTAATTTTGTCACCTGCTCATAGAAGGCCACCAGGTTGGTCAGGCAGGATTTGCCCTTGGCAAAGCCATGCTGACTGTTCCCAATCACCTCTTCACTATTCTTTTGAGCGAGTAGTGACTCCAGGAGGATCTGTTCCATGATCTTTCCAGGCACAGAGGTGAGACTGACTGGCCTGGAGTTCCCTGGTTCCTCCTTCTTGCCCTTTTTGAAGATGGGGGCAATGTTTCCCCTTTTCCAGTCTGTGGGGACTGCCCCAGACTGCCAGGACTTTTGAAATATAATAGAGAGGGGTTTAGCAACCTCCTCTGCCAGTTCTCTCAGTACCCCTGGGTGTAACCCGTCGGGTCCCATGGACTTGAAGACACCTCCTCACCTCCAGCCTAAACCTCCCCTGGCACAGCTTGAGATTGTGTCCTCTTGTTCTGGTGATGGTTGCCTGGCAGAAGAGACCAACCCCCACCTGGCTACAACCTCCCTTCAGGGAGTTGGAGAGAGCAATGAGGTCACCCCTGAGCCTCCTCTTCTCCAGGCTAAGCAACCCCAGCTCCCTCAGCCTCTCCTCACAGGGCTGTGCTCCAAACCCCTCCCCAGCTTTGTTGCCCTTCTCTGGACACCTTCAAGTCTCTCAATGTCCTTCTGAAACTGAGGAGCCCAGAACTGGACACAGGACTCAAGGTGTGACCTAAACAATGCAGAGTACAGGGGCACAATGACTTCCCTGTTCCTGCTGGCCACACTCTTCCTAGTGCAGGCCAGGATGCCATTGGCCTTCTTGGCCACCTGGGCACACTGCTGGCTCATGATAGGCAGCTGTCAATCAGCACCCCCAGGTCCCTCTCTGTTTGGCTGCTCTCAGCCACTCTGACCCCAGCTTGTAGCTCTGTCTGGGGTTGTTGTGGCCAAAGTGCAGCCCCTGGCACTTGGACTTGTTGAATGCCATCCTGTTGGCCTCTGCCCATCTGTCCAGTCGGTTGAGGTCCCTCTGCAGAGCCCTTCTGGCCTCTAACTGACCAACATCTGCTCCCAGCTTGGTGTCAGCTGCAAAGTTGCTGATGCCTGACTCAATGCCCTCATCCAGATCATCAATGAAGATGTTAAAGAGCACAGGGCCCAGCACTGATCCCTGGGGCACACCACTGGTGCCTGGCTGCCAGCTGGCTGTGGCACCATTCACCACCAGCTTTTACACATACAACCATGTAAGGGCTCTGCTTTATCCAGCCCTTCATCCCATACAGATACATCTGTAGAATGTGGCATTCATTCTTGCTAGCTGCAAAGAGCCTCAGAGAGAGATCTCACTGAGACCCTGCAGCAAAAGCCAGCCCAGCCCCGTTGCTAAATCCATCCTCCCAACCCTTTCTTCATGTGGCATTGCCTTATTGTGGCAGCAGGGAGCTGAAGCCTGGAAAGTCAACGCTGAGGCCTGTGCTGCCCCTCCTTTGTGTACCCCTCAAACACACAGGCTGCCCTTTCCTGATGAGTTCAGGAGGAGTTATCAGGAGAGTTTTGAGGCATGTGTCAGGTTTGTGGCAACCTGAATGCTAGGCAAACAACTTGTGTGTTGAATAGGCCAGTTGTATTTTAATGGCTTTATCCATTCCCAGCTTCATTTGTTTAAGGTGCCTTAACCTTGACACTAATCAATACTAACCACCTCTATAGATTACTTCTGAAGAGTTTAGCAAGGAAGGTCTCGAGAGAGCTCTATTTTGCAAGCACATTTTCTTCTATACCAAATTACTTCTCAACCTCTTTGCTCATTTTTTTTCCCCCCTTGGAAATGAATATTTCCCCTTGTGGTGCTCTTTTAGAGACCCCAGGGAGACCCCAACTCAGCCACTGTAAGAGTGCCACCACTGCTACCCAGGGCCTTTTGCTCCCCAGCCCGACCAGCAGCGTTTGCATAAGACAGCAGGGCCCCGGGGCTGTGCCTCGCAGCAACCTCTGCTTCCAAAGGCAAACAAAAAGCCCTGAACCCTTTCTGCCACATGCCCAGGCCTTCCCCCCACCACCACCTCTCTGCTGAGGACAGCCATTATTACATTTCCTTTCGGGTTATTTACAAGGTCTTGGCTCTGACATTGATTTCTTATCTGCCTCTATGACAAATGTTAAGTGTTAAGGAGCTGTCACTTGACAGAAAGATAACACAAAACAAATCCTGGGAATTAATTACTCATCAACTCCTCTTCTCTTTGGCATTTTTTTTTCAGTAAGGACAGCACAAATTGCTCAAGACCAGGGAAAACTCCACCTTGGTGGGGTGGTTTTTTTCTTCTCCCAACCAATTAATGTGTCAGCAGATGAAAAGCAGATTAAATTAGGCAGCGTCCCTGATAATCTACAGCAAGTTTGCAAGGGGATGCAGGGGAAGGGGGAAGGGGCAGATGCTTGGTCAGTTCAGGAATGAAGGGGTTTAATGTTTTACCACTTCAAATATTTTGCTGGTGGTGTAAGTTTTAGGATCCAAGCTGAGAGTTCAAAACTCTTTTCAGTTACAGAACCATTAAAATGATAAACATTTGGGATCCCCAAGTAGCTTCTACTCTAACTGTCCTTTCAGCCCTGCATTGACCGCACTATAATAGCTGCCAGCATTTGGTGGGGATTAGCCTTTCATTTAGACAAAAGCAAGCATTCCTCAGCTAAATCAGCACTTTTTGCCATCAGACTCATAAAACCTTTTCACAACACAGATTTTCAAGAGAATCCTTTAGGGTTTTAGGATGCTGCTCCTTTTACTAAGTAACAAAATACACCCCAGGGTGTCTCATTGACCGCACTCGGCTGTCCTTTGACCTCTGCAATTGTTTAGCCTAACTTCAGGACCACAGAATCTGCCTCCCCCCAACCCCCTCCCCATCAAAAAGGCTAATGTTGCTTCCTCCTAGCACCTGGCAAAGCAAAATCCGAGAGGCTCCCCGCTCTTACAGACTTCTACCGTGTTCCAGATGTTGGCAAGCAAAATGCTCCTGCAGGCAGGTTTTGGGAACCCCCCCCAAGTGCCACTCAGAACCCGGGCTGTGGCCATGACCCCCTTGCTCTGCTCAGCTGCCCTTGCCCCAGGGATACAACAGGTCATAAAGCAAGAAAAGATCTTCAGCCTTCTGGGTACACTGGCTATTTAAATGCAACCAGAAACTATGCAAGCCCAATATTGTATACGGAGAGAGCCTCCCCCCTTGAAGCAAGCAGAGAAAAGAAGACGTGTGAGAATCTCAGTTGGAAGCACAAACCCATCCCCATCACTACAAAGATCTGCATTCTTCTTCCCATTTGTTTTAAACCCTTTGAGAGGACAAACAAACATCCCCCCTCCAAGTGCATAAAACATATTTAGCTAGTTGCTTAGGTATCTGCAGAGCCTCTAAGTAAAACAGCAGAAGGAAATCGTTACGGCTTCAAAAGAGCTGTCACTAAATAATGAAGTTGACCTCATGGTGAATATACAAGAAAAAAGGGAAGGCCAGCCCAGCCCTCTCTGGTGGAGGCTGTTCCACGACCCCAGCTGGATTTCCAGAGCTTTTGCAGAGCTGTCCCCATGGCCACGGCAAAAATCAGCTGGCTCTCTGCAGCCCGTGGTGCTGCTCCAAGGCAGGCAGAGGGAACAGGAGTACAGCTGCTGCACACAACCCCCCATGCACTGTCTGGTAGGGTACAGTACCTGCTCAGACTCCTTCTAACCGATGTGAAATGCAGTCATGGTCAGAGGGCGCAGCTAAGAGTTCGTGAAGCCTTGCCACGAATTTGTCTACAACTCCCCAACACCTGGAAAATAAGAAGGGAGAAGAGAAACATTATTATGGCTCATGCTGGTGTATAGTTTGGAACAAGCCCACAAAGCCTGCCTGTCTAAACCTGACCTAGGGAGCAAAGGGACCTGGGCTGGGGGAAGCAGAGGTTTGTTCCCAGGCTGAAGCTACGTGGCTGCATCTCTGCACTCTGCCGGGAGCACAGCAGACTTTTGTCACAGGATCTGCACCTCTTGGGCACTGAAATCATTGTGTTAGGAACTTAGCACTTCAACATGAGGAAAGTAGCTGTCACAGGACCATAAAAATGAAGATGTTACTGTAGAAGTGATCACTCTTGGCTGGAAAGGAAAAGCTAAGCGGGGAAGCAGTCAGCTACTCTGAGCTGGAGATCAGTGTCAGAGTGAAATCGGAGTTAGCTGGTTGCTCTCCCTCTGCCAGCCCATAAAGGTATTTAAGTGTCTCCATTTCTAACAGAAGTTGCAGTTGCTAGAGAGAATACACCCAAAATGCCCCAAAGAATGGGCACGGTGGTGCAGAGCAAGCAGCAGGCAGAAGAGTAGCTCCTAAAACACCCCAGGGCCATACAGCACAGTCATTAGCATCGGGAAAGGCTTTAAATGAAGTTATCACTGCCCAAACCTTGACAAGACTTCATTAGGCACATGAGCTGCTTTGGTTTCTCAATAGAAGTGGACAATATTTTGCCAAAAGATTTGAAGGCATTTCCCCTGTTGCTCACAAATGGGATTTGAGGCTTAAAGCCTTGGGCCTGCTGCCAACACCAGCCCGAAGGTGGCTTTCTGCTGCACCTCCCCAGCCCCAGGTTTTACAGTCCAAAGCAACACGGCTTTAGGCTTCCTCCCCCTCCTGCCAGTTTAAAAGCCCAGCCTAGTAAAGAGAGCAGCGACAGCCCTCACCTCTCGCTCAGGAGAGGCTTTGGGTAGGATTGCTGTGCTCAGCGACACCAAACAACTCTCTTGGCAGGGCCACTGCCACGACCCCGGCAGGCTGCAGCCGCACCATGCCAGCCGCCGGCCAGCAAGGCTCCCACGCACAGAGCCTGGCTCCGAGGGGCAGGCTCCGCAGAGATTCGGTGTCTGCAGGACACGGGCAAGCTAATTCCTGCAGCTCCCGCTCCGAAATTGCTGTTTTCCAGACACGTGCTGAACATTTCACCTGCTAGTAATGACATTTTTGTATTTTCTTCTAATTACACTCAAAGTTAAGACCTTTGGCCCTGGGCCACAGACCTCTATTCAGGCTGCACACATTCTCTTAAACGCCCTGATCCTTTGTTGTCAGCCCTGGGCCTTTCATCTATTATTTACATCCATTCAGAAGAGAGATACTCTACCATTTGTGAAGCTTTAAAGCTTCTAATCATCTTAATTTCTTCACCTTTCAACCAGTGCTTCCCCTTATGGACCAATGCCAATGGTGTGACAAAATAATTTTTCAAGCCAAGATGCTCCTGGCCCTTTCCCAAACCTTGACACCCACTGGGCCCTGCTGCCTTTTGTCCTGAGCCGGCTGCCTTTGCAAACACAGCCCTGGGCTCAGCCTGGGGGGCAAGGGCAGAAGGATTTGCTTGTCAGCGCCTTGGGAGGAGTTTTCTCGGGGTTTCTGTGTGCTTCTCTCTATCACTTCCTTTCTGTGGAAGGGTCTCTCTAACAATCAGAGGTACAGTAGTGAATCAATCTGGCAAAAACTGTGAAGTACCTTCCGAAATCCAAGCCAAGAGCCACTTGAAGCCGGTTGCTTGCTCCAAAAGCTCAGCAGCCAGCCTGCTGGTTTGGATTTGTGCTGTTACCTGCCCACATGGGGCAGATGCTCACCCAATAATATTTAAGACCAAAAAACAACTCTCTAAGCCTTTTTCTGATTCCTGGCAGCATTAACTCGTCCTGACCTTACAACACAGTGTGACAACACCCCCCCCCCCCAGTTCCTTCATCCAGCGGTCAGATCGTCTTCTGAGCCTGCCTCATTTGCAAATGAAGCAGGGAACAAGCCAGCAGCTACTGCCAGCACGCAGGGGATCTCTTCAGAATTTATCACTCACCAGTCTTTGTCTCCAAGACCTGTGGGATCTACTAACATGTGATCCATCTTGACTCTTCCTTCCACTACCACTGCCTTACTCTTGATTTCTAACAGTGCTTCCTTGTTGTCTGTGTCCCCCCCCCCACACCCCCTCCCCGAAGCCCTCCAGCCCCCTTGTCTTTTCTTATTTTCACCATTTGCTTCAACCAGCAGTTCACTTGAGACTCATTCATCTTCCAGTGCCTACAGTGACAGATGCTTTCAGGAATGGCCATACTGCTGAGGGAACAAAAGATAACATCACCTCTAGGAACTGAAGGAGAAATACAACTTCAACCCTGGGACGGGGTTAGCCTGACGGACACAGCACCATAAACCTCTCTCAAGTGAGGACAAAAAAAAGGAGGAGGAAAAACAATTGTGGGGGAAAGGAATTTGACAATTAAAGGGCAAAAAGGGAGTTTCTTTCTTTTGTGGCTGCAGTGAGTGGTACTGAGGGCCTTGCATTTTCTTTTTGCTGTTTTCTTGTGTGGTTTTTGGGTGTTTTGTTGGGGTTTTTCCCCCCCTAGTTCCCCATGGAAGAATTCTGTAGCATTTTCCTGGGATAAAACTAAGAGGTGCTGAGAGAGAGGAGAAAATTCACCCCCAAACTGTCTTGGGATCCCTGCAGGCTTGACACGTTGGGACAGTTCACAGCATGCCCCACAAGTCCTTCACCCAAACACAAACATTACCTTGTTAGAATCTGCACATCCCACAGACCAGCTGCTGCTCAGCCCCCTTCTGCGGGAGCTCAGGCCCAGGGGCCAGCCTGTGCCCTTGACAAATGCCCACAGTAACTGCAGGAGGAGCACTCCACTGAACTGGCTGCTGGAGAAAGCTGTAGTTTGCAAGTACCAGCCACCCCGGTGGCTGCCATTTGAGCACACATCAGTTAGACAAAACCTCAGCTCCACTGCTAGATTCTCCAGCCAACAGCCACAGCCCTGTCTGCTTCAGACCCAAGGTCTGCACTCTCTATCTAGAGAGACTAGCACAAACTGCTGACTTGAAATATGCCTCAAGTTCTCTCTCAGGCCTGCTGGAGAGAGAGAAGTCCTGAGTGGCTCTAGAAATCTCTCACTTAAAGCAAAGGTCATGTTAGCAGCTCCCAGTGATAGGCTTGAAGTGACACCACAAATGCTGGGAGCCCTTCTCCACAGCCAGATGCAAAGCACTGCCTTCTCTCTCAGCCAGGTTTGAAGGGCAGCTGGTGTCCAGTTTTCAGACACCACAGATCAGCACCATTGCAGTGCCTGAGATGGACAGCATGGGGGTCAGTGGACATGAGAGCCAGAGCTGTAAAACCAAGCCCAAGACAGGGGCCTGGTAACTACACATCTTCTGTGGAGTGTGAAGTCAGGGGGGAAGCACAATATGAACTCCTTTAGCCTGCTTTATTGATTGCTTTTAACCATATTTAACAATTGGAGGGGAGTTAGGGCATTTTTATTGCACTCTAATAGCATGGTCAGCATTGAAGCACCAGACTGTCAATACAGAACTAAAGTAGAAACTCCCTGGTTTAACCAGAGGCTGTTACCCACAGGGTGCTGTGCAGCACCATTTGGGACATCCAATCCATGGAAGTGAAACTAACAACTGAACCAGAAGTTTGGCCATTCCTAAAGAGTGTCCCAACTCTGGACCCTGCCTTGGGAGTGCCTGTCCCATTCTGAGCCACCAAGTGACACCTTTGATGAAATCCCATTCAGAACACCCTTACACCCAGGAAACTCCACAGAAGAGAGCTGCTGGGACATGACTGAAGAAGCTGTATGCAAGATACTCTCTGTACCTCACAGCCCAGCCTGCTGGGTCCACATGGCTCTGGGAGCACAGTCCTCAGCAAGCAGGGATGAAGGTGTGCTGGAACTACCAAGAGGAAAAGCAATGAGAAAACCAAGACAGGGAGATGTACATTCTGCTGTGGTATCCAACACTCTCCATCAGCTCTGTGTAGCCCGATGGTCACCATGCCCAGGATAACTTTCTGAAGCTCCTTCCAACCCAGTCAAATCAAAGCAGCAAATAAAGCCTGCAATTAACATCCCCATAGGAAAAGTCCTGAGAATATAATCCTGCTGTCATCTGAAGTGCTAGATGCTCTTGGAATCAGATATGGACTGAGAAGTAGTAAACTCTATCCTGCCTTATAAAATCCAGGCTCTGCACTCCAGTGGGATCTCTCTCATCATGCAGACACTCCTTGCTTCTTGCACCTCCAGATGCTTATGAGAGAAGTGTTTATGGTTAATATGCAATCCATCTTCTGCACACTGCTGCTTTCACACAAGACAAAGGGTGAGGGAAAAGGTCAAAACTACCAGAGTCAAACCTCTCCCTTTACCTCCATTTTGCTGGAAGAGACCAGGTGTAAAATAGGTTCTCAGAGCCAAACTCCCTGTGCAAGAGGGGGGCCAAGGGCACCGATTAGTACCACAACTGCTGATGATGTTGTGCTCAGGAACAGCAGGCTGCTTTGAAGCAGCTCAGTGGAGGAAAGCAGCGTCTTTCAGCTGTAACTGGAGATTTTTTTTCTCTTTACATCCACATATGGAAAATTAGTTCTGATTCAAAGCTATTTGAACGAGGGATAGCTGAAATATTTACCTTTAGAATCAGAGGTAACTTCTGTCATTGCCACGAAGTTATTGACACTGAAACATGACCTTGAAATGACAGCTCCAATAATGCAAATCTTCCTGGGGAAGGTTTCAAAAAGCCCTGATTAAATTAACTACTTTAAAACACAATAGGATCAATATGTATGCAGAGAATGTAAACCCCTCTGGAAAGTTCTGCTTGCTTGATTGATCAAAAACAAAACAAAAAAAATCCTGTGGCCTTCCAGATCTCAGCTGGTGCCAGAAATTCACATAGAGGGGGAAAAAAAAATCCATCTAAATGAAAGTCTGAAAAGGTTTACCCTTCACCAGTCCATTTGCACTTCAAAAACGCCTTAAGTCCTTCAGCTAAACCCCAGGGTTGAGCCATGTCAAAAATGAGAGGGGAATGGCCATGATTTATCTTCCCTCTGTGCTCTGGACAGAGCTGTAAAATCTGCCTGCTGGTGTGCCTGTGTGGTACTGGCTGGTTTTCAGCAGCCTTGGATATTTGGCGGTTTCAGGAGCTGGCCCTGCCCAGTTCCTCACCATCCTTTCTCTCCTTTGATTAAAGTTCTGTTCAGAAAGCAGAATTTAGACTTCTGCTCACTAGCAGCCAGGCTGAATCAGGGAAATGGCCAAGCAGCTGACATCTGCCTTGTAAAGAAAACCACAGCAGCTCTTCCTCCTCCCTGTAAGATTCAGCTGTTGCCTTAGTGAGGAAACATTTGCTCAAGGAGATGATTTAAGCCTCTCTCATATTTACTTGTATCCAACACATTGTGAGCAGCAAGACCAACATAATTTTTCCATTTGTAGGTAATCAATGTGTTTGGTCACACAGGATGCATTTCCCAGCCCTCTGTACTTCAAGATACATTACCAAGGGAAGGAAAATGGAGATTTCATGGGTCACAAACTTCTGGGTCACAAGGACCTTCAGTGCTGCTGTCAGCCTAGTAAAACTCAATCAATGCACTCCTGGTTTATGTGTCCACTATTAACAGCCCTGCACCTGAATTTCCACAGTGTTTTTCTGAAGCAGAAACACCAATTCAGCAACTTCACTGCCATTCTTTGGTCAGAAATCCACGCTCTGACTCTCAGTGAAGGCATTCAAAATAGCAACAGAGCCTTACAGAAACGAAACGTGCCCCACAGAGAAACTCCCCAGCGCTACAAAACCAGGGCACCGCCACAGGGGCTTCAGGCTTTCTAAAGCTTTTTTTCCTCCTCTTTAAGACCCAAGCCTGCAAACCACACATCAGTAACACAGCTCTTATCAGTCTGAATTCTTCAGTCTTGGATAAACAGATAGACTTGCTCTCAAGGTAAATAGCAGCGAGAGGAGATTCAATATTATCTATTTTTTGCATAGCAAGGGCCCATTTATTTCCAAAGTCCTCTCCAGATTTTGCTTTTATCTCAGATTTGGTATCTCCCACTCTAAAGCAACAGAAGTGGGTGAAAAAAATATTTTGAGGAGAGATAAAAGTCTGAAGATCCTGCCACAGGAGGTGGAGCCTTGCTCAGACTAGCGGGAAGCTGGAAAACCACTGACACCGTGCTTGGGTTTGTGCTTGGCTTTGTGCAAAGCAAAGGGCAGCACTGATTGAACTGCAGGGCTAAGCTGGAAAAGAAAATAAAGGAAACCCCAAGCCTTAATCACTCTATTAGTCCCCACTCAAATCCAGAGGGTAACTTAAGTAGGAGGTTGGGGAGGAATGGCATCTTACTCAGCATCTGACGTTCTGCTCGGCTCCTCAGCCTCAACCTCCGCTTCAGCAGCAGCATGTAAGAGGCTCTGAGCAGATCTTCCTTTCTGATTATACTCTCTTCCTTTCTGATTATACTCTCTTCATGTAAACCTCATACCCAGTGGAACTGGAGAGCTCTGTGCTTTTGTGAACACAGCACTTCCCCAACTATGTCCTTCGCTGGCCCAAAGCTGTCCGACCTGGCTGCGCTTCTTTCTGAACCTGCATCTGCTCCTGGTGTGCCTGCAGAATTCCATCACCCCAGCTGCAGCCTCCACAGCAAAGCCACTGCAGCTCCCCTACATCTACCAAGATTTGCTCTTTTCTTAGGGATGATGTTCACAAAGGCAGAGTTTTGGGGCTCCTTACCACATCCAATAGTGGCAGAGACTTTTTTTTTAATACTCTTTATTGGGGAGGGAAAAAGAAGTTGTGAGGCTGTGTGTAGGCACTTACTTGTACTTATTCACACAGCTTTGTATTTAGTTACAAAGCCTGAGCAAATCAGCATTTATTCTGCACTTATTTCTTTGGTCTTTGGTTCCACATCCTGAGCAAATCAAATCCTTGCTTCATTCATTGAAAAACCCTGCTGGAGCCCCAGGCACACACCCTGAACAGCAGGACTGGGTACTCCCCTGTCAAGCAAAGTGAAGTGACTTTAGGAACTTAAGTCAAAGTGGAGCTGAGAAAGATTCCACAAAAGTGTAAACCAAAAGCTAAACACAAACAAGAAATCCCCTGTGGATTCATTAGCAAGCAGGGTGGTAGGGCTGCCTCTAATTCTCCTATAAAAGCCCAGGACTACCTGCAGAGCCTGGGAGTGCAAATCACATTAGTGGAGCCACCAGATGACCAAAGAAAGCACTGGAGGCCTGGTGAAACTGGTAAACAAAAGGCAGCATTCCAGCTGAATGCTGCTGCTGGAGTCAGCAGTGTAAGATGCTTGGATCTGATAACCCAAAAAGCAGATTAGCTGCAGGCAACAAAGGAGTAAAATGAGAAACAAAGAGGTCATTTTGACACATGAAGAAATCATTTCCATTAAGCCATCCCGAGTTTACTGTGTGGTTATAAAAAACTGCTCCTACCCCAAGTGCCATTTGAAGCAATGAAGCTGTGAGTGTGGCATCCTGGATGAGTTTCTGAAAGCAGTATAATTTAAAGAGGCCCTTTTGGCCTTTGAATCTTTATGGCCTTTTAAAGCTCTAATAATGATTTTTAAATCTGTGGTACAGATTTCAGCTGGAAGGCTTAACACATACTGCTGGGCTTGGCTAACAGAGAATTCATGAGCTGCATCTGTCTTGATCTCCCAGAAAATGCCTGAGTTTTGTCTCTCTTTAAAAGCCTTCAGCAAACCTGCTCACAGCGACACAGAGGGCTGCCTCCTCTGCCACTCCTCATCTCCTCACTCGCTTTCGGCACAGGAATTCTGCTCTGGCCAGAAGCTTAACAAAGGATTTTAATCCTGGAACAAGTCTGGGCATGCTTGGACCACGAGGGCCAAATGGCAAAACTGAGGCCCAGAAGAATAGCCAGAGAGGAGAGAGAGAGAATTCAGCACAGTTTGGGCTAACGTTGGAAAACCTGCCACAAATTTCACAGTCACAGAGTGTGAGGGGCTGGAAGAGACCTCCAAGGCTCAGCCAGCCTGACCCCCTGCCAGAGCAGGGGCACCCAGGGCAGCTCACACAGGAACAGATGCCTCCCCAGCTTTGTTGCCCTTCTCTGGACACCTTCAAGTCTCTCAATGTCCTTCTGAAACTGAGGAGCCCAGAACTGGACACAGGACTCAAGGTGTGGCCTCAGCAGGGCTGAGCACAGGGCACAAGGACTTCCCTGCTCCTGCTGGCCACACTCTTCCTGCTGCAGGCCAGGATGCCCTTGGCCTTCTTGGCCCCCTGGGCACACTGCTGGCTCATGTTCAGGCAGCTGCTCTGCTGCTTCCCAAACTGGGTGACTTGCCCTGGATAAAAGCCAGCTCTTGTTTTCTGCTGGTATTAAGAGATGCTTTTAGTCTGTCAAGAAAAACATTAAGGGAGGTGTTTGTAACTGCACATGTGTGCTTGCTGCACATGTGTGCTTGAAAGTTGAATGTAAGAGAGTTGGGAAAGCATGTCACACAATGTGAGGGGCTGGAAGGGACCTCCAGAGCTCATCCAGTCCAACCCCCTGCCAGAGCAGGGGCACCAAGGGCAGGTCACACAGGAACACAGCCAGGTGGGGGGTGAATATCTCCAGAGAGGGAGACTCCACAACCCCCCTGGGCAGCCTGCTCCAGGGCTCTGGCACCTCACAGGGAAAATATCCTTCCTCCTGTTTCCATGGCACTTCCTCTGCCTCAGCTTCCACCACTGCCCCTTGTGCTGGCATTGGGCATCCCCCAGCAGAGCCTGGCTCCAGCCTCTGGGCACTCACCCTGCACAGCTTTAGCAACAGCAAGGAGGTCACCCTCAGGCTCCTGCTCTCCAAGCTCCAGAGCCCTCAGCTCCCTCAGGCTCTCCTCATGAAGAAGATCTTCCTCTTCCTTAATAATTTCTGTGGCTCTGTGCTGGACTGTCTCTAGTAGTTCCCTGTCCCTCTTGAATTGAGGGGCCCAGAACTAGATATAATATTCCAGATGTGGTCTCACCAGGGCAGAATAAAGGGGCAGGAGAACCTCTCTTGACCTCAATTTGTTGCATACTATAAAGAATTCTATATACTCAGTGCCCAAGTAACTCTTTTTCTGTCTTTTCAAGACTGCCCTGCTATGAAATGTCCATGAGTTGGAATGCTGTGGCACACAGGTTTCAGCCTCCTGGCTGTGCTGTCTGCATCCCAGCACCTGAACCAGGAGGAGGGACCAGGCCTGGCCGTGACACAGCATTTCTTACCTGGGTTTTGTGCACGTTCCCTACCTAAACCTGCCAGCTCCAGCAGGGATGGGATGTCACAAGCATCTGCATCCACAGCTAATTGATTCTCTTCAGCAATAAGCACAGAGAAAACAGACCCAGAATACAGCTCAGCAAGGTGCAAGAGGCACTGTGTGAGTGGACAGCCTGTGGCTGTGTGCAGGTCCGAAGGGATGGGCTGCACTGCTCTGGAGATGCTGCCAGCCAGGCTCAGTGAAAGGCTCCCACAACCCCTCCTGCAAACACCTTCTGCTACCTGGGGACTCTGCCAAAATGCAAAGCCAATGGCATCCTGGCCTGCATTAGAAATAGTGTGGCCAGCAGGAGCAGGGAGGTCATTGTGCCCTGTGATCTGCTTTGGTTAGGCCGCCCCTTGAGTACTGTGTCCAGTTCTGGGCCCCTCAGTTTAAGAAGGACATCGAAACACTTGAAGGTCTCCAGAGAAGGGCAACAAAGCTGGGGAGAGGCCTTGAACACAGCCCTATGAGGAGAGGCTGAGGGAGCTGGGGTTGCTTAGACTGGAGAAGAGGAGGCTCAGGGGAGACCTCATTGCCCTCTACAGCTACCTGAAAGGTGGTTGTAGCCAGGAAGGGGTTGGCCTCTTCTCCCAGGCAAGCAGCACCAGAACAAGGGGACACAGTCTCAAGCTGTGCCAGGGGAGGTTTAGACTCGAGGTGAGGAGGAAGTTCTTCACCAAGCGAGTCATTCGGCATTGGAACGGGTTGCCCAGGGAGGTGGTTGAGTCATCGACCCTCGAGGCATTCAAGAGGGGATTGGATGTGGCACTTGGTGCCATGGTCTAGTCATGAGGTCTGTGTTGATAGGCTGGACTTGATGATCCTCAAGGTCCTTTCCAACCTAAGTTATACTGTGAGACTGTGATACTGTGATACCCCTGAAAGGGGAGAGCCACAATGCAGATTTCTAGTTCTACAGTAAGGTCATCCTCTGAGGACATCTGCACCAACACACTGACACCAGGGCAAAGGCAAGAGTGAAAGCAGTCCAATGGTAAAGAATAGATAGAGTATGCCCATGGTAGCCATGCTGCTCCTAGTATTTTTGCCATGTCTACCACCTGGGAGACAAAGGAGTTGGATGGATAGAAGACAGAGTAGAAGCCCCTCTTCTAGTATTGTTCTTTTAAAGGTCCCTTCTTACCCCCAGCAGCACTCAGGCAAGACCATGCCTTTATAAATCCACAGAAGGAAAAAGTAGTGGAAGGTGTAAAGAACAAGTCAAGAAGGAAATAGATGTTTAAGAGAGAAGAGTCCTTGGGGCCATAATGTGCACACTCCTGCTGGGTAAATCTGCATGGAGGGGGAGCAGGCAACGCTGTTATGCATCAGGCTCATCTTGAACACTCATGCTGAGGAGAAGGGAAAGAATAAATGGGAGTTCAAAGATTCACAGAAACCCTTGTTTGTATTTCCAAGCCTCAGTCAGGCTGCAAAGATGGATGCTGCAAAGATGGATGCTGCTAGTTATCACTTCAAATGCTGCACTTCAATGTAGTTGGCTTTTCTACTGCAGAGACAACGCGACCTTTGCCTGGGAGTCCCTCACAGCAGATGACCATCAGGGATTTCTTGCAGTACCTTTCTAATAACAATGTCAGAGCACTCTAAACCAAAGGGCAAGCTGATCACAATATTTTAATATATATATATATATATATACACACATCTTCAAACATTTACTCCCAGCTGACCCCCCATTTTAATTACAAAGAGCTTTCTAAGGCAATTTCCAGTCGTGCTGCAAAGCAGAAGCTCTGTCAGGACTTGCTGCTTGCCTGCTGTTGCTTGTGCAGAAAGGCACAGTGTGGGCAGAGCCTCCTGAAAATGCCCATGTTCAAAGCTTTATCTTTTTGAGGAATTCAGGTTATTTTTACATTGGGTCAAGCACCTGGCTCAAGTCTTCTCTCAGCTGGGACCACCACAGACCCAGTTGTGGGCAGCGTACTGAACACCTGGGAGGTGGAAGAAGCTGCTTTCTTGTTGCTGTGTTCCCTCAGCAGGGCTGCAACCAACACCCCCACACAGACTGGGACATTGTCTCCTTACAGACCCAACAGCAAAGCCACAAACAGATCAGGACATCTTCACTACTCATGCAGATCCAAATGTGCTACAGCTGCAGTCTGAGTCTTCATCCCCCTTCACATTAAAACCCCTGCTGCTGAAAAGCTCTCTAAATAAAGACTTCCACCATGCCCACAGAGCTCCCTGAGCTGATGCCCCTGAGCTACATTTTGGGCTGCAGCTAGCAGACATTGAAATAGGTACCCCAATAGAAACAGAAACGATGCCTGACCCAGCCACTGCTTGTCATGCTGAAGGCCAGAAGTGTTTATGGAAATGGGGATTGAAGCATTTTATCTTAAGGCTGGTGGAGAAACCAAGCTGCTCTCTGAACAATTAAACAGAAATCTGTCACTGATAATGTGTCAGGTGAAAGACACAGGGCAAGGAAAGAATACTGCTCAAGTCTCCCAAGGATAGGACAGTTCCTAGTGCTCCAATTGCTTCTTCCACATCTCCAGTGCTCTGGCACAGAGAGAACCGACAAGAAAAGGTCAAGGAATGAGAAAAGCCTTTCAATAATAATAGTGAAATAATGAGAGTCAATGGGCAGGGAACAGCCTGTTCTCACACACAGACTGAAGGAGAGAGGAGGTCTCACAAAGACGACTAAGGACAAGATCATTCTGCTGTTGAAGTATAGGAGCAGGGCAACAGATGGGAGCACTGTAAAAGGAGCTCTCTCTGCTTGTGATTACAATCTTCAGAGAGTCTGGGAGAGGTGGACTAAAGAGGATAACAGCATTTTCTTCTCCCAGCATCATAACCAATTTATACTGAGCTCCTCAGGACAGAGCTGACCTTCTATAAACTGATAGAGATCTCCATTCTTGTCAGGGCCTCTTTAGAAGCTACCACAAACTGCATGAACTGAAAAACCCATAAAGAGACAGCCTGGGATGAAAAAAGAGCATTCCTATTGCCAGCTGTTAATCACAACAACCAGGAGTGTATGCAAAGCCATACATTAACACAATCTAACCCTCCCAATAGTCTAACCTGCTCCAAAATGCAAGTCCTCCCTCCTCCTCCCACCTCCTGCCAGAGAAAACTCTCCACTGCTGCTAAATGTATTGGTTTTCAAGGCCATGCCTATCTACTAATCTACAGAGAAAAGCAGCTTTGATGGGGTAGGAATCCTTCCATGGAATTCAAAAGGAAGGCACTTCAATCTATTGTTGCTGTACAAGCAGCTTCAGAGGACAGGTTGTGTAAAAGCTAAGCACTGGCTTCACCGCCTGTCACCCCTGAAATCCCTGGTGTGACAATAAGCAGGACTTCCCCACCATATGCTACACCTTTCTGCTGCCTTCCAGAAGGCCTTTTATCTGATGCTGGGAACAGGCTCTTGCTGCAGATCTGCATGCAGAGGACTTAAAGTGCACACAAATGAGAGAGGGAGCTGGGGAGAACGAGTGGCTGAGCATAGGAAGGAACAGGAAATCAATCCATTTTCAGATGCCATCTTTCCTTCACTACTTCTGTTTCACCTCCTCCCACACTTGCTCCCTCTCCCTCACCAGCTTCCTACTGTACCAGCAATTCTCACACCTACCCACTAGCAAAGGAAGGGCACTACCAACATCATCTTCCTTCTGCTGGTGCAGTATGTCTTGGTCTTAAGAGTCCTGCCTGATTTACCCTGACCTGGTTTTGGCAGTCATCTAAAACCAGCAATTCTGTCTTCCAGCTTTTCCTGCTTCCCCAAGTACCAACCCATGTCCCATCTAATGCTAGGATTTGAGGTCTGAGGGAAACTCTGAGAAATCAACAGAAAGATGAAAATTACAGTGTGTGTGAAGAATAAACAAAAGCAAAGCAAAGCAAACAAGGGCCAGCAGCACAACAATTCCAGACAAGCTTTAAATAAACATATGTGGGAGGCAGCAGGAAAGGCATTCGGTTCCTCATGCTCAGATGCACACAGGTAATGACCTCTGTCTCTTGCTCTCCCAGAGCTAACAATGCTGGTTATTGCACTCCTCCAGTGTGATCTGGAAAGGATCCAGCACACTACTGATTGCATTTCATCCACAGTTAGTTTAACCTTTGAAACATGACAGTCGGTGGCAGGGAACAGGCCAGCACATAAGGTCAGCCCAACCTTGTGTCCCCAGTGTTTGCACAGAAAACAACCCAGTGGCCAGGGAGTCCTCCCCTACAAAGGCAAGAGACCAACAGGGACAGCACTGAAACACTGATTTCATTGCAAGGTGCCACTGCCCAAACAGAAAGCTACTGCTTCTCCTTCCCCCAAAAACCTGTAAGAAATAACATTACATGGAAAGGGTCTCCTTTGGGAAGGTGGAGATGTGGCTGATCACAGTATAGCCAAGGTTGGAAGAGACCTCAAGGATCATCAAGTCCAACCTGTCTCCACAGACCTCATGGCTAGACCATGGCACCAAGTGCCACATCCAATCCCCTCTGAAACACCTCCAGGGATGGGGACTCCACCACCTCCCTGGGCAGCACATCCCAATGGCTAACGACTCTCTCAAGGAAGAACTTTCTCCTCACCTCCAGCCTAAACCTCCCCTGGCACAGCTTGAGACTGTGTCCTCTTGTTCTGGTGATGGTTGCCTGGGAGAAGAGACCAACCCCTTCCTGGCTAGAACCACCTTTCAGGTAGTTGTAGAGGGCAACGAGGTCTCCCCTGAGCCTCCTCTTCTCCAGGCTAAGCAACCCCAGCTCCCTCAGCCTCTCCTCACAGGGCTGTGCTCCAGACCCCTCCCCAGCCTTGTTGCCCTTCTCTGGACACCTTCAAGTCTCTCAATGTCCTTCTTAAACTGAGGGGCCCAGAACTGGACACAGGACTCAAGGTGTGGCCTAACCAATGCTGAGCACAGGGCACAATGACCTCCCTGCTCCTGCTGGCCACACTCTTCCTGATGCAGGCCAGGATGCCCTTGGCCTTCTTGGCCCCCTGGGCACACTGCTGGCTCATGTTCAGGCAGCTGTCAATCAGCACCCCCAGGTCCCTCTCTGTTCGGGATCTACTGTTTGATGCTGCTTGATACCTATCAAGCACGTGTTGCACATCACTACTTCTCCAAGAACTCGGTGGGGGGAGGATCAAATCAAAGGGAATATAAGTACTGTCTGAAACAGCAGTGCAACACCTGGGTCAGCAAGTGCAACAAGGACACTTTGTGCTGCCAGGAAGGCAAAAAGAATAACAACTAATGCTGTGAAGTTGTCAGTTCCTCTCAATCTCACCTCCTCTCCAGAAGTGTCTCTTCTGAAGCTCACATTTCCTCTCTTGTGCACCTACTTACGAAATGAAGCAGCAGCTCCTTCAGCTCCTCTGTGCTTCTACAGAGCAGTACAGGACTCAGAACAGTCCTCAGAGGATCAGCTGCATGCTTTGTTCCTGAATACTAGTGTCAAGTTTCAACACAATCCTTACTGGCAGGAAACTATAGGCGAACAGACAGCAACAAAGATACTCCTGGCTCTCACATGTTCCTTCAGGATAGGTTAAGAGCATTTTGAAGCTATTAAAATGGTGCAAATCCAATTGCCCATAGGAACTCCTGCCCTCGAATATAATGGCAGCAATGACAACCTCTTCTTGGTGACACTTGGAGCACATGCACTTGGATTTCTCACTACTTGGCTAAGTGTTTGTCTGGGTGGCTCAGGGAGTGTGTGCTCTCCCTGAAAGGACACTTCAGCAGAACCCATCCTGCCTTAAGTTCTCAGAGAAACGCTGCCAAAAAGTGGCAACAACAAAGCCTTCGTCTTTCTTTCTCTCTGTTAGCGTTTCATAGTATCATAGAATCAGTCGGGGTTGGAAGGGACCACAAGGATCATCTAGTTCCAACCCCCCTGCCATGGGCAGGGACACCCCACACTAGATCAGCCTGGCCAGAGCCTCATCCAGCCTGGGCTTAAACACCTCCAGGGACAGGGCCCCAACCACCTCCCTGGACAACCCATTCCAGGGCTTCACCACTCTCATGGGGAAGAACTTTCTCCTCCCCTCCAGCCTCAATCTCCCCACCTCCAGCTTCATTCCATTCCCCCTAGTCCTAGCACTCCCTGAGATCCTGAGCAGTCCCTCCCCAGCCTTCTTGGAGCCCCCTTCAGATCCTGGAAGGCCACAATGAGGTCACCTGGGAGCCTTCTCTTCTGCAGACTGAACAGCCCCAACTCCTTCAGTCTGTCCTCACAGCAGAGCAGCTCCAGCCCTCTGCTCATCCTCCTGGCCCTGCTCTGGACACCTTCCAGCACCTCCACATCCCTCTTGTCATAGGGGCTCCAGAACTGGAGGCAGGACTCCAGGTGGGGTCTCCCCAGAGCTGAGCAGAGGGGGAGAATCACCTCCCTTGCCCTGCTGGCCACACTTCTCCTGCTGCAGCCCAGGATCTGGTTGGCTTCCTGGGCTGCAAGTGCACACTGAGAGCTCCTGCTGAGCTTCTTCTCCTCCCCCAGCACCCCCAAGGCTCTCTCCTCAGGGCTGCTTTCCAGCCAGTCCCTGCCCAGCCTGGATTTGTGCCTGGGGTTGCCTCCACCCAGCTGCAGGACCCTGCCCTTGGTCTTGTTGAACCTCCTGAGGTTGGCTTGTGCCCAGCTCTGCAGCCTGTCCAGGTTTCCTAGGGTTCCTTCACTTACAGAACCCCAATGCCTTTACAATACATTTAATGCAATACAATTAATTTACATCTTTGGTTATACTCTAGCACCTTCTTCTTCATCTCCTAAAGGAAATTTGAAATGCTGGCAACGGTCCTGCTAAGAGCAGGAGCTGGATTAGACCTCAGCACCACCAGGAGCAATGCACTCACACACAAGCCTCCTTTGCTGCTCCCCTTGCTTCCCCTCACAGCCCTGCAAACCACCACCACGAGGGACAGACTGGAAATCTTGCCTCTAGATTTTCCTGGAGGCAAACTCAGGGTCCTCCCAAGCAGGCTGAAAAGCAAAGTAAACTTGCATGAAGAAACAACTGTGCCTTAAGGCTTTCTGTGCTGAGGTAACAGTAATTCTTGGATTTAGAGTGGAAAGAGGATGGTGCCTGAAAAACTTAGAAGCACATGAGGGAAACAAAGCCTCTGGGCAATCCAGAGACTTCTCACTCTGAACTTGCTTGTAACTCCTCACACCTCCCCACCCTGAGCCTCTACAATGGCCAAAGGCCTGTACCAAAGTAGCCATGGGAAGCACATCGTGCTTTGTAAGTGCTCTGTGTCACCTTGCAGCCGTTGCCACATGCAGGACCTGCAGCATGGCTCCTTTCCAGAGCTCCCACACGAGACCATGTGGTGCACAAAGGAAGAGTTAACTCCCACACATGGAGGAGCGGCACTGCAACACCCCAGAGAGCAGGGCAGCAGAGCAGAGATGTTTAATGGTGAGGCCTGAAAGCAGCAAGGTCAGGCCCAAGTCAGGGTGCAAGAAAGCCCACCCAGAGCAGAGCTGCTGATGCCTCCACACCAACTGGCTGCCCCTCGCTGGGAGAGGGCTCATCCACCCCGGCTCAGCAGCTGCCCAGGATGGCTCTGTGCAGTCACACTCCCAGCCCTGCGGCCAAAACGTGTCTCAGATACAAAAGCACCACATAAATGAGGCTCTGCAAAGTGAGCTGAGACCCAGCAGGGCTCCCTGGTGCTGGCCTGGCCTCAGATCAAGGCCAGCTGCCTCTGCCCCGTGAGGCACTAGGGGCTGGACGTGCCCCGGGATTGGCATCTCTGTGACAAGGAGACACAAGGGACAGATCGGGGGGAGAAAAGTCCCTTGGGGATTTGAAGGCCTTGAAAGAGAAGATAAAAAGGGCTTAGGTCCAATGCTATGAAGACAAGAAAAGCCTGGCAGAGGAATGCAGAAAGAAAGGTGACACAGTCAAGGTGGGAGGCTGGAAACAGTTTTCAGAGGGAGCAGGCACAAGGCTGTGTTTGGCCAGCAAGCACACCCCTGACATGGGGAAGCCAGCAGCACAGCCTGCCCACTGATCTTCCCCTCTCCAAATGAAAGCAAACCAGCTAGGACACAGCTGCTCTGCAGAAGGACCCAGTACGGCCAGCCCTGCCCCAGGCAGGACACAGGGACGGGTGACAGAGGCAGCCCAGGCACGGCCACAGAGAAGGGATGTGGGAGGGAGAAGCCTGAGCTCAACATCCCAGAGGACACGGCAGGGAGACAGGGCAGGGATTTCAGCCCCAGCCCAGGGAGACTGATGATCCACTTGATGGCTGCAAGTGCTTCCCGCAGGAAGACAACGTCCCCTGAGAGCGAGGTGGGGCAGCCAGCAGTTCCTTTGTCAGAGGATGCAAAGACTCGCTTCCATTTTAAAGTGAAACCCCTTGTCCTCAGCAGGCAGGAGCGAGCACAAGCCAGCACCTGCGGGGCAGCAGCCTCTGCTCACTCACACTGCCGGGTTTCACAGAATCACAGTGTGAGGGGCTGGAAGGGACCTCCGAAGCACATCCAGTCCAACCCCTGCCAGAGCAGCATCACCCAGGGCAGGGCACACAGGAACTCATCCAGGTGGGGTTTGAATATCTCCTGAGGAGGAGACTCCACAGCCCCCCTGGGCAGCCTGCTCCAGGGCTCTGTCATCCTCACAGGGAAAAAATCCTTCCTCCTGTTTCCATGGCACTTCCTCTGCCTCAGCTTCCACCACTGCCCCTTAGACACTCTGCTTTCAGACACGGCTGTGAGCTCTGCTTTACACCGCCAGAGTCCCTCAGTACCCCCCTACGCCCCACACAGGCACACCCCCGTACCCCCTACGCCCCACACAGGGGCACACACTTATACCCCTTAAATCCCATGCAAAGCTGCTTCTTCTGGAGAGACTGACATTAAGACCCCACGGACTGCAGGCAGAAGCTGCTGCAGCAGAACTCCTGAACTGGAAACAAACACCAAGAGTCCCAAACGTGCCCTGAAATGGACAGCTGCTAAAACGATGTGAACCTGGAAGCTTCAAGAAGAAACATTTTACTCTCTTGATTCAGACCTAACCCCATCTTTGGTGACACTAAGCCTCAGTAAGACTTTACCAAGCCCAGCTGAAAGTTACTCCTTGTCCTCATTACCCACTTTGCTCTGCCTTTCTCACATGAACTTGTAGTACATCAGGAAGAGTGTGGCCAGCAGGAGCAGGGAGGTCATTCTGCCCCTGTACACTGCACTGGTTAGGCCACACCTCGAGTCCTGTGTCCAGGTCTGGGCCACTCAGTTTATGAAGGAGGTTGACTTGCTGGAACGAGTCCAGAGAAGGGCAACAAAGCTGGGGAGGGGTCTGGAGCAAAGCCCTGTGAGGAGAGACTGAGGGAGCTGGGGTTGCTTAGCCTGGAGAAGAGGAGACTCAGGGGTGACCTTATCACTCTCTACAACTACCTGAAGGGAGGTTGTAGACAGGCAGATGATGGTCTCGTCTCCCAGGCACCCAGTACCAGAACAAGAGGACACAGTCTCAGGCTGCGCCAGGGGAGGTTCAGGTTGGATGTTAGGAAGAAGTTCTATACAGAGAGAGTGATTGCCCATTGGGATGTGCTGCCCAGGGAGGTGGTGGAGTCGCCGTCATTGAAGGTGTTCAGAAGGAGACTTGCTGGGGTGCTTGGTGCCATGGGTTAGCTGTTTGGGTGGGTTGGATTGGTTGATGGGTTGGACACGATGATCTTGAAGGTCTCTTCCAACCTGGTTTGGTTTATTCTAATAAAGTTTATTCTAATAAAGTAAGGTTTACACACATGAAAATACAGTGAGGCTGAAAACCCATCTCACCCCTGCACCAAAGCACCCTAACACATCAGGCACTCAGCAGAGCAGAGAAAGCAGGATGTCAAAGCAAACTTCATCTCCCTGCTGCTGCAGGCAGGCACTGCAACTCATTCATTGATTTTCCTTCACCGAAAAATAACTGATTGTCAAAGCAGCATTGCTGGGCAGGATCAAAGCCTGGCCTACAGGAAATGCACAAACAAAGCATTTGGAAATGAGGGTTAATTTGGCATGCAGTTTAACAGCATTAGCTTTTATTAGCAGCATTTCAAGGTCAGGCACAGCCACGTTTAAAACCTTCGGGTTCGTTACAGTCTCAGCTGTGGCAGATTGGAGTTCAATATATCTCAAGATGAAGGAAAGCTGCACAAAAGCTCCAATCAAACAAAGCCAACACCAAACCCAATCCTGGGCCCTGGTTTGGCATTGCAAGCAGTGAACCCAGCAAAACTATTCCAAGGGAAGCAAACTAAGGCAGCGATGTGGCTCCTGAGCTCTGCTTTGAGTTAACAGAATAGAATAAACCAGGTTGCAAGAGACCTTCAAGATCATCGAGTCCAACCTATCATCCAACACCACCTAATCAACTAACCCATGGCACCAAGCACCCCATCAAGTCTCCTCCTGAACACCTCCAATGATGGGGACTCCACCACCTCCCCAGGCAGCACATTCCAATGGGCAATCACTCCCTCTGTGTAAAACTTCCTCCTGACCTCCAGCCTGAACCTCCCCTGGCACAGCTTGAGACTGTGTCCTCTTGTTCTGGTGCTGGCTGCCTGGGAGAAGAGACCAACCTCTGCCTGGCTACAACCTCCCTTCAGGCAGTTGGAGAGAGCAAGAAGGTCTCCCCTGAGTCTCCTCTTTTCCAGGCTAAGCAACCCCAGCTCCCTCAGCCTCTCCTCACAGGGCTGTGCTCCAGACCCCTCCCCAGCTTTGTTGCCCTTCTCTGGACTCGTTCCAGCAACTCAACCTCCTTCCTGACCTGAGGGGCCCAGAACTGGACACAGGACTCGAGGTGTGGCCTAACCAGTGCAGTGTACAGGGGCACAATGACCTCCCTGCTCCTGCTGGCCACACTCTTCCTGATGCAGGCCAGGATGCCATTGGCTCTCTTGGCTGCCTGGGCACACTGCAGGCTCATGTTCAGCCTACCATCAACCAGCACCCCCAGGTCCCTCTCTGCCTGGCTGCTCTTAGCCACTCTGACCCCAGCCTGTAGCACTGCCTGGGGTTGTTGTGGCCGATGTGCAATACTCTCCTCAAATTAACAACCCCTTGGTTACTGCAAGGCTTCACACTGCCAAGGGGGGGAAGAAGGAAAAGTTCAATCAGCAGTTGCAAAAACTGCTTTCCATCACCTGAGCACAGGAGCCAGGCACACATCAGGCCAGATGGAAGGAGTCCTTGTGCTGACGTGGTTTGTGCAAGACTTAAATAGCTGCTGATGAGAGCTGAGTGATAACGCAAGCGAGAGAGTCGAGATGGCTTCATACTTTCAGCAGTGCTTTGCTTTGGGTCTGGGGGGTGTTTCTGCTCAGAATTCAAGTCAGCACATTTTATTTATTTCCCCAAAGAGTCACTGACCATGTAAAATTTTATTACACTCTGCACTTTGTTTACTCAAAAGCATACAAGAGGACAGTGGGAAAAGCAAAATTGAGCATTAAACTGAGGTGCTCAGCCCCAAAGCCAGGAATACCCCTCAGAGCCTGGAGATTTTCCCTCTCCCTGGTTCATCACTGCCAACCCCCCAGGAATGTTTGTTTCCATCAGCACATTGGTGGTTATGCCACAGACAGGGTTGCTGCCTGCCTCTGCATTGAAGCTGCTCTTCATCCCCCCCAGCTGCCCAGCCTGCTGGCAGGCCTTACCAGCCACTGGCCCCAAACATTTCATGACATCAAGTCCAGACTGCACTCAACACAAATCCTCTGACTGACTTCAGAGTGTCAGGGATGCATGCCAGGAGCTTTGCAAAGGCTGGTGGGGCAGGGATGTTAGGGGACTGCAGCCTCCTCAGGCTCTTTCTTTGCAGCTCTCTGGCAGAGTTCAGAAGAACCCCAGCCCAGCCCAGCCCAGCCCAAGCAGAGTGCACAGCAGTGGCTCTCGAGGGGCATGATTAATCCTCTGGCACCTTGACAAAGCAGCTTGTCCTCAGCCAAAGAAAGGATTTCTCTGATTTCCTCCCAGGACAGGAGATGGTCTTTATCCATCATCCCTTCTTCCTGATCTCTTCTGCCAGAGTCCCCACATCAGCAGAACTGTCTATCAGAGCAGACAGCAGGAGGGAGAGGGCTGCCTGACTGATGGGGCACCAGTGCTATTTAAGTGTAGGAACCTATTGTTAGAAACTCACTTTACAGCAGTTAAACAAATATAATGGCAACCAATTCAGCCTTTGTACCACCAGAGTAAGCTCCAGCTAATCAGTAAAGTTAGCTAATTACACTGATCTGATTTAAAATCCAGACAAATTGTGGAGACCAAGGCACAATCACTGGGCACTGAAAGAGACCTTCTAAAGGGAAGCATTTTGCACACACTCTCTCTGAATTGAGCTATGGCTGCTTCCATTTTCACTCCCCTTGGGAGCAGGACCATGCACTCAGGCCTCCTGTCCTTCTCTCCCAATCACAGACCCTCTAGATATCAGTCACAGTAAAATCATTGCTCTCACAAAGCAGTTGAACTTGCTTCCTCTTCCCTTCCCAGGTAAAGCTGTCAGAAGCTGGGGGTTAGGAGATTGTCAGGACTTGCAGCTTCATAAAATGCCTTCTAACAGAACACTGCAGATCACAGCCAGCTCCCCCCCAGAAACCTCTCTGAGGACACAGTCTCACAGTATCACCAAGGTTGGAAGGGACCTCAAGGATCATCGAGTCCAAGCTGTCACCACAGACCCATGAGTAAACCATGGCACCAAGTGCCACATCCAATCCCCTCTTGAACACCTCCAGGGATGGGGACTCCACCACCTCCCTGGGCAGCACATCCCAATGGCTAACAACTCTCTCTGGGAAGAACTTTCTCCTCACCTCCAGTCTAAACCTCCCCTGGCACAGCTTGAGACTGTGTCCTCTTGTTCTGGTGCTGCTTGCCTGGCAGAAGAGACCAACCCTCACCTGGCTACAACCTCCGTTCAGGTAGCTGTAGACGGCAAGAAGGTCTCCCCTGAGCCTCCTCTTCTCCAGGCTAAGCAACCCCAGCTCCCTCAGCCTCTCCTCACAGGGCTGTGCTCCAGACCCCTCCCCAGCTTTCTTGCCCTTCTCTGGACACCTTCAAGTCTCTCAATGTCCTTCCTAAACTGAGGAGCCCAGAACTGGACACAGGACTCAAGGTGTGACCTAACCAGTGCTGAGCACAGGGCACAAGGACTTCCCTGCTCCTGCTGGCCACACTCTTCCTGATGCAGGCCAGGATGCCCTTGGCCTTCTTGGCCCCCTGGGCACACTGCTGGCTCATGTTCAGGCAGCTGTCAATCAGCACCCCCAGGTCCCTCTCTCTTTGGCAGCTCTCAGCCACTCTGACCCCAGCCTGTAGCTCTGCATGGAGTTGCTGTGGCCAAAGTGCAGCCCCTGGCACTTGGACTTGTTGAATGCCATCCTGTTGGCCTCTGCCCATCTGTCCAGCCTGTCAATGTCCCTCTGCAGAGCCCTTCTGTCCTCTAACTGACCAACATCTGCTCCCAGCTTGGTGTCAGCTGCAAACTTGCTGATGACTGACTCAATCCCCTCATCCAGATCATCAATGAAGATGTTAAAGAGCACAGGGCCCAGCCCTGATCCCTGGGGCACACCACTGGTGCCTGGCTGCCAGCTGGCTGTGGCACCATTCACCACCACTCTCTGGGCTCAGCCTCCAGCCAGTTCCTAACCCAGCTCAGAGTGCTGCATGCAAGCCAACACTTGGTGCAACCCACGTGCAGAGGGACTCTCATTTTTAAAGAGGCTTAAAAGGAGGACCCTGAGAACTACCAACCTGGCAGCCTCACCCCTGTGCCTGGGGAGATCATGGAACAGATCCTCCTAGAAGCTGTGCTGAAGCACATGGAGGACAGGGAAGTGATCCAAGACAGCCAGCAGGGCCTCACCAAGGGCAAGTCCTGCCTGACCAACCTAGTGGCCTCCTACAATGGAGTGACTGCATCAGTGGACAAGGGAAGGGCAGCTGATGTCATCTGCCTGGACTGCTGCAGGGCCTTGGACATCATCCCCCACAGCATCCTTCTGAGTTGGAAAGATTCAGTGGGTGGATGGGGAGCTGGCTGGTCACATCTGGAGGGTAGTGGTCAATGGCTCAGCCTCCAGCTGGAGCTGGGTGACAAGTGGTGTGCCTCAGGGGTATCTACAAGGACCAGTGCTTCATCAGTGATACAGACAGTGGGGCTGAGGTGCTCTCAGCAGGTTGGCAGATGACACCAGGCTGAGTGATGCAGGTGACACACCAGAGGGACAGGATGGCATCCAGAAGGACCTGGACAAGTGGGCCCAGGTAAACCTCATAAGATTCAACAGGGCCAAGTACAAAGGTCAGCACAGTCCTTGCCAGTCCAGGCCTGGGGATGAGGAGATTGAGAGCAGCCCTGTGGAGCAGAACTTGGGGATGCTGGTGGATACAAAGGCTGCACATGAGCCAGCAATGCACACTTGCAGCCAATCCCACTCTGGCCTGCATCAAAAGCATCAAAATGAGAGAAGATTCTGTGACTGATGAGACCCCACCTGCAGTACTTTGTCCAGCTATAAGCCCCCCAACACAAGACATGGACTTGATCAAGAGGGTCTGCAGGAGGGCCACAAAAGTTGTCAGAGGACTGGGGCACCTTGCCTGTGGGCGCAGGCTGAGAGCTGGGGCTGTTCAGCCTGGAGAAGAGAAGGCTCTGGGAAGACCTTAGAGCTGCCTTCCAATACATGAAGGGGGCTACAGGAGAGCTGGGGAGGGACTGTTCTGAGAGGCATAAAGCAATTGCACAAGGCACAATGGTTTGAAATTAGATGAGGGTAGATTTATATTGGGCATCAAGAAGTTTTGTACTCTCAGGATGGTGGAACACTGGAACAGCTTTCCCAGGGAGGTGGTAGAAGCCCCAGCTCTGCAGACATTCAAGGTCAGGCTCGATGGGGCTCTGAGCAGCCTGATCCTGTTGGAGATGTCCCTTCTGACTGCAGGAGGGTTGGAACTAGATGACCTTTGAAGGTCCCTTCCAACCCAACCCATTCCATGATTCTATGAATGCAGGGTCAAAACTAGGAGGAGGGGGGAAAGCAGATCAATAGAGGGTAAGCTGTAACCTTGCAAAGGCCCAGGCCAGCCAGAGGTGAGCTCCCCAGAGCAGAGCAGATCACAGAGCTTGATGTCCATAAAAGCTGAGCACTCTCCCTCTCTGTTGTCAAGTCAGTGGCAAGAATTTATCACGTGCTTACTGTCAGCACAGTTTCAGTGGAGCACAGGCAGCAGAGAAGTGCATTAAAGATCACTGAAAGACTGCAGAGAATTACTTGTAATGAGCCTTCAGCTGTGCAAGGGTCACTAGCACTGCTCCTCTGACAGCTCTGATCCCCCTTCCTGCTGGTGAAGGCCAAAGGCAAGCCAGAGGTCTCTTGGTCAGAGGTGAAGTTTAACAACTACAACCATTTCAGCACTCAACTGCTGGATTTTGCATTCCATGCCTGAAGCACAGGAGCAGGTCCCCACCAGGGGCAGGATGGGAGAGCAGTGAGCACTGCAGCAGCTGCAGCTGACCCAGCTGGCCTGCAGCCCACACTAGGCTCTGTCTCCCCAGCACAGATCTCTGGAGGCAGGAGGCAGCTTGAGCCCCAGCAAGAGCCACCTACAGCTGCAGACAGCACACTGAGCAGTGGACTGGAAAGCTCACGTGGAGCTTCTAGCTATCATGGGTCAGTATCTCCTGAAGTCCTGCCTTTCCCTGGACACTCAGCTTGGTAGCTGTACACTGCAGTGCACAAGAGAGGAAGAAACAGCACTTTCCTTTTCAGTGCTTTTTCTGTTTGATGGTAGGATGGACCAGGGCATGATACAAAGCACAAACCCAGGCCAGGGGTAAGGAGTGGCTCAAGAGCACCTTTGAGGAGAAGGCCTTGGGGGTGTCAGGTGGTGACAAACTCCCCAGCAGCCAGCACTGGTCCCTGGCAGCCCAGAGCCAGCTGAGTGCTGAGCTGCAGCCAGAGCAGGGAGAGCAGCAGCACAGGGAGGGGATTCTGCCCCTCTGCTCTGCTCTGCTCAGCCCCCACCTGCAGCACTGCCTCCAGCTCTGGGGCCCCCTCTTGTTTAAGAACACAAAGCAGCAAGGGAGAAACTGGAGAACAGCACTCTCAGCTGTTCCTCTTTTTGCTGGCAACACAGCACTTGGCACCTCCAGAAGGTAGCCCAGGGGAGTGCTCTCTGGGGCACACAGCTCGGGTGGATGAACTGCTTGTGTGAACTGCAAGCACTGAGCAGGGCTCACCGACAGTGGGAACCTCTGCTCAAACAGTCTATTTAGAATAAACCAGACCAGGTTGGAAGAGACCTTCAAGATCATCGTGTCCAACCCATCAACCAATCCAACACCACCTAAACAACTAACCCATGGCACCAAGCACCCCATCAAGTCTCCTCCTGAACACCTCCAGTGACGGTGACTCCACCACCTCCCTGGGCAGCCCATCCCAATGGGCAATCACTCTCTCTGTATAGAACTTCCTCCTCACCATCAGCCTAAACCTCCCCTGGTGCAGCCTGAGACTGTGTCCTCTTGTTCTGGTGCTGGCTGCCTGGGAGAAGAGACCAACCTCTGCCTGGCTACAACCTCCCTTCAGGGAGTTGGAGAGAGCAAGAAGGTCTCCCCTGAGTCTCCTCTTCTCCAGGCTAAGCTACCCCAGCTCCCTCAGCCTCTCCTCACAGGGCTGTGCTCCATACCTCTCCCCAGCTTTGTTGCCCTTCTCTGGACACCTTCCAGCAAGTCAACCTCCTTCCTAAACTGAGGGGCCCAGAACTGGACACAGGACTCAAGGTGTGGCCTAACCAGTGCTGAGCACAGGGGCAGAATGACCTCCCTGCTCCTGCTGGCCACACTCTTCCTGATGCAGGCCAGGATGCCATTGGCCCTCTTGGCTGCCTGGGCACACTGCAGGCTCATGTTCAGCCTACTATCAACCAGCACCCCCAGGTCCCTCTCTGCCTGGCTGCTCTCAGCCACTCTGCCCCCAGCCTGTAGCACTGCCTGGGGTTGCTGTGGCCAATGTGCAGAACCTGGCACTTGGATGTGTTCAGTCTCCTGCCCTTGGCCTCTGCCCATCTGTCCAGCCTGTCCAGGTCCCTCTGCAGAGCCTCTCTACCCTCCAGCAGATCAAATCCTGCCCCCAGCTTAGTGTCATCTGCAAATTTACTGCTGATGGACTCAATGCCCTCATCCAGATCATCAATGAAGATGTTAAAGAGCACAGGGCCCAGCACTGATGCCTGGGGCACACCACTGGTGCCTGGCTGCCAGCTGGCTGTGGCACCATTCACCACCACTCTCTGGGCTCAGCCTCCAGCCACTTCCTAACCCAGCTCAGAGAGCTGCTGTCCCAGCCAGGGGCTGACAGCTTGGCCAGGAGTTTGCTATGGGGGACGGTGTCAAAGGCCTTGCTGAGGTCCAGGCAGACCACATCCACAGCCTGCCCCACATCCACCAGGCAGTCACCTGAGCATAGAAGGAGATCAGGTTGGTCAGGCAGGACCTGCCCTTCCTGAATCCATGCTGGCTGGGCCTGATCCCTTGGCCATCCTGTGAGTGCTGTGTGATTGCACTCAGGATGTCCTGTTCCATAACCTTGCCTGGCTCTGAGGTCAGGCTGACAGGCCTGGAATTCCCTGGCTCATCCAACCGGCCCTGCTTGTGGATGGGCACCACGTTGGCCAGCTTCCAGTCCTCTGGGACCTCTCCAGTGAGCCAGAACTGCTGAAAAATGATGGAGAGAGGCTTGGCCAGCTCCTCTGACAGCTCTCTCAGCACCCTAGGATGGATCCCATCCGGTCCCATGGACTTGTGGGGATCCAAGTCTGCTTCAAGGCAAAACAGCCAACACCCTCTGGAGGAGGGCAGCAGGAGACTCCCAGCTACAGGCAGTAGCTGTGGTTTTTGGAGGTAACACAGCCCTGCTCAATCACCTTTTAATTTCTCTGCCTGCAAAAACCCAACAAAACAGAAACTCCACAGCAGAAGTTCATTGCTGCTGCTGCAAACAGGATTCCTCTCCATCACAAGAGCCTCTCTCATCCAGCCTCTAAAAGGCAAACATTTCACAAAGCTCTCTACAAACTGCTGAGTCATAATTTAAGACTTTATTTAAGAATAAGAAGAATCAAACCTGAATTTTCAAAAGGCTCTAACCTATCCAAAGCTCCCTCTAAGGATTTTTCCTCCCCAGAACCTGGGCTCTGGGAGGTCTCTCTGCAGTTCCATGGAGCTCTGTCCAATTCTATTGCAAAGGTCATGAAAGGATGTGGTTGGATAACCAAAATTCTTCATGAACCCACAGCAGATTTTTGCTTTCAGTTATTAATGGCAGGAGGAGGTAAAGATAAAAGTGAATTGGGTTTGAGCACTTATGTAACAGTTGTGGCTTCGTTAACCGTGGCAAATTTGATTGCAGTTGCATTTGTTTTGCAGTTCCCTGGCCTCCAGCAACATGCACCATACAAACCCAATGTTGTCCCAGACTTAGACACTTGTCTGTCCCAGCTCTGTGCCTATGGGGATCCAGATGCTCTTCTCCAGCTGCACCAGAATGTCAGGATCTCTAGACCTGAGATTTTCAGTGCTAGCCATGACAGCAGCAAGAGCAAGAGCCAAGGCTGTAAGTACTGACCTTTCAGAGTCACAGGATGTGAGGGGCTGGAAGGGACCTCCAAAGCTCATCCAGTCCAACCCCCTGCCAGAGCAGGGTCACCCAGGGCAGGTCACCCAGGAAGACATCCAGGTGGGGTTTGAATATCTCCAGAGAGGGAGACTCCACAACAGTCTCACAGTATAACTAAGGTTGGAAGAGACCTCGAGGATCATCGAGTCCAACCTATCAACACAGACCCCATGACTAGACCATGGCATCAAGTGCCACATCCAATCCCCTCTTGAACACCTCCAGGGGTGGGGACTCCACCACCTCCCTGGGCAGCACATCCCAATGGCGAATGACTCGCTCGGTGAAGAACTTTCTCCTCACCTCGAGTCTAAACCTCCCCTGGCACAGCTTGAGACTGTGTCCTCTTGTTCTGGTGCTGGGTGCCTGGGAGAACAGACCAACCCCCTCCTGGCTACAACCACCTTTCAGGTAGTTGCAGAGAGCAATGAGGTCTCCCCTGAGCCTTCTCCTCTCCAAGCTAAGCAACCCCAGCTCCCTCAGCCTCTCCTCACAGGGCTGTGCTCCAGACCCCTCCCCAGCCTTGTTGCCCTTCTCTGGACACTTTCAAGTGTTTCAATGTCCTTCCTAAACTGAGGGGCCCAGAACTGGACAACCCCCCTGGGCAGCCTGCTCCAGGGCTCTGGCACCTCACAGGGCAAAAATCCTTCCTCCTGTTTCCATGGCACTTCCTCTGCCTCAGCTTCCACCACTGCTCCTGGTGCTGGCATTGGGCATCCCCCAGCAGAGCCTGGCTCCAGCCTTTGGGCATCACCCTGCACAGCTTTAGCAACAACAAGGAGGTCATTTCTACCACTGTCAGAGACAAGACTGGTTCAGAAGAGCAGACACTGGGAACAGTTCTTCCCCCAGTGCTATCAAACTGAGATTTGGGGCAGTCACTTAGAGACTTGCCATCAACAGCTGTGTGGTGTACAAGAAATCAAGCTCTAAAAGCTGGATTTAGAAAGAAGAGGAGGAGGTTGTGTGTAATTTTGTACTATCACTTCAGTCACTTCAATTCACCATCTGAAATGTAAGGAAGTGTCTGAATGGGTTGTGCCTGTTCAGATCGTGCTGTTCTCATCACCAGCACTGAGAGCATTCTCAGCTTCAAAGAGCACATTTTGTTCCCTGCCACTCCAGCATGTGCACCAAACACCAAGGTACAAAGAAAGGCAGACCTGCTGAGATGAGTGCTGCTTGCTTTCCATGGAGATGAAGAACAGCAGAGCAGCCCAGCAGTGTTTTTCCTTCCCCCTTTCTCACTCATCTCTTTGTAACATCCCCCAGAGGAACGTGCATCATTGGCCCCTTGCTTTCTAACAAGCTGGAGCACAGTTTGGGCTTTGAAGGTAGGTTTTGAATTACCCACCAGGTTCCAATATTGCCCAGAATCACCTCTCACTCAGTGTCTGCCCCACTACCATCCCCTTCCAAAGGGATCTTGGGCTGTCATTAATCATGGTGGCTTCACTTGAACACTGTGGGAATTGAGGCAACCCTTACGTGACAGCTTTTACTCAAGGGCTTAATGAGAGCTGTCAGCTAGCATCCTGCAAGGCTGCTAACCTTGTGTACAACAGCACCACAAGAGTGTCTCACAGATCTCTGACCACTGCTGAGAGCAACCACAGGGGGATGGGAGAAAGACACCAGTGTCAAGTATGGAACACTTGAGAGTGCTCCTGTAGAGCCATCACCCCAGCTTCCTTCCCAGAAGAAGAGCCACATTTCACTTGAACTCCTGCTTTGTTTCAGAGAGGGATGAGAGTATTTGGGGGGTTTCAGCTGACATTGTCATGGTTTGAGGCTGGATGCCTCGAGGAGCCATAGAGAAGTCTTCCAGGGGGACTGGACAGGGTGGGAGATGCAGACTGCAAAGGGTGATCTCCTGTTATTCCATTCCCAGGATGCCTGCAGCTCCCCTTCATGAGCGAGCAGCACGAGCTGCCCAGCCCTGCTCCCTCCCTGCCACAGCCTCCCTTAGCTTTGCAGTGTGGTAGAGTGGGGCCAGGAGCTTGCAAGCTGAATTTTCAGCTGTGTCACTTGGGTTTGGAATGGGGGTGGATAGAGAGGCATGGGGGGAGGGGGATGGCATTTATAAAATAATAAACCAGGTTGGAAGAGACCTTCAAGATCATCGTGTCCAACCCATCAACCAATCCAACACCACCTAAACAACTAACCCATGGCACCAAGCACCCCATCAAGTCTCCTCCTGAACACCTCCAGGGATGGGGACTCCACCACCTCCCCAGGCAGCACATCCCAATGACAAATGACTCTCTCAGTGAAGAGCTTTCTCCTCACCTCCAGCAAAAACTTCTCTGTACAGAATTTCTTCCTAACATCCAACCTAAACCTCCCCTGGCACAGCCTGAGACTGTGTCCTCTTGTTCCGGTACTGGGTGCCTGAGAGAAGAGACCAACCTCTGCCTGGCTACAACCTCCCTTCAGGGAGTTGGAGAGAGCAAGAAGGTCACCCCTGAGTCTCCTCTTCTCCAGGCTAAGCAACCCCAGCTCCCTCAGCCTCTCCTCACAGGGCTGTGCTCCAAGCCCCTCACCAACTTTGTTGCCCTTCTCTGGACACCTCCCAGCAAGTCAACCTCCTTCCTAAACTGAGGAGCCCAGAACTGGACACAGGACTCAAGCTGTGGCCTAACCAGTGCAGTGTACAGGGGCAGAATGACCTCCCTGCTCCTGCTGGCCACACTCTTCCTGATGCAGGCCAGGATGCCATTGGCCCTCTTGGCTGCCTGGGCACACTGCAGGCTCATGTTCAGCCTATCATCGACCAGTCCCCCCAGGTCCATCTCTGCCTGGCTGCTCTCAGCCACTCTGCCCCCAGCCTGTAGCACTGCCTGGGGTTGCTGTGGCCAATGTGCAGAGCCTGGCACTTGGATGAAGTCTGAGGTTTTTGCCTAGGTTTGGAGGGAGGTTGTGGGCTGTGAAGCTTTGGCCTAAGAAGGTATTTTGGAGCCCTGTGGCTGAGGTGGACTATGGCTTGGTGTTATAGTGTTGTATGTAGCTATGAATAGCACTGCCATTGAGACTTCCAATTCTTTCCAGTCTGGTGTGGGGCTTTGCCTTTAACTTTAAAGCTAAGGTAGTGCAAGTTCCCAGGAACCTTCCACCTTAGGGGCTTCAAATCATGCAGTTATAAAACGTAATCAGTTGGTATCAAATGAAAAGACAAGCTCATTGCAGTAAGAGCTACCACTGTTACTTTGGGCACTCCATGCTTTGTTCTAACCTACCTGACCATAATTTTGCTGGCCAGTTAGCCACCACCAAACTCCAGGAAAATGAAGAATGCAAACAAGTTTCAACACCAGTTTCTCCCTGAGGAGAGAGCCTTGGGGGTGCTGGGGGAGGAGAAGCTCACCAGGAACTCTCAGTGTGCACTTGCAGCCCAGAAAGCCAACCAGAGCCTGGGCTGCAGCAGGAGAAGTGTGGCCAGCAGGGCAAGGGAGGTGATTCTCCCCCTCTGCTCAGCTCTGGGGAGACCCCACCTGGAGTCCTGCCTCCAGTTCTGGAGCCCCTATGACAAGAGGGATCTGGAGGGGCTGGAAGGTGTCCAGAGAAGGGCCACGAGGATGAGCAGAGGGCTGGAGCACCTCTCCTGTGAGGACAGACTGAAGGAGTTGGGGCTGTTCAGTCTGCAGAAGAGAAGGCTCCCAGGTGACCTCATTGTGGCCTTCCAGGATCTGAAGGGGGCTCCAAGAAGGCTGGGGAGGGACTGCTCAGGATCTCAGGCAGTGCTAGGACTAGGGGGAATGGAATGAAGCTGGAGGTGGGGAGATTCAGGCTGGAGGGGAGGAAGAAGTTCTTCCCCATGAGAGTGGTGAAGCCCTGGAATGGGTTGTGCAGGGAGGTGGTTGAGGCCCTGTCCCTGGAGGTGTTTAAGGCCAGGCTGGATGAGGCTGTGGCCAGGCTGATGTAGTGTGGGGTGTCCCTGCCCATGGCAGGGGGGTTGGAACTAGATGATCCTTGTGCTCCCTTCCAACCCTGACTGGTACTATGATACCAACATTCAAAGAAGATGGAACAGTTTCATCTACTGCAGAGCTCTGACAGTTGGAAGTATTCACACACTGTCAAGCCAAAGGAATTTAAGTCAGTCTTATTATTAGCAAACCTGCAGTAGGTCAGAGAGGTTCTCCTCCTCCTATTCTACTCTGCCCTGGTGAGGTCACATTTGGATTATTTGGTCCAGTTCTGGGCCCCTCAGCTCAATAAGGACCTCAGGAAACTGCTTGAAGGAGACCAGCACAGAGCCACAGAGCTGCTGCAGGCAGTGGAACATCTCCCTGTGAGCACAGCTGAGGGAGCTGGGGCAGAGGAGCCTGAAGGCTGCCCCTCCTTGTTTCTGGTAAAGCTGTGCAGGGCTGGAGCCAGGCTCTGCTCAGGGATGTCCAAGCACAGCACAAGGGGCACTGGGGGCAAGCTGGAGCAGAGGGAAAACTTTGTCCCTGTGAAGGTGCTGAGCCCTGGAGCAGGCTGCCCAGAGAGGCTGTGGAGTCTCCTCTGGAGACTTTCCAGCCCCACCTGGATGTGTTCTGTGTGTCCTGCCCTGGGTGACCCTGCTCTGGCAGGGGGTTGGACTGGATGACCTCTGGAGGTCCAACCCTAACGTGTGTGATTCTGTGAATGTCCTTCTAAACTGAAAGATTTCATGTGGCCAAGAGAAATGAGGAAAGCAAACTGATGAATTACAGCCAGATAACCAGACATTTCAGGGTGGCACACAAAATCTATGTGGGTTTCTCTGCAAAAGACAAATTCATTATAGTACATGTCTACAAAATCTTATCTATAACAATCCCAGGACCCTTATCTCTCAGGAAAGGCTGGAGGTGTAAATGAGGAGGTCACAGTGCGTGGTTTTGCCCTGTTATCATCTCATATCAATAACCCTGTGGATTTCATAGCTCTGACTTTGTATATTGCATCCCTTTCCTAGCAGCAATTTGAGGACCAATTTTGATATATAAGTTGACTGGTCAAAGAATTCAGCCTGGTTCATAAGTCACTGATATTTTAGGTTTCCCTTGACAGAGGTAGTGAACCATTTCTAAACCCACCATTGCTCTGTGTTTACTTATTTTACTACTATTGGCACTTGGTCTCATGGTTTAGTCATGAGGTCTGTGGTGCCAGGTTGGACTTGATGATCTTTGAGGTCTCTTCCAACCTTGGTGATTCTGTGTGATTCTGAGATTCTGAAACAAGCTCTCCCCCTTGGCAAAGGAATGCCTCCCTTTCTACTCTACTCAGTTTAGAGCAGCCCTTTGGGAGGATTGGATCTGCCCCTGAGCTGGCTTGTCTGTGGTCTTGCCCAGTGATTCACAGAGCCACTCACAACAAAAGACAACTGTATGGACATTGCAGAAACTGAAGGGACAGGCTGCAGTTTGGAGTCAATCCAGCCCAAGCAGAGAAGCTGAGCAGGTCAAGAGAGATTCTTCTGACACTACTTGTACTGTCTTGTAGCAAAAGAACTACCACACAAATAGGATTGCTTTGGTGGTGCTGGCTAAAGTACCACACAGAAATCACTTGCACATGGATTTTCCCCTCCCTTAAAATGTACACACCCCAAAAGAGCCTGACAAGACAAAGTGACTAAGAACACACAAATATCTCAGGTACTTGTTTCAAGAGCACAACACTGAACAGGCAGTGTGATGAAAGCCTCTACAAGGAGCAAGCCTCTTGCTCTCCCCACCAAAGAAAAGGCAAGGAAGCTAAGAGCAGCATCACAAAAAGTAGGTTCAGAGACACTTCATCTGAAGAGCAATTTAAAGAACTGGCTCCAGCTCTCTTGCTCCTCTCCTGCATCTCCTGCTGTACTGCCATGAATTCACACTGCAGTGAAAAGATGTCAGCTTCAAAATCAACTTCATGTTGAAATGTTGTTCTTCCTGCTCTGTCATCACTGGTGACAAACCCCAGGAAATCAATGAGGAAGCATCATTTGAAGTGAGCCATTCATCATGTTCCAGCAGGGTAAGTACCCCATAAACTGCAGTGATCCATTTCCTATTAGAATCACACAACAGAAGGCACCAGCCTTTCCATTAGCAATTTTTATGACCTCCATAGGTAAAGGCTCAGGCTAGGAAATGGCTTCATTTTGTCAGCTATAAAGCAGCTGTCAGGGGAGGAAGAAGATTTTCAAGAGAGGCAGAGCAGCTGATGGGGCTGGTATTTGCTGTCCTACCCCCACCCCTTTGCTTTACTCCTAACTCTGATTCCCTTGGAAGTTGGAGTGTGGGCCCAAAAGCTTTGCTGCCAATGCCTGGGACAGCTTCCTGATGAACAGCACTCTGCTGCAGCCTGGGAAGCAGAGGAACACACAAAAAAGGTAACAACTGACCCAGACCTTCTGCTGTACAGAACACCAAATAGAAATGCAAGCTTTAAACTGAATCAGCAAGTGTTAGGAAGCCAAGAGCTGCAGCTCAGCTTAGCCATGGGCCCTTTCCCCATCCCAGCCTGTGCAGCACACTCTGCCCTCTCCACCAGAGCCAGGCAGGACAAATACATCAAGTCACAGGCACAGGAATTGTCATTTTTGATGCACCCCTTCACAACTGGCCAAGACCATGTCTGAGGATAACTCAACACCACCCCTGAAAGAAGAATGAAGCTTTATGCACAAACAGGCTACTCCTGGGGAGCTGAGAGTGGGGCTGGGAAGCCAGGAGGGAGGGGCAGCCTGGAGGGGCAGCCTGGAGGGGCAGCCTGGAGGGGCAGCCTGGAGGGGCAGCCTGGAGGGGCAGCCTGGAGGGGCAGCCTGGAGGGGCAGCCTTTCCTTTTCAAGTATTCCCTCAACTAATGTCAGTGTATCTAACCTAGAAATGCCTCTCAGTCCCACCTGACACACCAGTGGGAGATTACATTTTGAAGGAAATCTCACCCTAAACTCCCACGAATTTGAAGTCCATCCAGCAAAAGCTCCCCTAGACTGGTGAAACATACGGTAGGAAGCACTCTGCATGGGTCTCAGAGTGGAAGGAAGCAGGCAGACAAACACCAGTGACAGCAATTGAGCTGAAGGGAGGAAAACCAAATCACCAAACCCCTCACCAACTTTGTTGCCCTTCTCTGGACTTGTTCCAGCAAGTCAACATCCTTCCAGTTCTGGGCCCCTCAGTTTAGGAAGGAGGTTGACTTGCTGGAACGAGTCCAGAGAAGGGCAATGAAGTTGGTGAGGGGTTTGGAGCACAGCCCTGTGAGGAGAGGCTGAGGGAGCTGGGGTTGCTTAGCCTGGAGAAGAGGAGGCTCAGGGGAGACCTTATCACTCTCTACAACTCCCTGAAGGGAGGTTGTAGACAGGCAGAGGTTGGTCTCTTCTCCCAGGCAGCCAGCACCAGAACAAGAGGACACAGTCTCAGGCTGCGCCAGGGGAGGTTTAGGCTGGATGTTAGGAAGAAGTTCTACACAGAGAGAGTGATTGCCCATTGGAATGTGCTGCCTGGGGAGGTGGTGGATTCCCCATCCCTGGAGGTGTTCAGGAGGAGACTTGATGGGGTGCTTGGTGCCATGGGCTAGTTGATTAGGTGGTGTTGGATTGGTTGATAGGTTGGACACGATGATCTTGAAGGTCTCTTCCAACCTGGTTTGGTTTTATTCCAATTAAATCACACCAAATTGTTAGGCATCTCCTGTGAGCCAAGGTCCAGCATGCCCTGGGACAATCCTCTGTGTTCTACATGGAGACAGGCCAAAGGAGCAGTGAGTCACTTCTGCTCCTGTCCCCTCACCTTCCATGCACCCACCACCAATGAGCACTGACCATTTCAGCAGAAATCACCACAGCTCCAAGTCTGTGAATCAGGACTGGTTTATGCAAGTCTTTGAGCTGAGTTCTCTCTGAATTCCCACTTCACACAAGGCAGTGAAGCCACTTGGCTCACTGGAGCCCTAGCACCATGGAAATCCATGTTTGAAGTCCTCCAGTGCCTCCTGACCTGGAGCTGCAGGTGCCTCTACCAGCCAGGACTCTGGGGCACTGACTGTGCTCGTGGTAGTAGAAATCTCACAGCCCAGCCACCTAGAGATGAGCTTTCCCTTCACTGACACCTGGTATCACCTTACACACTACCCACAGAGCAGCCCATCCCATGCTCATTATGAAGCTCCTGTCTCTTGCCAGCAGCCAGGATCAGATGAAGGTTCTCACAGGGAGGGAGACTGGTTTCACCTACCTGAAAATTCACTAATTACTTCTTTTTTCCCCCCCTCAAAAACCACCAACCAGAAAGAACTCATTTCAGAGCAGCCTTCCCACACACTTTCTTCTTTTCCTCAATGGGAAGTGAAGAGCTGTCATCTTCTGAAATAGTCAAGTGCATAATTGCAGTATTTCAGGCCCCAGCTGTCTCCCAGAGAGCCAATTCTCCTGTCCTAACAGTGCTATTATCAGGACCTCCTTCATTACACTTGGTAAAACTCAGAGCTCAGATAAGACATCTCTGCAGGAGGCTTTCCAGGAGCTGGCAGTTCTGTGCTGGGCTGCACTTCTTGGCCTTAATCCCTGACCCTGCTTTCTGACAGCCAGGGACTCATTCCCACCCATCCTGCCTCACCAGGCTCCATTCAGCATTCTGGTGCAAATCTGAGCCCAGCCTGTGCCCCAGCCCAGCCTCCAGGCCCCAGTGCTTACTCTGGCAGGGTGGCAGCTCTCACGTTCCACACCACAGCCTGGCTCCCACAGCCCTGCACTCAGCATTAACAAGTTTGGACTTTGGGCTCTGCCCTTGGGTCTTCCCAACACTGACCCCCTTCTATCCCAGCAGCAGCCTGACCCAGCCATGAAGCCACATCCCAGGCAGAGCAGTGATCACAGAGTATCTGTGGAGATCTTTAAGCCCCACACAGGGGGAAGAGGCAGGGGTTGGTGGTCCCCTTTGATGAAGCCAAGCAGTGCTGCCAGCATCCCTACAGCTGAGTGCTGTGCTGCTTGCTTCTCCCATAACTGCTTTGCAGCTGGAAGTGGCAAAGGTCTTTGGAGCTCCTCCTCTCAGGTCAGAGTGCTCCATGCAGACCACCAGCAAGACACAGTCAATCTATAGATTTAAGATACTTCCTGACAGTGTCTGTTGGGTTTGTCTAGCAAGGTTTTGGTAGCAAGGGGGGGCTGCAGAGGTGGCTTCTGTGTGAAGCTGCTGGAGGCTTCCCCTGTGTCCAACAAAGTCAATGCCAGCTGGCCCCAAGGTGGAACCACTGCTGGCCAAGAGCAAGCCAATCAACAACAGTGGCAGCCTCCCTGGCACAGCAGAGTTCAGAATGGGGGGAAATAAAGGCAACTTCAGCTGGAGAGAGGAGTGAGAATGTGAGAGCAACTCTGCAGACACCAAGGCCAGGAGAAGGGAGGAGGAGGAGCTCCAGGAGACATAGCAGAGATTTCCAGTGGCCCATGTTGAAGACCATGGTGAAGCAGGCTGTCCCCCTGCAGCCCACAGAGGAGCAGATACCAATCTTCCCTCTGGGAAGCACCATGCTGGAGGAGTCTGCTCCTGAAGGACCATGCTCTGTGGGAAAGATCCATGCTGGAGAGTTTGCAGAGAGCTGCAGCCCATGGGAAGGGCTCATGCTGGAGAACTATCTCCCATGGGAAGAACCCCAAGCTGGAGCAGGGGAAGAGTCTGAAGAGACCTCTCCCCAGGGAAGAATCAGTGGCAGAGAACTGGTGATGAACTGACCACAAGTCCCATGCCCCATCCACCTGTGCCACCGAGGGGAAGGTGGTTGGGAGTAAAGTTGAGGGCAGGAAGAAGGGAGGAGTGATGGGAAGAGGGTTTAGGATCCAGGCTTCTTTCTCATTACCCTGCTCTGATTTGATTGGTAATACATCAGACTAATTTCACCAAGTCTGTTTTGCCTGTGATGATAACTGCTGAGTAATCTCCCTGTGCTCACCCTGACTCAACAGCCTTTCATTCTATCCTCTCTGCCCTGTGCAGCTGAGGAGGGGAGCAGTAGAGAAGCTTTGGTGGGCACCTGGCATCCAGCCTGAATCAACCTCACACACAGCAGAAGAGCAACAAGCTTTGAAAACCTTCTGATTCTCTTTCAGGCACTGCAATGGGGGATCATGGAAACATTACTGGGATCTAACCCTCCTGCCTCTTCTCCCACCTGCTTTGTCCAGTTCCAGTCCCCACCACCCCCCATCATCTCTTAGGATCCCATCCCAACCCATAGAATAGAATAGACCAGACCAGGTTGGAAGAGACCTTCAAGATGTCCAACCTATCATCCAACACCACCTAATCAACTAACCCATGGCACCAAGCACCCCAGCAAGTCTCCTCCTGAACACCTCCAGGGATGGTGACTCCACCACCTCCCCGGGCAGCCCATCCCAATGGGCAATCACTCTCTCTGTGTAGAACTTCTTCCTCACCTCCAGCCTGAACCTCCCCTGGTGCAGCTTGAGACTGTGTCCTCTTGTTCTGGTGCTGGCTGCCTGGGAGAAGAGACCAACCCCCACCTGTCTACAGCCTCCCTTCAGGGAATTGGAGAGAGCAAGAAGGTCTCCCCTGAGCCTCCTCTTCTCCAGGCTAAGCAACCCCAGCTCCCTCAGCCTCTCCTCACAGGGCTGTGCTCCAGACCCCTCACCAACTTCATTGCCCTTCTCTGGACACCTTCCAGCAGCTCAACCTCCTTCCTAACCTGAGGAACCCAGAACTGGACACAGGACTCAAGGTGTGGCCTAACCAGTGCAGTGTACAGGGGCAGAATGACTTCCCTGCTCCTGCTGGCCACACTCTTCCTGATGCAGGCCAGGATGCCATTGGCCCTCTTGGCTGCCTGGGCACACTGCAGGCTCATGTTCATCCTACCATCGACCAGCACCCCCAGGTCCCTCTCTGCCTGGCTGCTCTCCATCCCAGCAACTCTCCCATGATCCCAAGGCTCCTCACAAACTGGATCCCATGCTTGTATCTGAATTTGTCAGGAGCTGTTGGTTTATTCACATCTTTCCTCAGCAGTTCTGAGGCTCCTTGCCAACATTCTCAGTGTCACTGCCCAGCTTTGCCTCCAACAGCCACTTCATTTCCATTTCTTACTCCATTTCCCACACCTTTCCTCTTCAAGCCACTCTTGATTTCTTCCAGCATGTGCCTGTCTTTTTGTTTCCAAGGCTCAGGTTACTGCATGGCCAGCCCAAGCTCCTTCTCCTTCTTTTCCACAGCCTTTACTCCAAGCTCTCCTGTATTTCTCAGCCTCCTCCTTTCCTTCCCCCATGACTGTTTACATTTCCCCACCATCTAAGCCAAGTAGCTGCCACCTGCATACTGCATAAATCCAAGCAGTAAAGTCACACACACATAAAACCAACCCTAAAACCTCTCCTCAGTTTCAGTGCCTGACCTTCAGCCAGGTCACAAGGAGCAGGGTTACAGCTAAAGCTTGCACAGCTGTGGGCTCTAACAGAGGCCCCACCAAGAATCTCAGCATGAATCAACTCAGAATTTTTGCCATTTAACTCTGATAGCTTTGGCTGACTTCTGAAGGCACAGCAAAGATGCAAACTTCTGATGAAATCTACTCCTGGCCAGGCACAAAGTAATTAGAGCCCAAGAACGTCGCCAAAAAACAAGGCAAGAATGTTTCCCCAGCGATTTCCCTACTGCAATTGCTCCATCTGTGCAGCTGATGCCAGAAACTGCCAAGCACTTTGGAAGGAGGGCACAGAGCAGCCTGCAGCAGCTGCTCAGCAAGCCCTGGCTGAAGCCTGGTAAAGCCCTGGCACACCACACACCACACTGTGTAGCAGAAACCACTTGCAAGTAGCAGCAAGCGAGATGGGTTATGGTATACTCACTTCAGGAAGGAAAACCACAAATACTTTTGGACAAAGATATTTTGCTTCCTCTCCTTTGTTTCTGGCTGCCCAGGGAGGTGGTGGAGTCCCCATCCCTGGAGGTGTTCAAGAGGGGATTGGATGTGGCACTTGGTGCCATGGTCTAGTCCTGAGGTCTGTGGTGACAGGTTGGACTCAGGGATCTTTGAGGTCTCTTCCAACCTTGGTGATACTGTGATAGAAGTTACTCTTTCTGCATTGCCATTTCTAAGCTCAGTAAGACTTTGTATCACAGCATCACCAAGGTTGGAAGAGACCATCAAGTCCAACCTGGATAAGGAACTGGCTTGATGGCTGCACCCAAAGAGTGGCTGTCCATGGGTCCATGTCCCAGGGGAGGCCAGGGACAAGCAGAGTCCCTCAGGGATCACTCCTGGCACCAGGCTTGTTCAACATCCCTGTGGGTGCCATGGACAGTGGCACTGAGTGCACCCTCAGCAGGTTTGCTGCTGACACCAAGCTGTGTGGTGCAGCAGACAGCTGGAGGGAAGGGATCCATCCAGAGGGACCTGGACAGGCTGCAGAGCTGGGCACAAGCCAACCTCAGGAGGTTCAACAAGACCAAGGGCAGGGTCCTACATCTGGGTCAAGGCAATCCCAGGCACAAATGCAGGCTGGGCAGGGACTGGCTGGAAAGCAGCCCTGAGGAGAGAGCCTTGGGGGTGCTGGGGGAGGAGAAGCTCACCAGGAGCTCTCAGTGTGCACTTGCAGCCCAGAAAGCCAACCAGATCCTGGGCTGCAGCAGGAGTGTGGCCAGCAGGGCAAGGGAGGTGATTCTCCCCCTCTGCTCAGCTCTGGGGAGACCCCACCTGGAGTCCTGCCTCCAGTTCTGGAGACCCTATGACAAGAGGGATGTGGAGGGGCTGGAAGGTGTCCAGAGAAGGGCCAGGAGGATGAGCAGAGGGCTGGAGCACCTCTCCTGTGAGGACAGACTGAAGGAGTTGGGGCTGTTCAGGCTGGAGAAGAGAAGGCTCCCAGGTGACCTCATTGTGGCCTTCCAGGATCTGAAGGGGGCTCCAGGAAGGCTGGGGAGGGACTGCTCAGGATCTCAGGCAGTGCTAGGACTAGGGGGAATGGAATGAAGCTGGAGGTGGGGAGATTGAGGCTGGAGGGGAGGAGGAAGTTCTTCCCCATGAGAGTGGTGAAGCCCTGGAATGGGTTGTCCAGGAGGTGGTTGGGGCCCTGTCCCTGGAGGTGTTTAAGCCCAGGCTGGATGAGGCTGTGGCCAGGCTGATCTAGTGTGGGGTGTCCCTGCCCATGGCAGGGGGGTTGGAACTAGATGATCCTTGTGGTCCCTTCCAACCCTGACTGATACTAGGATACTATGTGTTTTCAGCCACAAAGCTGGTTGAATGGCCCAGACTTACCTCAAGAGGTCTGTGTTCAAACTTGACTTAAAAGCTTCTATTTCAAAGCTACACCTCTGCTACCATTCACTTGTGTGACATGGGAGGACAAAACCAACACATTTTGGCTCCACTGAAGTTTAACTACAGCCTGGGGGGGCTGGGGGAGTTATCCCAAAAGCACAAGATGTGTTCTAAAGAAGTTGACTTCCTTCTCTCTTTTAAGATGGCAATGCCATTGCTAATGGAGCAGCACCTCTCAGCAGCACACAGCTACTGAGCGAGAGAGCTCCTACTTGGCACAGAAGCATGCAGGGAAGTCATCCAAGGCTGAAGTCACCTGAAGTGGCAGAGCACAGCAGTCAGCTGGTGGCAGTGACCCCCCTGCTGCTCACAGAGCAGGGAAGGTAAGTCAGGGAGCTGACCCTTCAGACCTGCCCAGTTCAGTCACTGTCAGTGCTAGCCACTTGGCATTACAAACAACTAGCCATGATCATGACCCTTGCATTTCTCTAAACAGCAGCCATTGTGGGGAGGAAGACCTCTTTGGCCTCATAATTCACTTGCTGTTAACAAGCAGCACGAGCTCAGCATGTGTGTCAGTGCCTAAGTGACCCAGGGAAAAGGGGATGTGCCCCTTGGAGCTCCCTGTGCTGGGTCAGCCCTGTGCACAGACACTGACCTGGATGGCACTGCAGGCTGCAGAGACTGCAACAAGCCTGCTCCCTGCGTCCATGGGCCTTGGCTGGACTGCAGTGTCACTGCTCTGGGGCAAGATGAAGGAGCCCTTGGTTTGTTTCATCATCTGCATTCTGCACTGTTTCTTTGTGCCTGGTTTCTGAGGGAAGCACTGCTCCTGGGACCAAGTCTGGTGCCTCTTAAACCCCCAATTCCTACACAGCAGACAGAGCTAGGGGCTGGAGTGGTTTTGCACCACACAGGACTTGGAATTTACCCTGAGTTGAGTAAGCAACCACACATGCTCAGAACTGGGCAATTCAGTGAAAGTAAGGTTTACAGAAGGAGATTAAATGCAAAAGTAAGCTACATATAAAAGGTAATAAACAGACATATGGACAACCCAGCAATAACCAGACCCCCTGGGCACCCCCCTGGACAAACAGCCCAGCTTCTCTCTCTCTCCTCCCCACCACTCTTTCTTACCATAACCCAAACAGGAAGGAGCAAGCAAGGTCAGAAGGAGAGGCAGGGGGAAAAGCAGCAAGAAGAGAAAGGAAGAACAAGCTGTGCTTCAGACTACATAGAAAATTTGCAGACCAATGGAACGGGATAAAAAGATCTCTTATGTCCTACCCAGCCCCTGGACTCTTGAATTCCATCAAAAACTTTTATGTACACTCAGGACATTGGTCTCAGGCCTGTAACAGCCTGAAGTATGTTTCATGCCCTCAGTGTTCAGCAGGAAAACCAACCACTTAGGCCTGAGACAGTTAAAAGGCAGTGCAAAAAGAAGCTATTGGAAGGGCTGATCCTAATCACATCCAAAGCACAGAAAACACTGCAAATCAGAGTCTGTCAGCCAAGAATCCAGGCCTTTAAACCAGGCTTCTCTAGCTGTGGCCCTACTGGAATTGTTTAACACTCAGTTGTATTACCTGTAAAACCAACATGCTGCAGAAGAGAAAACAGCACTGCCACTGCTTGCACTCACTGCATGCAGCAAATGCACTGCAAGCACAGACCAGACCTGCAACACTTCCTGCAGCCCACCCCACCCAAGCCACTGACCCACACAGAACAGAACAGAGGGACCTGGGGGTGCTGATTGACAGCCACCTAAACATGAGCCAGCAGTGTGCCCAGGTGGCCAAGAAGGCCAAGGGCATCCTGGCCTGCATCAGGAAGAGTGTGGCCAGCAGGAGCAGGGAAATCCTTGTGCCCTGTGCTCAGCACTGCTGAGGCCACACCTTGAGTCCTGTGTCCAGTTCTGGGCTCCTCAGTTTAAGAAGGACATTGAGAGACTTGAAGGTGTCCAGAGAAGGGCAACAAGGCTGGGGAGGGGTCTGGAGCACAGCCCTGTGAGGAGAGGCTGAGGGAGCTGGGGTTGCTTAGCCTGGAGAAGAGGAGGCTCAGGGGAGACCTTCTTGCTCTCTCCAACTCCCTGAAGGGAGGTTGTAGCCAGGTGGGGGTTGGTCTCTTCTCCCAGGCACCCAGCACCAGAACAAGAGGACACAGTCTCAGGCTGTGCCAGGGAAGGTTTAGGCTGGAGGTGAGGAGAAAGTTCTTCCCTGAGAGAGTTGTTAGCCATTGGGATGTGCTGCCCAGGGAGGTGTGGAGTCCCCATCCCTGGAGGTGTTCAAGAGGGGATTGGATGTGGCACTTGGTGCCATGGTCTAGTCATGAGGTCTGGGGTGCCAGGTTGGACTTGGTAATCTTTGAGGTCTCTTCCAACCTTGGTGATACTGTGATAGGAGCAACCTAGCACAAGGACATGCCATGGCAGACCACCAGCCCTCTTCCCCCTGTCACAGAGCAGCCCACAGCAGACACCCAGGGCAGGATACAGACCCTGTGATATTCCTGCAGCAGCAATAAGCCAAAATAATCTCCAACCTCCCCTGATCAGCAGCTCAAGGCTCATTTAACAGCAACCATGAGTTTATCCAGCTGCTTTAGAAACCACCTAAGCCTTCAGCATGCCTTGGCCCTGAGAAAGCAGGGCTATAACCCACCTCACCCTGGCAGTTGCCAGCTTCTGTCTGCATTCAGCACAGCCCCTGCTCATTCCATCTGATGCTCCTCAATTCATGTTGCACAGAGAACATGAACAGCAGCCACCTTCTGCCCCAGGGTACTCTGTGGACCTCAGCTGCCTCCCTCCCAGGCTGATGTCCAGTCAGTGCAGCTCTTGCTCACACAGCAGTAGCTGTTGGACATAGGCAATCACTCCTTGTTTCCTCTGTATTTTCCCCACTTTTTATATCTGTTACTGTACAAAGGAGGCAGCCAGCACCTGGCCCTCAAGCATGCTGCAAACGCACATGGATGGCAAAATCATGAGGTCTGCCCTGGTGTCCCTTCCCACCCCCATCAATGACTCTTAACATTTGCTCTTCTTTCTCTTGCCCCCCACCCCACTCCAGCCATTAAGCCAGCATGTCACCAGCACTCTCCATCCCATGAGGAGGCTGTTTCTGAGCAGCAGCCCACTCAGAGCATCAACACACATCTGACACACACAGCCCTGTCTCAGTTACACACCCAGGATCTCCCAAAGAACATAGCCTGCACTGCTACCCCAGGCCATCACCAGGAGGGCAAAGCAGTAGGACAACTGGAACTCAGCCCTGTCCTTCCTGTGCTGGTATGATCTGTGACTGACTCTGCCACAGTGCTTCAGGAGAAGGAAGCCACTGCACGTGCAAGAGCAGGGCACTTAAGCAGAGGAGTTCTGCCTGTGCTGGCTGAAGAGCCCAACGCTGGCAAACCTTTTGTCAGCTCCTCCTGAAATTCAATACAAACCACTGAGACACTCACAGGATCTCAGAATCACCAAGGTTGGAAGAGACCTCAAAGATCATCGAGTCCAACTTGTCACCACAGACCTCATGGCTAGACCATGGCACCAAGTGCCACATCCAATCCCCTCTTGAACACCTCCAGGGATGGGGACTCCACCACCTCCCTGGGCAGCACATCCCAATGGCCAACGACTCTCTCACTGAAGAACTTTCTCCTCACCTCCAGCCTAAACTTCCCCTGGTGCAGCTTGAGACTGTGTCCTCTTGTTCTGGTGCTGGTTGTCTGGGAGAAGAGGCCAACCCCCACCTGGCTACAACCTCCCTTCAGGGAGTTGTAGAAAGCAATGAGGTCTCCCCTGAGCCTCCTCCTCTCCAGTCTAAGCAACCCCAGCTCCCTCAGCCTCTCCTCACAGGGCTGTGCTCAAGGCCTCTCCCCAGCCTCATTGAGAGACTTGAAGGTGTCCAGAGAAGGGCAATGTCCTTCCTAAACTGAGCTTTTCCTCATTCCCCACTAGAACTTCTGTGCCAGGTAACAGGTTCCATTACAGACATTTCAGTAGAGGAGAGGACTGAAGAATCAAAATCATACAGACTTAGAGATCTCTGTGAGGCAGGAGTGAAGCACCTGAGTTTTTCAGGAAGAACAAGCAGTTGCAAAGCTGATAGGAATAGAATGTCTCTGTTCTGTCCCTGGGGTGTTCAGCATCAAGAAACTGAGGTTAAAGAATAAAAACCAGCACAAGCCAAAGTCAGGCTGGTGGGGTGGGTTGTGATCAGTGTGAAGTTCCTGACATTTGGTAGGTGGAGAAGCACACGGGCACATGTGGCTCTGTAGTGGCCACCCATAAAAGATCACAGAAGCAGCAGAGCCCACATGGTGTGAAAAGCAGAAGGTTGGCTCTTCCTCTCTCTTCTCCTGCAGGCTGGCAAAGATCAGTGAAATTAAACACTGCCCAAGGCAATTGTTAAAAGCAGTTTGGCCATTAAAGTCATGTCATCTGTGACCCAACTGACCTACATTAAACCCAGGCTAAAGGGCAATGCCATCTTTCTTTCCCTTTAGATACTAAGACTTTGCATCTCCAGCACAGATGGAAGACAACCCCTTTGGCCTTCTGCTTTCCACTGTGCCCCTCACTATAGGCCAAAGGGAGCTGTAAGCAGTGGTGTGCAGTGGCTTGGCTTCAGCAGCACTGTAGCAGAGTGAAACAGCACATTTTCTCCCTTCAGTACACTCAGCCAGTGCCTAACCAGAGGCTCCAGCTCTCCATGTCCTTAAGAGAAAGCTTCCCAGGCTAACTACAGAACTTCAAACCCACCAATTCTGAGACAGACTAAGGCAAGCATTGTATCAGAAAAGTCTCCTAGCTCATGAGCATTAGAGGCATTTAGTTTGAATAGCTGAGACATTATAATCACTGTCTATTCAATCAAGCACTCCATGTCAGATGAGAGATTACTCAACTTACTTCAAATCTGCTGCATGGCCTACAGCTCTCCACCCAGGTTTGGAAGGTGCCATGTCAGTAACAGGGCATTCTTTGATTCCTTAATACCTCACAAGCATCATTCAGATCTGCAGAAATCCACAGGCAGGATCCTTCCACCTAACACACTGCAGCATTACTATGTTGAAGATCCCAAACCATTGCTTGCAGAAGTGCAACAGAAGCAACACCCTGCAAGCACAACTGGCCTTTTGTAAATGCCTAGTGGCTCAGGAAGTCAGAATTTCACCTTCAGCTCCCCATCATGCACATCTACAACCCAAATCACAGAACTCTTTCAGTTGGGAAAGACCTCCAAGATCAAGTCCAACCATCAAGCCATTAAACCATGTCCCCAGGTGCTACGTGTTTCCTGAACACCAGCTAGGGTGGCAAGGGCAGGCTTGCCTTAAACACAGGCCATAACTTCCCATATGAAGGCAAACTCTTCCACCTAACTGCACAGCAGGTTTGCTGTGAGTTCATGCTAAGCCAGAGAGGATTTCTGCTTTCTTTTTTTAATTATTGTTTAGACTAGCATTATTTAGACTGGCATGCAGCAAGTGCCAGGGGCTGCACTTGGGCCACAGCAACCCCAGGCACAGCTACTGGCTGGGGTCAGAGTGGCTGAGAGCTGCCAAACAGAGAGGGACCTGGGGGTGCTGATTGACAGCTGCCTGAACATGAGCCAGCAGTGTGCCCAGGGGGTCAAGAAGGCCAAGGGCATCCTGGTCTGTATCAAGAATAATGTGGCCAGCAGGAGCAAGGAAGTCCTTGTGCCCTGTGCTCAGCACTGCTGAGGCCACACCTTGAGTCCTGTGTCCAGTTCTGGGCTCCTCAGGTTAGGAAAGAGGTTGAGCTGCTGGAAGGTGTCCAGAGAACGGCAACAAGGCTGGGGAGGGGTCTGGAGCACAGCCCTGTGAGGAGAGGCTGAGGGAGCTGGGGTTGCTTAGCCTGGAGAAGAGGAGGCTCAGGGGAGACCTTCTTGCTCTCTATGACTACCTGAAGGGAGGTTGTAGCCAAGTGGGGGTTGGTCTCTTCTCCCAGGCACCCAGCACCAGAACAAGAGGACACAGTCTCAAGCTGTGCCAGGGGAGGTTTAGGCTGGAGGTGAGGAGAAAGTTCTTCCCAGCAAGAGAGATTGGCCATTGGGATGTGCTGCCCAGGGAGGTGGTGGAGTCCCCATCCCTGGAGGTGTTCAAGAGGGGACCTCCTCTCCAGGCTAAGCAACCCCAGCTCCCTCAGCCTCTCCTCACAGGGCTGTGCTCCAGACCCCTCCCCAGCTTTGTTGCCCTTCTCTGGACACATTCAAGTCTCTCAATGTCCTTCTTAAACTGAGGGGCCCAGAACTGGACACAGGACTCAAGGTGTGGCCTCAGCAGTGCTGAGCACAGGGCACAAGGACTTCCCTCCTCCTGCTGGCCACACTCTTCCTGCTGCAGGCCAGGATGCCCTTGGCCTTCTTGGCTGCCTGGGCACACTGCTGGCTCATGTTCAGGTGGCTGTCAATCAGCACCCCCAGGTCCCTCTCTGTTTGGCAGCTCTCAGCCACTCTGACCCCAGCCTGTAGCTGTGCCTGGGGTTGCTGTGGCCAAAGTGCAGCCCCTGGCACTTGGACTTGTTGAATGCCATCCTGTTGGCCTCTGCCCATCTGTGCAGTCAGTTGAGGTATCACAGTATAACTTAGGTTGGAAAGGACCCCGAGGATCATCGAGTCCAACCTATCAACACAGAGGTGATGCAGATGTGATGCAGATCAGTTGCTCTTGTTGCTAGACATCATCTTTCTGATATCTATTCCAAACCCCCAGGTAAACCTGTGCTTCCCAAATGTGAGACAGTATCTGCCACCACTGGACACGCTGATCTGAACCCCAGAGCACAAAGCACCCTGCTGAGCTGCTAATCCTGGCTTGGTGCTGCCAGTTCTGCAGCTCTCCATCCATTGCCTCTGCCTGATGTGTGACTACGATGCAGTCTGAACACAACAGCATGCTACTGTCAAACAAAGTGGAAAGCAAATGAAGCCTACTGTGAAAAACAAAAGCCATGCTTGAGAAACCCCACCCAAACAGGTGCAACAACAAAAAATGGGTTGAAAACTCCATTTCTGTGCAAGATTTGGCCCTGCTTTTTGGGTGAGGGCAGAGAAGAGGAGAGGAGGCAGGCTGCTCTTCATTTGAACTGCAAGGATCCCTCGAGGACCACACAAATGCTTTGCTGCTGTTGTATCTGGAATGTCAGAGCGTACACAAAGCACCCAGACACCCTCCCTGCTCCCAGCTCTGGAGGCCTCCTCTGGCATCCTCTGAGGGGCTCTGTCTGTAGGGCTGAGGGAGCATTCATTCCTTTTCCAGCAGGGAAGGAAGCTACTCAGCACAGAGAGGAACAATTCAGCTGGGGGTACTGCTGCCTCCTGCCACATCAGTTTGCAAGGACTATTCCAAGTCTGTAAAACAGCAGTAGGAATTATCTCTCTTTTTAATGTAAGGGCAAGCTCTTGTGGACACTTATGCAAGTGTCAAGTCTCTCCTTAAACTCTTAACACTTCAGTGCCCTTTTTTTTTCCCCCCTAAGGAATTTACAAGCACTCTTAGTAAGCTTACAGCTGCCACATGGTGAATGCCAGTAGCTTTAGATCTCCAATGCTTCACAAGGTATAAAGAGCTTGGTTGCCCCTCTTGCTTCAGAGCATTCAGGAGATTTAATTCAAGGAAGCTCTGCAAGTGTGAGAAGAGGTGTAAGCACACTGACACAAACAGCAGAAAAATGAAGAGTTAATAACAACTCCAGTTCTGTGGCACACAGCATGCAGTCATTTTCCATCTCGTTTCTCTGAGGCACTGGACATCCCCTTAAGCAAGGGAGAAGGAAGATGAGCATTCCCTCTGGAATCTCAGCACAGCACAAGCATTTCCACATACCTATAGAGATTCCTTCCTGCAGCAGCTTTTTGTACTTACCAGAAGGGTTCCATGCCTCTCATAGGCAGCTTGTGATCAAGGTAAATGTTCACAAACATTTTGATGCCACACACACACATTGCCCAGGGCAATGCAACAGCCACACAGGTAGAACTCCTAAGGAAATGACCTAATCAAATTAAAGGCTTCCCTACAAACACTTTAAAATGATAACTCCTGAGAGGTGTGTGCTGTGCACCTCCTGGCCTTCAGTGCAGGGAGCAGTCCAGCCTGCAGTTCACTTAGCTCCTCTGGTGTCAGTCACCCATCTCTCACCCCCATTTTCCTAGGTGACCTGCTCTGTACTCAAGAGTAGCTGCACACTATCCTCCTAAGTCTTTTCTACCTCAAGGAAATTGCCTCTTGCTGATACTGGAGTAGAGGTGGTTGTAACCAAACCCAGGTAACTGCTTGCCTTGCTAAGCTCAAGCCACCACCAGCAGCATCTGCAAAGCCGTGATGAAATCACAGTCTCACAGTACAGCCAAGGTTGGAAGAGACCTCAAGGATCATCGAGTCCAACCTGGCACCACAGATCTCATGGCTAGACCATGGCACCAAGTGCCACATCCAATCCCCTCTTGAACACCTCCAGGGATGGGGACTCCACCACCTCCCTGGGCAGCACATCCCAATGGCCAACGACTCTCTCACTGAAGAACTTTCTCCTCACCTCCAGCCTAAACCTCCCCTGGCACAGCTTGAGACTATGTCCTCTTGGTCTGGTGCTGGCTGCCTGGGAGAAGAGACCAACCCCCACCTGGCTACAACCTCCCTTCAGGTAGTTGCAGAGAGCAATGAGGTCTCCCCTGAGCCTCCTCTTCTCCAGGCTAAGCAACCCCAGCTCCCTCAGCCTCTCCTCACAGGGCTGTGCTCCAGACCCCTCCCCAGCTTTGTTGCCCTTCTCTGGACACCTTCAAGTCTCCCAATGTCCTTCTTAAACTGAGGGGCCCAGAGCTGGACACAGTACTCAAGGTAATGGCACTTGGCAGGGCCTCTCCAGCTCATGCTTCCCAGTGACCTTTGTTTAGCTGAAAAGCAGCAGCTGAGATACAGAACCTTCCCTTATGAAAAACGTCATGGAAGGCCAGAGTCTGTCTTGCCTAGATGAAGCCAGCAGGGATGTGGTGGGGGTTTCACTCACAGTCAGAGGCACTGTGTGGTAGAGGGTAAGGGCAATCATGAGTTAATTGGTACAACCACAAAGCAAAGTCCTCCAGAGGCTAGAGAGTCCCAGGGGACAGGCAGTTGGTGCCAGGAGCCTGCACTCTGCCATTCTGTGCTGCTTCCCTGTGTCTCCCTAAGGCAGTGCCCAGCCAGAGCTCTCTCTGCTCTTATCCTGTGGGGTGCTGGGCAGAGGCTTTCTCCTGGCCTGGGCTGGCAGCCAGTTTCAGCTACACCACAGGGCCTGGGGAAGCCTGGGGCAGGCCTGGCTCTGGGGGTGCAGTTGGGCTGCTCCTGGGCTACTGAGGCTGAGGGGGGTGGAGGGTTCTGGGAGGCTCTGGGAGGTTCTGGCCTGAGAGGAGGTGAAGAACTGAGCCCAATCTGTGAATGTCTTCCTGTTACCTGAGTGCCTTTTGTATATATTTGTAAATAGAATTCCCATGTGCACCTCCAATCCAGTGTGGAGCATTTTTATTTCACTCCTTGGGAAGGGGCAAAATATCTTTCCTGGCCTTTTGTCCTGGGAAGCTGGTGGCCCAAAACCAGGACACACTGCAAGGGTTTGCCCAGTAAAGGGCAAGGGACTCATCTGAAGAGCCCAGAGAGAGAGAACAACTATCTGTACCTTCCCCAGTCTGCTAGGAACCCTCTCAACCAGAAACATCCTGTTTCTGCCACCAAAAAAGACTCCTTAGACCCCGACCTCAGCTGCAGGCTGAACACAAGTCAGTGTGAAAAGCTACAAAACCTGCATCTTAACCTCAGCCCCAAGCCCACTTCACACATTCAGCCTCACAGACTCCCATCTTTAAGGTGCTTACTCAGATGCAGGGTTTTCTAAAGGGAGGAGAGATACCCAGTTGAAAACACTGACTCAGTCACAACAACAGTGTTGCCTGTGCCTGGAAAAATGACTTTGTAGGATGATTACTACTTCTGAAATCCTGGCAGGTAGATAATACAGTCCCAAAAGAGATTTTCTTTTACCAAAACTCAAACACCTTTACACAGGCTGAGAAAGGCTCCTGCTAGATGCAGAGCTACAAAGGAGCACAAGCTGCACAAATGGATATGGAATGAGCAGCTCAGTTTAGAGAGACACAGTAAGTGGTTCAGTTTGCTGCACAAAAAGACAAAGCAAACTTGTCTGCTGGCAACAAGGAAGATCAGACATGTGAATGATTTAATATGGATGAAGTAATATTTGGTCATCTAAAGCAGCTTTAAACAACAGCTTTAGAGTTTCCCTGCCTGAAACTGTGTTCACACGGCTGCTCTAGCAACAGCAGCCAGAAGCAGCTCTGCAGCGAGGTGTTAACAAACTGATGCCTTTAAAGTGCAGTAAGAAAGAAGGGGAGGGGGAAGACAGGGGAAAAAAAACCCCAAGAGGCAAGGAGTAGAGAGGGTAGAAAAAGGAGAACAAACCCCACCAAAATAAACCCATCAATGAACCAAAGACCAATGCCTCCTGTTTAAAAAGAACAGCAACTCCTCAGTTCAGGAAGGAGGTTGACTTGCTGGAAGGTGTCCAGAGAAGGGCAACAAAGTTGGTGAGGGGCTTGGAACACAGCCCTGTGAGGAGAGGCTGAGGGAGCTGGGGTTGCTTAGCCTGGAGAGGAGGAGGCTCAGGGGTGACCTTATTGCTCTCTACAACTACCTGAAGGGAGGTTGTAGACAGGCAGAAGTTGGTCTCTACTCCCAGGCAACCAGTACCAGAACAAGAGGACACAGTCTCAAGCTGTGCCAGGGGAGGTTTAGGCTGGAGGTTAGGAAGAAGTTCTACACAGAGAGAGTGATTGCCCATTGGGATGTGCTGCCTGGGGAGGTGGTGGAGTCACCATCACTGGAGGTGTTCAGGAGGAGACTTGACAGGGTGCTTGGTGCCATGGGTTAGTTGATTAGGTGGTGTTGGATGATAGGTTGGACTCGATCTTGAAGGTCTCTTCCAACCTGGTTCATTCTATTCTATTCCCTGTTTTACAAAGCCACAATCAAGCAGTGCTAGGGACTTCACACTTCCAATTAAAGCACAGGTATAGTAAAAGCTATACAGTTACTGTATGGCTAAACTATCTATGGGATTCAAACTTGAACTGAAGCACTGGCAAATCAGGAGCAGGAAGTGTTCCAACCTTACCTTTTGCCTGTCACGATCTGAGCACGTCATCTTACAGACAAAATCCTCCCACAGCACTTGATACAGAGGCTGGGATCTCCAGTTTCCCTTCCAGACTCATAACTGAGCAGGACATGTATTTTACAGGAAGAAAACTACAAGCCAAGAGCTTTAAAGTTACTCACCTAACAGCCAAGCCACAGAGCCTGATGTGAAGCCCTCCCTCACTTCAAGAAGCAGTATTTGCAGCAATGTTTGACAGCCCCTCTCCTGGCAGGTGCAGAGGATACTTGCTGCAGCAGTGCACAAACCTTCACCAAGCCAACAGAAGTTAAATCTATTTACAAATGTGTCTTCTTGGAGCTCATTTGCAAGCTTGACCATCTTCTCCACAAGCCAGCTTTGCAGGGAAGATGTGAGCAGGCATATTGCTGCTTGAGCTGAATGGACAGAGGGAAGCAGGGAAGAAGTATGTTTGACTACAAAGCCCTGCATGCAGGTCCCAGCTCGCAGAAAAAGCATTCTCCTGGCTTTTTCCCCCTGCCTGCTTGATTTCTGAAAGTACAAATTCCCAGGTGCAGCAGTGCAAAAGTCAGAGCTCCCTAGAGTCAGACAACTGCCTCCTGCATTAGAAGCAGGGAAGCAACACTGATGCAAACACAAGCTTCAGTTTCTCCATGACAGCTCTGCCGGTTGAAAAGCCACTGGGTCACTTCCCATCTGTATCCAAGGAGCCCTGCAATGAACGTGCCTGGAGAAAAAGGCATCTCCCCCTGCCTGCATTCCCTGCACTGAACCAACAGGACATTTTGTACCCAGCCCCTGAGAAGCAGCAGTGCAAACTTAAAGGAGAGGGTCACTGATTCATTACAACTCTTCCTACTGTATCCCTTCTCGTATTTTTCCATCCCCGTTTCAAAAGGCATTGTTTAGATTGCCCTAATCTGTAAACAGCAACAATAAGTGTAGCAAACACTTGACAATGAAGATGCAAAGCCTCTAAAAACCTGTTACCTTAGTAACCATGGGAATGCAGGAGAGGAAGAATACACAGAGTGTCAGGACATCAGTTTGGATTCCACAGTGTTTGGGTCGAAATACAGTCAGCTTTCATTAGCTTTTTGTTTTCCCCAGTGGGTCCTTGGACTTTGAAACAAAACCTGAATGACAGCTATGAGCAATTCCAGCCTCACTCCTGATTAGCCACACCAAACAAAACAGCTCTCTTCACTGGGGAACCTTCCCCCCTGCCCCTTTACACCCAACCAGTCTGGAAACAAACATTATTCATGCTGCTGACCCCTCTGGATATCACTAATAAACTGCATTCCAAAGAGAAGGAGCACACACCAAAGAGCCACTTTGCTGGGGCTTCAGACACTTCACTTCAAACAAACATTCTGCCAGGAAAGTAAAAAGCTAAGGTCTCCATCAGGGCACTTCTGTAACCCCACAGCTTATTTACAGGCTTCATGGACTATGGTAGTTCAAGCCCAACAGACAGAATTTGGCTGCTGGTTTAAGCAGCACTGCCTTTCCACTGCACTGATGGAGGGGGGAAGGAAAGTAAAGAACTGAGATCCATGACCCTGCCCCCATCGGGGTCAGGTGGGAATCCTCTGCTCACGACAAAACAAAGATCCCAACCCCTGCCTTTAGCTGGCTTAATTCAGGCCCATGCTCTTGCTCTCCACTGCTATCCAGTTACTTGGGAAAACAACCTGGAAAAAAGCTGCAGGCAAAAGTGTTTGAAAAACAAGCAGGAGATTCAGCCTTGTGTATTCTGTGTGACCCAGCCCCAGAACACCCCAAAGTGCCTTGAACTTTGCAGACACAGCCCAGATTCCTTCACCCAACTACAAACCAGGCCTGGTCAAAAAGCTGGAGAAAGTCAACTGCTCTCCTCACCCACCAATTCTGCAGCCAGCTAGAAACACAGCAGCACAACCAAGCAAAACATCTGCCTGCTCTTCAAAGCTAAGCTTCCTCTGAAAGCCTGACCAACTTATAGTATCAGTCAGGGTTGGAAGGGACCACAAGGATCAGCTAGTTCCAACCCCCCTGCCATGGACAGGGACACCCCACACTACATCAGGCTGCCCAGAGCCTCATCCAGCCTGGGCTTAAACACCTCCAGGGACAGGGCCCCAACCACCTCCCTGCACAACCCATTCCAGGGCTTCACCACTCTCATGGGGAAGAACTTCCTCCTCCCCTCCAGCCTCAATCTCCCCACCTCCAGCTTCATTCCATTCCCCCTAGTCCTAGCACTGCCTGAGATCCTGAGCAGTCCCTCCCCAGCCTTCCTGTAGCCCCCTTCAGATCCTGGAAGGCCACAATGAGGTCACCTGGGAGCCTTCTCTTCTGCAGACTGAACAGCCCCAACTCCTTCAGTCTATCCTCACAGGAGAGGTGCTCCAGCCCTCTGCTCATCCTCCTGGCCCTGCTCTGGACACTTACAGCAGCATTGGAGAGTGAGAATGGAAAAGGAGCAAAGGAACATGGTTGGGTTTGTTTTCCTCTGACTAAACAAAAAAAGAAATGGCAATAATTGGCCTACTTGGTTATCATGTGGTGACAAAAATCTTTGCACCGGAAAGCCTGGAAGGTCAGAGCAGTTCAGAGATGTTGCTCTTGCCTTGCCTAGCATTCTCTCCTTTGCCTTTCATGCACATTTCTTCTCCCTCCACAGGGACTGCCATTCCAGACCCCTACTGACACTTGTCTCTGTGTATCTGCAGCCTTCTGCTCTCCTTTGCACACATCCATGAAGCACTATGATGGCAGCAGCCACTTTCCAGGCAGCACTGCAGACTCCTGTCACACTGTCCTGTGACTGGACATGTTACATGTCCTTAATCAGCACTGAAGGGACACACTCAGAGCACTGCTCACAGGGCCACACAGCAGCCTGTCTGCAGGCAACTGCAACTTCCCAGTTAAATCAGAATCAGCATCTAGGTCAAATCCAGATAGCCATTATGCATGGAGGAATACTTTGTGCATGATCCATTGACAGAGTTTGTAGACATACACAGAGGAAGGAGCTGCTATTCCAGACCCCTGAGTGCAGTCAGGTGTCCAGAAACAGACTCATCTCTACAGTGGTAAGCAACGAGGCAGTGTGTTAGAGCAGAGCACATTTCCTCCAGCCACATGCAGAAGGAAGGCCGTCTCAGGGGCTGAGACATTAGCTTAGGCCTCAGAAGTCCAATTTGCAGGTCACTCAGTCCATCCTGGTTTTGAGACACTCAGTTCTTGAGGCAACAAGGAAAACCAAACACAACTGCAAACTATTTGTTAGGAGAAAAGGATGCCAGAGGAAACCCCAGGTGCTGAGAATAAAAACCAAACCTCCTCAAAATACTTAATCTGGTTTCTTTTATCACACAAACCAAATTCAGTGTCTTCTTCTTAGAACCAGCTATGAGGTTGCATAAATCATCAGAAACTCTTTCTTTCCAGGCTTCCCTCTAAGCTATCACATTTTGCTTTGTTCCTTTAGACTCCATTTCTGCCTGGCCCGGTGTAGCCTTGACTGCTGCCCTGAGCAGCATCACCTGCCACTGCTTGGCCAGCCCTTGAGAAGGTTCCTCCAGCAAGGAAGAAGGCAGAGTCTCTCCCATCAGAACCTGTACCAGGAATAAGTCTACTGTGAAGAAACAAAAATGCAACTGAAGTTAACTTAAACCAGTCACAGAATGCATCTGCTTGGAAGAGAGCTCCAAGCTCAGCCAGTCCAGCCCTCCACCCAGCACTGCAGGCTCAGCACCAAACCATATCCCTAAGCACCAGGGCCACAGCTGCTGGAACACCCCCAGGGATGGGGACTGCAGCACTGCCCTGGGCAGCCTCTGCCAATGGCTGAGATCCCTTCCAGGGCAGAAATCTTTCCTGAGATCCAGCCTGAGCCTCCCCTGGGGCAGCTTGGAACAATTTCCTCTGCTCCTGTCCCTTGCCATCTCACTTCATGAAGCCTCTCCATGCTCTCGTTGTGTTAGAGGACAAAGCAGCTAAAGCAGCAGCTACAGGCAGCCCCAGAAATGTCTATCTCCTATGGACCCTGCTGCCAACTACTAAGCAGCCCCAGCACCCACAGCTATCACCCAGGAAGCATGTCAGAAGAGCAGAAAGCTAGAGGGCAGGACTGATTGTGACAATTGCTCTCCTGCAGTGCACTTAATGACAAATAAATAAAGCTGCCAGAAGTGGTCTAAGCAGAGCAGCTCAGTCTAAAGCCAAGCCAAAGCAGAGATTAGAGGATAAGCACAGCCCAGCATGTCCAAGGCCTGGAGCTCTTCTGAAGGACAGGTTTGCCTGGGGAATGGCTTCTGACAAAAAAGGGCTGTGATGGACTGTAGTTGGCCATGTATCTCCAGCAAGGAATGGGGTTTTTTCTTTCCCAAGTTCAGCTTGAACTTAGTAGCTTCAGGAAGCTACTTGTTGGAAGCAAAAGACTCCCTCAAGATCCTTCTTCTGTTGCTCCCCTCTGGAAAGCACGCTAGTGCTACTGGAGGCCAGACTTTCCTAGAAGGAAGTTCAGCACTTTCACCTTTGTTGCTTTGGAGCTGGGGCATGGGGAGGGGAGGGAAGGATAGCATCATTCTTCTCCTTACAGCAAGGAGTGTTCAAGCCCTCTCAGGACAGCAGTGCTATCAGCTCTGTAAATGGAGGCTGAGTCAGAGCTGCAAGAGGAGCACTGTAACAGCAGCATGTCAGGAGTGCACACAACTCACCCGGTGTGGGAAAGCAGCTGCCCGTGGCCCTACCTCTGCGCCTGCCCCCAAACAGAAATCCCCTGCAGAGCACCCTGACACCAAATAGCATTGCTCAGGTTCTTGTTGACTGCATTTAGAAGGGGAAAAAAATATATATACATCATTAATTCCATCCTTGCAGCAGCAACGTGAGAAGGTGAATGCAAGCAGATGCCAGCCTTGTGCCGACCTCCCTTTCTAGGGTTACTGTAAGGTAAGCTACAGGCTCTGTCTCTGCTGACTGGCAGCTCTGTGGCTGCTTTTATCTGGGAACAAAACCACATCAGATCTGTTTTAAAGGGAGAAGTGCAGTGCCACTTGGTCTGGAAAAGCATGAGGATAGGTGGAGGCCTGAATGCTAACTGCTCTGCCATCTGCAGAGGCCAGGGACTGAACTGCTCTCCACACGTGGCAGAAGAACTGGACTTGGGCAGGCCCTACAGTCTGAGCTGTGCAGCTTAGAAATGCTCTCCTAAATGAACAATGAAAACCTGAGCCAGGACAACTGCTCCTCTCTTTCTCTATGCCAGACAAAACTGGGTTCCTAATACCTAGAACAGAGTCTATAACTCTGAAATAAAATCCCAAGAGTCATCTTTTCCTGCCCCTCCCCCCAGCCCCCCAGAAACTGATTTCTGCAGGAATAAAAAAAGAGTGAGGTCTCAAACCAGTTCAGGACAGCTCCTTTACTGCCAAGTTACTCCCTGGCCCCCAGACATCAGCCAAACTGACACTTGCTCGACAAATATTTTCTTGATCTCAGTGTAATTTCTACAGAGACTGAGAATATCAGCCAGGCCTTGCTGGTGGCACTCACTGCTCTCGACCATAGTATCATAGAATCAGTCAGGGTTGGGAGGGACCACAAGGATCATCTAGTTCCAACCCCCCTGCCATGGGCAGGGACACCCCACACTACATCAGCCTGGCCACAGCCTCATCCAGCCTGGCCTTAAACACCTCCAGGGACAGGGCCCCAACCACCTCCCTGGACAACCCATTCCAGGGCTTCACCACTCTCATGGGGAAGAACTTCCTCCTCCCCTCCAGCCTCAATCTCCCCACCTCCAGCTTCATTCCATTCCCCCTAGTCCTATCACTGCCTGAGATCCTGAGCAGTCCCTCCCCAGCCTTCCTGGAGCCTACTTCAGATCCTGGAAGGCCACAATGAGGTCACCTGGGAGCCTTCTCTTCTCCAGACTGAGCAGCCCCAACTCCTTCAGTCTGTCCTCACAGGAGAGGTGCTCCAGCCCTCTGATCATCCTCCTGGCCCTGCTCTGGACACCTTCCAGCACCTCCAGATCCCTCTTGTCATAGGGGCTCCAGAACTGGAGGCAGGACTCCAGGTGGGGTCTCCCCAGAGCTGAGCAGAGGGGGAGAATCACTTCCCTTGCCCTGCTGGCCACACTTCTCCTGCTGCAGCCCAGGCTCTGGTTGGCTTTCTGGGCTGCAAGTGCACACTGAGAGCTCCTGGTGAGCTTCTCCTCCCCCAGCACCCCCAAGGCTCTCTCCTCAGGGCTGCTTTCCAGCCAGTCCCTGCCCAGCCTGCATTTGTGCCTGGGATTGCCTCCACCCAGCTGCAGGACCCTGCCCTTGGTCTTGTTGAACCTCCTGAGGTTGGCTTGTGCCCAGCTCTGCAGCCTGTCCAGGTCCCTCTGGATGGATCCCTTCCCTCCAGCTCTCTGCTGCACCACACAGCTTGGTGTCAGCAGCAAACCTGCTGAGGGTGCACTCAGTGCCACTGTCCATGGCACCCACAAAGATGTAGAACAAGCCTGGTGCCAGGAGTGATCCCTGAGGGACTCTGCTTGTCCCTGGCCTCCCCTGGGACATGGAGCCATGGACAGCCACTCTGTGGGTGCAGCCAGCAAGTCAGTTTTAATTACCATAGGCATTTTAGTTACCATAGGCAATTTTGAAGAGAAAGGAAAACTCACAAGCATGCCTGACCCAACATCCACGAGATCAGTGATCAGCAGGCACTTTGACACTACCTTCAAACAGAGCTGAATCTGCCCTACACCCCAGGGCCAGGCTGAAACGCTGCAGACAGCAGCACTTCTACCTGTGGAAAGCAGCTTGTGGGGGAAACAAAAGAGAAAGGGAAATTAACTTCTCTAACACCTTCTCCTTTGTCAAGTTACTCCTGGGAATTACCTCCACATTTCATCTGCTGAGTCAGAGGGAGGCTAAACTCAAAGCAGCAAAGACATCTGTACTGAAGCACTTTCCTTCTCACCCTCCTCTGAAAGGCAGCATCGTGGAAATGCTCCTGGGGGCTCCAGTGACTGAAGGAAATCAGAGGTCCTCTCATTGTCCCATTGCACAGGGGACTTGACTCTTTGCAGATACTACCTGTCTCCTCTAGACACACATGCCTTCCATCTTTATCAGATATGTGGAATTAGGAACTTCTTATCTGAATGCTGAAATTCAGGCAAGAAAAGGAAATAGCATTGGAATGCTTAACAAACAACAGCAGCCCCAGAGCAGGCACATGTATCTGCACATGCAGGCACCCTGTGCCCTGAGTGCAGACAGCCAAAAGGAAAACATGGGCTTCTGCCACACAAATTAAAAATAATCAGAGGTCAAATCTATCCAGCACCCTGCCACTGAGCAAACATCAGGAGGTACTCAAAGAGAGAACACTTTTCTGACAATTAAGCAAGCACAATAGCAAATATTCCATCTGCAATTAAGAATCTGGGGTTTGTTTTCACAGAGGCAGGAGGGGTTTCTCCAATAGTGTCTTCAATTAACTTTTACTCTCCCCCCACACACCAAAAGGTTTCACAGGCCCAAAAGAGAGGCTGCTTTGTCCCAGTGATTTCAGGCTAAAAAGAAAACCCCAAACACAAACCCAAGGCATTACTGCATCCTCTTCAAAGATGTTTCAGTTAATTTCTCACAGTTGCCTACTGTACTGAGCAGCATCCCCCAAGAAAAAAAAAACAACCCCCAAACCCAACCCCCCACAAATACAGATAAATACAGGCCAGCAAAAGCACAGTTAGTGCCAGCAGAACCAGCAAAAGCCCTTAAAAATCAAACAGTGATCATAATTTAGCAGGCCTGGTTTGTGGCAGCTACAAGCCAACCTGCTGATTCAGGGCAATGTCACCAACAGTATTCTTATCTGTAAAGGGTAACAATCAATTGTTTGACAGAAACAAAGGAGAGCTCAACAGGAAATCAACCAGCTTGGGACAGATGGTCACTGAATCAAGTTTCACCCCTCCCCTCTCCAAAAATAGGCTTAAGAGGCATTTTCTGTTACCAAGCAACAGCCCAAAGGAAGGCATAAATCTTTTGCTCGGTGTGGCTCCCCTCCTCCCTGACACACAGACATTTCAATCTGAGGCGGGATGCTTGTGGCTCTGCTTTCTGAGTGCCAGGTAGGAGGCTTTATCCCAGGCAATCACCAGGACATTTCTGCTTGCCTACCAGCCATTTTTTGTTTGAGGCAAGAAGGTGGAACCGTGCTATGAACACTATCATCAAGCTGGGGTACAAGCAGCAAATCAGTAACCCCTCTGTGTTTGGCCAAGGTTCACTGGAGAGCTGAAAAATTACCCCCCAAGGAGGGGCACTCCTGAGCACTGCTCGATTAAAACCCAACGTGGCTCTGACCACACTCTGACTAAAGAGATGATTTTTATTAGAGTCATCCTAAAGCTCTGTACCTTCTCTAACCCATAAAATTTAAGCTCCAAAAGGCACCAGGATACCTGCAATGTAACATTCAGATCCAGGGACTTGCCAATAATTGGCCTGTTCAGAGCATTAGCTCTCTGGTACATCAACCACCCTAAGCGAGGATCAGCTCTTGGGGCTGTGGGATGAGCAGGGAAAGATAATCAGCATTTACTTTTCTACTGGGCTTGGGGAGGAGGGGAGCTGGGGGGAGGGGAGGCAGAGACCTGCTGTGGCTGTTTGTGGAGAGCAGGGGAGGGGGCAGAGAGCAGGGGTGAAGGACAGCAGCTCTGAAATTCAGATGGCAGCAGAGCCGTTTGTTTGATCCCCGCAGAAAAGTTGGCAGCGGGCTGGCAGGCCTCGGGAGGAGGTGAAGGTAAATGCAGCCACACAGGCAGTCAGCTGCGAGGAATTCCTCTTTCATTTGTTTTAAAGTTTACAGTTATGACCCTCACAAAAATTAAATGGAGAAACAAAAGCCTCAGCTGGGCACCAAATGGGATAATCAGACTTCAGAAAGGCAGAGCCTGGATTGCCACTGACACAGACTCCCTGCCAAAACATATGGCCAGGAACCGGGGAGGCTGGGCAGCGGGACCTGCAGGACCAGAGCTGCTCCCTCCCCAGCTGGCTTCACACAGCCCCCCAGTTTCAGTGGCTATTTCATGCACTCCTGTAACACCAGTGCAGACCCCAGGCAGCACCACTGCCATGGGCACACAGCGCCCTGGCTGCAGGCTGCTTCGCAGAGGAAGGGCTCTGCGCTTCTGAATCCATCTCAGCACAAAGCCATCTTGGCAGCAACCCTGCCCCAGCTCTCCACACAGCAACCAGACCTCACAGGGAAGCCAGAGACTGAGGTGTCTCAATTCAATTAATTACAACAAAGTTAATTGAAAGGTTTGAACACAAGAGCCAGATTACTAACTACACCAAGAACACAATTTGGTCCACTAGGTCTACCAGACGGAAGCACAAAGCTCAGCAACCCAGGTTCCTGACAGGACACTTGAAGAAAGAACCCTCTAGACTCAGCCCCAGCAGACCCTAACAGCTAATCATTACCCTTTAAATACTCCCCACACCACCACCCTCCTTGTTTCAGCAACAGGGCAAGTGAGAAGCCAGGAGGATTTGAAAGGAACCCCAGAACTGCTGCAGATCCAAGTCCACATTGCAGTATCAGCCTCAGCATTCAGATGAAAGCAAGTTGTTATTTATGTCAATTCATAGCCAACTCACCATTTTTACAGCTGTGTTTTCCTTGACTCTTCACAGCTTAGTGAGAGCTCTCCAGCTCAGTCCAGTTCTTTACTGAAATTAGTCAGGCAGTGATAGTTATCCCAGAATTAGTCAGGAGCAGATATATCTGTTTCTCCAACACAGGAGAAATTGGCTGAATAAGACCTGAATACAATACACTTTCTCTAATTCATGCTAGCAATTTGCCTGGCACATATTAAATGAAGGTGGACTGCAACAGTTTTCTTCCTTCAGTGAAGTCAATGGTGTGAAATAAGTTCTTCCCCATGAGAGTGGTGAAGCCCTGGGATGGGTTGTCCAGGGAGGTGGTTGAAGCCCCAGCCCTGGAGGTGTTTAAGCCCAGCCTGATCTAGTGTGGGGTGCCCCTGCCCATGGCAGCGGGGTTGGAACTGGATGATCCTTGTGGTCCCTCCCAACCCTGACTGATACTATGATACTATGTGACTTGTTGCAGAAAGGCACAGTGAGAACACACAGAACAGACCTCAGCTGCAACAAGCTTCTTTTTGATGAGAAATTGCTGTCCCTCTCAGCATGAGCTGCACTTTGGAACAGGGAGGACAGAAGTGTTTTAAGGAATTCATCCTTGTTTTCTCTCTATAGGGCAAAGGATGAGTTATGAATAAAAATTAGATTAGAATAGAATAGACCAGGTTGGAAGAGACCTTCAAGATCATTGTTTCCAACCTATCAACCAATCCAACCCACCTAATCAACTAACCCATGGCACCAAGCACCCCAGCAAGTCTCCTCCTGAACACCTCCCCTGATGGTGACTCCAACACCTTCCCAGGCAGCCCATTCCAATGGGCAATCACTTTCTCTGTATAGAACTTCTTTCTAACAGCCAGCCTAAACCTCCCCTGGCACAGCTTGAGACTGTGTCCTCTGGTTCTGGTACTGGCTGCCTGGGAGAAGAGACCAACCTCTGCCTGGCTACAGCCTCCCTGCAGGGAGTTGGAGAGAGCAATAAAGTCTCCCCTGAGTCTCCTTTTCTCCAGGCTAAGCAACCCCAGCTCCCTCAGTCTCTCCTCACAGGGCTGTGCTCCAGACCCCTCCCCAGCTTTGTTGCCCTTCTCTGGACACCTTCCAGCAGCTCAACCTCCTTCCTAAATTGAGGAGCCCAGAACTGGACACAGGACTCAAGGTGTGGCCTAACCAGTGCAGTGTACAGGGGCAGAATGACCTCCCTGCTCCTGCTGGCCACACTGTTCTTGATGCAGGCCAGGATGCCATTGGCCTCCTGGGCACACTGCAGGCTCATGTTCAGCCTAACATCAACCAGCACCCCCAGGTCCCTCTCTGCCTGGCTGCTCTCAGGTTGCGGCCAATGTGCAGCACCTGGCACTTGGATGTGTTCAATCTCCTGCCCTTGGCCTCTGCCCATCTGTCCAGCCTGTCCAGGTCCCTCTGCAGAGCCTCTCTACCCTCCAGCAGATCAACTCCTGCCCCCAGCTCTGCTCTCTGGCCATTGCTAACTTGCCAGTCAACTCTGTCCTAAGCCTCAGGTCTCTCAGGGAGCATCCCATCTCTAGTTGCCAGTTTCTAGTTCTTCTTCCCCTCCTTGATGTGTGTTTTATAACAACCTCCTACAGTTTCTTCAGACAATCACTGAAAGAAAGTGTGTGGTGGTTCAGCTTCCCTTCCTCTACTCATAACTGGAACTCAAAAGCAGAGCCCTCCACACTCAGCTGGTTTTCCTGGACACATGGAATATGTTCAGTAGACAGAAACTGCAACCCACATGCTGACTCAGACTCAGTATGGCCAGGAAAATGAAACATATGGGCAAAATGCAACTCAGTTACCAGAATGATGCACAAGGACACAGGACTGAGAGAAGCAGTTCCCAGACCTCATCAGTTAATCAATCACTTATTATTTCATTAACAGAAATACCAACCTTTTTTAATGCACACTTTTAGTCATGGAAAAGCTTTAGAGCACTGGGCTTGGTTTAAAGTTTCCTTAGAGTATAATGCTTGATTCTGAACATTAAGGTAGAAAGCCTGATTTTAGACAAAGCGACAATGTCAGTGTCAGGGAGCACTGCCCTTTGATGCTCAATCCTCCATCCCACAGAGGCCAAACAGCCTCTCAGAGTCACTCAAGCTCTGCAGCCTTACTATTAACACATGCCTAGCAATGCCTCAATCACCAGATGATTTCTGGGTTGCAATCCAGTAACAAAGCCACTCCTGCCAACTGCTGCCAGCAAGAGAACTCAGACTCTCCACTGCTGTGTGTGACTGGATATGTAACCAGCAGAAACTTCTGGCATACAGAGTGTACATCTAACAGCAGAAAATGGCCAGACAGGCAGCAGCAGGGAGCATTTCATACTGCCTGGAGTAGGTTTGCAAAGCCCTTGGGCCAGGTATCACAGAATCACCAAGACTGGAAGAGACCTCAAAGATCATGGAGTCCAACCTGTCACCACAGACCTCATGACTAGACCATGGCACCAAGTGCCACATCCAATCCCCTCTTGAACACCTCCAGGGATGGGGACTCCACCACCTCCCTGGGCAGCACATCCCAATGGCAAATAACTCTCTCAGGGAAGAACTTTCTCCTCACCTCCAGCCTAAACCTCCCCTGGCACAGCTTGAGACTGTGTCCTCTTGTTCTGGTGCTGCTTGCTTGAGAGGAGAGACCAACCCCTTCCCGGCTCCAACCTCCCTTCGGGGAGTTGGAGAGAGCAATGAAGTCACCTTCAAGTGTCTCAATGTCCTTCCTAAACTGAGGAGCCCAGAACTGGACACAGGACTCAAGGTGTGGCCTCAGCAGTGCTGAGCACAGGGCACAAGGACTTCCCTGCTCCTGCTGGCCACATTATTCTTGATACAGACCAGGATGCCCTTGGCCTTCTTGGCCACCTGGGCACACTTCTGGCTCATGTTCAGGCAGCTGTCAATCAGCACCCCCAGGTCCCTCTCTCTTTGGCAGCTCTCAGCCACTCTGCCCCCAGCCTGTAGCTCTGCCTGGGGTTGTTGTGGCCAAAGTGCAGCCGCTGGCACTTGGACTTGTTGAATGTCATCCTGTTGGCCTCTGTCCACCTGTCCAGTTGGTCAAGGTCCCTCTGCAGAGCCCTTCTGCCCTCTAAGTGACCAACATCTGCTCCCAGCTTGGTGTCATCTGCTAATTTGCTGATGACTGACTCAATGCCCTCATCCAGGTCATCAATGCAGATATTAAAGTGATGGGGCCCAGCACTGATCCGTGGTGAACTGTCTCAGGAAGCCCTGTCTTCCCAAGAGGTAATGCTGCCCAGTTTTATGGGGTTTGTACCCCCCCACCTTACAACAAACAGCAGAGCCACAGAACAATCCCAGCTGGAAGGACCACCAGTCCAACTTAACACTCATGGCAGGGCCACACTGGAAGGTTTGTGGAAGAAAACCCAACAGTGCTGTGATGTATTTTGGCTCATGGCTGATCTACACCAGCAGGTTTGATTTATAAAGCTGTCACATCTCAATGGGAAGTTCTGGGTCATTTTCAGCTAGACCACAATGAAATCAGAACTGAAAGTCTGCTTCTTAAACAGTCCAAGGCACAAGACAGAGGTTCTCAAAGATAATGAAATGTTTTATTGATGCCAATACTTTATTTGCTTCCCCATAGACAGCTTTTGCAGTCTGGACACACTACAGATGAAGTGCAAAGCACAGATCCAACCATGTGTGAGGGTTCCAGCCAGAGGTTCATGCTGTTCTTGTTTATATACTGAATCAGAACACAAGCTGAAGATATCAGTATCATCAGACAAGTACCAAAACTATGCAGCATCTGTGGCATTCCTCTCTTTTTCAGTCCTAAGACCCTGAAGTGCTTGGTACTGAATTCAGGGCTGAGCCCACTCTCACAGGAAAATTCAATTAGAAAGCACCTGGAAGAATGCTGTTTCTTACTAGAAGTAAATCCCACATCCAGTTCTCATTTATTACACTGCTGGGACAGCATCCTTTAACAAGGATCCAAAGTAAATCCTTCTTTTCTGCCCCTGCTTTAAACAGACATCAAAGCAACAGTGGTAGGAGGATTTTTCAACTCTTCTGAACCTACAGGTTATGAAGATTTGCCTTTTTTCAGCAGGAGGAACTGTGGCACCACACACATCACACATGCAGCTTCACAAGTTCAGCTCAGCAGTCAATCTGTCCAATGCTAACCTGACACAGCATCAGAAGTGGATTTACTGCAGCGAGAGCAAATGCAGCTGAAGGGCAACGAGACTGGGGTGAGGCCTTGAGCACAGCCCTGTGAGGAGAGGCTGAGGGAGCTGGGGTTGCTTGGCCTGGAGAAGAGGCGGCTCAGGGGAGACCTTCTTGCTCTCTGCAACTCCCTGAAGGGAGGTTGGAGCCAGGTGGAGGTTGGTCTCTTCTCTCAAGCAACCAGCACCAGAACAAAAGGACACAGTCTCAAGCTGCACCAGGGGAAGTTTAGGCTGGAGGTGAGGAGAAAGTTCTTCCCTGAGAGAGTTGTTAGCCATTGGGATGTGCTGCCCAGGGAGGTGGTGGAGTCCCCACCCCTGGAGGTGTTCAAGAGGGGATTGGATGTGGCACTTGGTGCCATGGTCTAGCCATGAGGTCTGTGGTGACAGGTTGGACTTGGTGATCTTTGAGGTCTCTTCCAGCCTTGGCGATACTGTGAAACCCCACACTGCAGTGTGCAGGGGAGGGCTTAACCCCTGCCACAACCAGAGTCTCTTTCTACACCAAATCCACATCCCAACTGGAGTCACCCAAAGCCAAGCTTGACAGAAAGCCAGCCAGCTGTGCTGCAATGAAAACTGAGCACAGGCACAAGACATCTCTCAACAAAGCAGCCCTGCAAACACTGCTCACTGTGACAGCTGAGGGCAGCCAGGAGAAGGCCTTTTATTTTCCTTTAATTTTTATTACTTCCTCAGGCTTTCCTGCCACAAGGTCACATCTGCTGCTCAAAACTGAAGTAGTTTTTTGGTGGTGGATTTTGTTGAAGAGCTTCTGAGGCACACTATTCTGAATAACATTACCAGAGGTACACCTACTACACACTAACAACTCCTGGCCTAGTCACACACATGTGAAAAGGCAAACTGAACACAGTGTTGGGGCCCAGAGCAGTAGGAGCCATCTCTGCCAAACAATCACTAAAGAAAACCTATCCTGTGAGCCATGAAGACACTGGCCCATGATGATATTAGACCCCAGCACTTGGAATCCTTTCATTCCTGTGTGCATGTACATGCACACACATACACACTATCCTCCCTGCAGCCTCTGGAGGAGGTAAGTGCCTATGCCTCTTCCACCCAAAGCACTCTCAGGCACAAAACAGGAGAGGAATCACTGAGTTATTGCTACAGAAACAAAGTGTGTGCTTGAGAGCAGCCCTGAAGAAAAGGCCTTAGGGGTGCTGGGGGAGGAGAAGCTCAACAGTGAGCACTTGCAGCCCAGAGAACCAAGCAGAGCCTGGGCTGCAGCAAGAGAAGTGTGGCCAGCAGGGCCAGGCAGGGGATTCTGCCCCTCTGCTCCACTCTGCTGAGACCACAGCTAGAGCTCTGGGGCCAGTTCTGGAGCCTCTGTGCCAGGAAGGATCTGGAGGGGCTGGAAGGTGTCCAGAGAAGGGCCAGGAGGAGGAGCAGGGGGCTGGAGCTGCTCTGCTCTGGAGACAGCCTGAGAGAGTTGGGGTTGTGCAGGCTGGAGAGGAGAAGGCTCCCAGGAGACCTCATTGTGGCTTTCCAGGATCTGCAGGGGGCTCCAAGAAAGCTGGGGAGGGACTTTTGAGGGTGTCAGGGAGTGACAGGACTGAGGGGAATGGATCCAAGCTAGAGGAGGGCAGATTGAGACTGGATGTTAGGAAGAAGTTCTTCCCCATGACAGTGATGAGAGACTGGTACAGATTGCCCAGGGAGGTGGTGGAAGCCTCCTGCCTGGAGGTGTTTGCAGCCAGGCTGGAGGTGGCTGTGAGCAACCTGCTGCGGTGTGAGGTGTCCCTGCCCATGCCAGGGGGTTGGGACTGGAGGTCCTTGAGGTCCTTTCCAACCCTGACAGTTCTGTGATTGTGTGTTCCATAAGAAAGATTCTACAGCTGTTGACACACAAGCTAACAACTATTTACTCCTGATGCCCTTGAAATCTGATTGCCTCCCACATCTGCTGAAACCATGACTGTGGAGCTGGAGGAATCAGTCGAAATAATCAGGCAGGCAAGTGATCTTCATCCTCCACAAGAGGCTTGGAAACCAAGAGCTGACTCTCCTAATAAACAGATAAAGAACTGACAAGCTCTGACTTTCCAAGTGTGCTGAAGGTGGTGCAGTGAGGACAGTGATTGTATGTACACTTTTCACTTTCAGCTCTGCTTTTAAATACACCATTGTTAGTCCTGGGTGCCTCTACCCAAGGCACTAAAATCTTTTTGGATGGCTTTGCCCTTTTCCTCCCTTCCCCTTAGGTCATCTTCCAAATTGCTCCTCTGAGCTGTCACTGATCACTTTACATAGAATTACATAGAATAAACCAGGTTGAAAGGGACCTTCAAGATCATTGTGTCCAACCCATCAACCAATCCAACACCACCTAATCAACTAACCCATGGCACCAAGCACCCCATCAAGTCTCCTCCTGAACACCTCCAGTGATGGTGACTCCACCACCTCCCTGGGCAGCACATTCCAATGGGCAATCACTCTCTCTGTGTAGAACTTCTTTCTAACATCCAACCTAAACCTCCCCTGGCACAGCCTGAGACTGTGTCCTCTTGTTCTGGTGCTGGCTGCCTGGGAGAAGACACCATCATCCACCTGTCTACAACCTCCCTTCAGGTAGATGGAGAGAGTAATAAGGTCACCCCTGAGTCTCCTCTTCTCCAAGCTAATCTACCCCAGCTCCTTCAGCCTTTCCTCACAGGGCTGTGTTCCAAACCCCTCACCAACACTTGGCTAATCTATCTAATTTCTTACTGTTCCCATGGCCAGGATTTTCCCTCTAAAACATTAAGATTAGAAAGGGTAAGAACAGCACCTTAACATTCATGCACAGACACACAAATAGATTTTTGAAAGTGGCTTTTTATGAGACTAGGAGACCACCACGCTCCTAAGTGTCACATGAAGATGGGTGAGTGGCAGGAGGCTGTTTCCCTTTGCCTGGTGCAGTGGAGGGCACTGTAACTGTGAAACTCCAGACCCAGTTCCCAGACTTCTCACAGGAATTGCCCAGTTGCACTAAAATTTGATTCTATGTAGTTCACAGCAATTTCAAGATTAATCTGCCTTTATGAAACAGCTGCTCCCAAAGTGGGCTGAGAGTGTTGAAGGGCAGAAGAATAAAGCCACCCAAGGCTCTAAATGAACACAGAAATATATCTTTGGGGAGGGTGGGGGGGCTTCCTGACAAGCTACAAAGAGCTTGTCAGTGAGGCAGAAACAAAAGCAATAAGAGTGGATGGCATGATGTCCTGAATGGCATGATGTCCTGAATGGCAAGGCTGAGGCGCAGTCATACCCTGTGAAACACCAGACTACAGCCAGCACCTCATCACCATGGAGACAGTAAGCAGAGAGCTAAGAGCAGAAGTCCTGTGCCAGCAGCAGCACGGCTCAGGGGAGAGAGCAGAGCTCTCGGACCTCTGCAAATCCCAGACTGACAGGCAGCAAGACAAGGTTTTGCCACACATGCTCTCCACCCTGAGACATGAGTACACAACAGGAATGCTGACAGAACTCTGCTGTGAATGTCTCTATCTCCCCAGGGACTTCAGTGTCAAGAGGCAGCTGCCCAGACTCCTCACAGGATCAGAAGCAGCGGAACTCAGCTATTAGGAACTGCTTTTCCTCACCACTACAACATCTCTCCAAAGTAGATGTGGTAAAGGAAGCCCCAAAGAGCTTGGACCTCACCCAGCCAAGGAGGTTGTGCTACACTGCAGTTTTTAAAGTGGTCATTTCCTCTTTATAGGAAAAAAAATTGTGGAGGATCAGGCACACAGCAAAGTCCAAATACTCTACTGATTGCTCTCAACAGATAGCACAAGAAGGAAGGGGCCTTACAGCTCTGAGTATCCAGAGTTTCACTGAACATTGGCATTAAAATCACATCTGAACCTTCACTATCTTTCAAAAGACAGCTGGAGTTAACTATCAAACTCCCAGCAAAAGTCTCCTGAGGTTTTGTTATGTCTAGAGCCACAAGAGCCTACAAGAGAGTGAGTTTTGGAGGTAGCATTCTGAAAGAAAGGGGGGAGCCTGATACCTCTGAAGTATGCAGAACATTAAAGGGAAAGAGTTTCCTGTGCACAGTGACTCTTCTTTATGAAGCCAAATTTAAATGCTGCATGGCTCTGCAGAAGCAAAACCCAGCAGCCTAAACTGTTTTCCAAAGAAGGCTACTGGTCTCTCTGGAGCTTTGGTGGTACACCAGCATCCAACAAAGAAGCTGGGGATGGAAACGCAGCAGGACCCCATGCAAGGAGCAGAGGTAGGAGCAAAACATCCAATTGCATTTGCCACCCTAAATGCATCAGTTTAAACCATCCAGCCATCTAACTAACCTTAACAGCTTTGCACTGTGTGCTGCAGGCAAGCCCTGCTCCTTTAGGGGAGAGGCACAGATGACTTTTCACTTAAAGGAAAAGCCAAAGAACGCTGTTAAGAGAGTGCGCCTCGGCCCTTTCAGTAACAAACTTCTTCAGAGCCTCCAAGTGCTCTACTCTGATCATGCCAAGGATCTTGAAAAGAGGCAACTACAGACTGCTGGAGACAGAACATGAGGATCTGGTACAGTATTTTATGAAGCTAGTCACTGTAAGCTTGGTCATGGAACCACTACAACAGATGTCTGGTAATCTCTTAAGTAACAGTATCTTAAGTCTGCCTACACTGTTTTGCTGTTTGCAGCTCCATTAGTCTGACAAACTACCTCAGAATGACCTTGATTAAAGCTTGCATTCATGGAAGGCTCCTGTCAGATCTTGCCACACTGACTCGGGCTGCTCCCTGCCATCTCCTGCTGATTTTGTGGCAGCTCTTCCCCTCTCCTCTATCTGATGCACGTTTTTTGTCACTGCAGTACAACTGCAATTACAAAAAGCCAAACCAAGGACTCAAGGCAAACTCTTGGCCACCTGGGCACACAGCCTGGCTCATCTTCAGCCAGCTGGCAACCAGCACCCCCAAGGCTTTCTCTGCAGGGGCAGCTTTCCAGCCACTCTTGCCCAAGCCTGGAGCATTCATGGGGTTGTGGTGACCTCAGTGCAGGACCTGGCACCTGGCCTTGTTGAGCCTCAGAGTTGGGCTCAGCCCATCCATCCAGCCTGTCATTTCTATAAGAACTCCATACCTCTGATGCAGGAGCAGGGAAGTCATTGTGCCCTGTACTCTGCATTGGTTAGGCCACACCTTGAGTCCTGTGTCCAGTTCTGGGCCCCTCAGTTTAAGAAGGACATCGAAATACTTGAAGGTGTCCAGAGAAGGGCAACAAGGCTGGGGAGGGGTCTGGAGCACAGCCCTGTGAGGAGAGGCTGAGGGAGCTGGGGTTGCTTAGCCTGGAGAAGAGGAGGCTCAGGGGAGACCTCATTGCCCTGTCTCAAGCTGTGCCAGGGGAGGTTTAGACTCGAGGTGAGGAGAAAGTTCTTCACCGAGCGAGTCGTTAGCCATTGGGATGTGCTGCCCAGGGAGGTGGTGGAGTCCCCATCCCTGGAGGTGTTCAAGAGGAGATTGGACATGGCAGTTGGTGCCATGGTCTAGTCATGGGGTCTGTGTTGATAGGTTGGACTCAATGATCCTCGAGGTCTCTTCCAACCTTGGTTATACTGTGATAGATACTGTGCTTCCAAGCCAGCAACAGCAGCATGCAGAACTTGGCTGCTCCCCTTGGGAATAAACAGTGTTCCAAATTTCTGTCAGCCACCAGTTCTGCCAGCACATATTCTGTGTTTCTTTTGGGTTACAAACCCATTAATTATTCTATTAAACTGTTGAGAGCCAAATACTAGTGAGCAGTTTAGCACTATAAGCACTGTCACAGCATGACTCTCTGGTTTTGAGTCATCTTCACTACCTACCTTCAAGTTGAGTAACAGGGGCTGTACTTTTCATACTCAGTGTTACAAGTGAGCCCTGTAATGGCACACTGAAAATTCATTTACTACTTGTCTCTTTAGTATTATTGAATCATCAAAACATTTTGGCTTGAAAAGACCTTTAAGATGAAGTCCAACTTTTATCTAACTCTAAGCTCAGAATAGGGCATTTTCAGAGTTCTTAGGTGTAAGTTGTGTTTGGGGTATACAAGAGATCAAACCAGTCCATGAAGGTATTCCCACACAGAATACAAAGTTACCAGGTTTGGAACTTGCTAAAAAATTAAACCACAATCCCGTTAGGCAGAAGTGTGTTGAACAAATATTCTCACAAGCAACACTTCTCATGACACTTTCAGGAATGTCATGACAAGACAGACAGCATTTGAGGCAAGCCAGTGACTCCCAGAGAAAATAACAACACGTTGATGGTAAACATTTAGTGTGGGTTTCTGACTGCCACTGCAATCTGTTTCAGAATATTAGATATCTTAATCCCTACACCTAATGAATTCCAGTTCCTGGGACTAATTCTCTACAAGTCATCACTGTCAAAATGTCAAGGCTTATTACTCCTTCATCTGTTGGTCTCCTCAACAGCCTTCCCTCTCACAAGCCCGCTTTAGAGGCAAAGGATAACGTGCCTTCTGCATCGTGTGCAAGAAACAACTGTGCAAGAAGAGAGGAAGCACAAACAACTCCAAGGGGAACGAAGCGATGCCTTCATATGATGTGCAAGCTGCAGGTTTTGTTAATTACATCCTACCTACCTAAACGCCCCCCTGCCGTTTCAATTAGACATGGTATTCTTCCTCACTTCCCCTCCCGAGCTCTGGGCGCTGTTGCTAAGCGCTGCTTAACAGTTGCCACATTCACCCCAAGTTGGCCGCACTTCAGCGGTCACTCAACATTAAATAAAAAACATATGGTATGGAACCATACCAAGCATAGAGGCACTTTGAAAACACTCTGCACTGCTTAATATGATACCACGAAAGGTTACACCACTGAAAGTAAAATCCTCAGAGCTCCATGCCCACTTGAAATTTCCCAGAAGCACTGAGAGTTACACAGAAATGCATTCACTCCTCTTTTAAAGCTATCAATCAGATTTCCTTGAGTCTATTTTTGACATAATACCGAGTCTGGGCTTGCCCTGCATGAACAGCTCAGCAGTCACACATAGCATGACAGCCTTCCCAGATTCCCCTTAGAAAAACAGTTGCATTCCCTCCATCCCATAGCAACCAATTGGAGTCTCCTGCACCGCCAAGGCTTTTTCTTCCCTGTACCTGCAAAATACTTTGGACATGACTTGTTGAACTGCCAAATATCAATGTCAATAGTGATGAGTTTAAGAACTTGACCAAACGCGCTTTGTTGAGTTGCACACAAACTTCACACAGTCGCAGCAGCCTTCCTTTCATCTGTGAAGTCCTCAGGAGATCTGAAGAAACTTCACCTATCTTAATTTCCCAATCCAGGCTCGGGTTGCCTGGTAGTGCTTATTTCCTTCAGCATTATTACATCCTGGGCTTAAAAACTGCCCTCCCAAACCCCATCACCATTTCTCACTGTCAGGTTATCTGCAGCCAAACCCAGCCAATACAGATTCCTGGTGCACACACACTGGGGCTCATCACTGAACTTTGTTTGGCACAAACACTAATAAACAAAACCATGCACTGAGTTTGTAACCTCTATTAACAGACATAATTAAACCTGCAGGGTTCAGAGCCTTTAACCAGGTAGGCACAGACCGAGCATGGTCATTGACTTTCTGGAGTTGTTTTGTTGTTTGGTTTTGGTGCTGTTGGGTTTTTTTCCTGGAAATACTTGAGAGAGAGAGAGAAAAAGAAGACACATGCCCCAAATCCCCCTGGTTAGAACGAAGAATAAACAAACATTTCTCTGAGGATCCTCACACAATCCTTATTCCCTTACTCGAAGTTAACCTCCCAACTCCGTAAGCAGTTTTTGCCTTGCAAGAAAATTCTCCTGGCTAAGGTTTGATATTTTCAAGGACGTTTTTCTTTCATCCCACCAGTGCATATGCAATAACCTTTGCAATCAGCAGAAGAGCCAGCCTTGTTTTTCTTTAGAAGGTGCCTCTCCTAACAACCCCCAAACTTCAGCGTGCATTACCGTGGTTAAAGTGCAGAAAGCTTGAGCTGTCCTCTGGCAGTCGCTTATGTGTCTGCCGCTGCAACCGGCACCGACTCCCCTCCGCCTCTGAACTACAGTTTTACGTTTAAGTAACTTCAGTTATTCCTAGTCAGACAATAAACGACGGCGCTTTCTTCTTCACTACCCTTTTCTTTCAAGCTTTCTAAAAGCTTTTTGCACCAAGGTAACAATGAAGTATGAAATGTTATTTCAGTAATACTTCAAGTTCCATTCCGCGGACAAGTTGCAAGAGTAGCCAATGAATAAAAGGAATTGTGTTTAAAAGGTCGTCTCCTCGGGGTATTTAAAGCAAACGCACTGGCAAGCAGCAGACGTAGGAAACCTTTTTTTTCACCAAGTAACTTTAAAAGTCTCCTGCATTCCAAACACATCTGACCGCTGATAATTCTGACACTACAGAACACAGATCAATCTTCGGAGGCTTGGGGCTTAAACGAGCAGCAATCCTTGGCACACCCTCCTCCGGGCTGGCCCAAATCCTGAGGTTTAAACTAAGTTTTCGTCTCCGAGGTTTCAGGACGGGCAGCGGCGGGGAGCGCCGAGCGCGGCGGTGCCCAGCGGCCGCCGGGGAGCCCTGGCCGGCCCGTCCGCTGCCCGGGGAGCCGGCGCTGGCTCCAGCGCAGCCGGGTTTTTCCCTCTCTTTTACTTCAACTCAGCAAACAAGCCCGGCGGGAAAGGGCAGCCCCCAAGGGCCGCCTGTGACAGAGCCCCCCGGGCAGTCTGCCCGCAGCCCCCACCAACGCCACCGCTCCTGCCCCTTGTGCTGCCGCCTCTCCAGGCCACACCGCCGCCCCTGCGCGACAGGGAGAGCACCCCGAGGAAGGGGACCAGGCCCCCCCCCCCCTCCTCTGCACACCCCAACACCGAGACCCCAACCCCCGCTTCCCCGGGCCGCCGCCGCGCCCCGCCGCCGGGCGCCGAGGCCGGGGCAGCCGAGCCCCCTGCCGGCGGCAGCCTGCATAGCAGCGCGGGGGGGAGCTGCCGCCCGCCCGCTCTCCCCAGAGCCACCTGCACCCCCCGCGCCCAGCCCGCCTCTGCCCCCCGCTCCCCGCACCTCCCGCCCGCAGCGGCTGCCCTGCGCCCGCAGCCGCCTGGCCAGGGCTCTCCTGCCCCCGCCTTGCCCCATCGGCGCGGTGTCATTTCCCCCTCTCTAGTCTAAAGTGACGGTAACAAAGGGCTGGAGCTCACCCGGGTGGGGGCACCGGCCGCTGGCAGCCCACAGTCCCCGTCCCGCCGCTCCCGGTGCTGCGCTCCACGGGGTGCCTGACACCGAGCGCGACCCAGCGAGCGGCCGCCGCTGCCGCCCTGCGGCCCCCGCCGCTACCTTTGTGCCCTCCGCAGAAACCGGCGAGAAAGCGAAGCGAAGCCCCCGGCCGTTCCCTTACCTTGCTGAGCAAAGAGAGGAAAAGGCGAAGCGCTCTCCTTCCACCCCTCCCTCACTTTTGTTTGCTGTGAATGTCCTCCCTCCCCGCACACCGAGCAGCTGCGCTCGGCAGTCCTGCCTGCCGCCCTCGGTGCCACCGTCTCCCTTCGGGTCTCAGCCTCTCTCTCTCCGGCGGGAGGAGGGGAGGGGAGGCGAGGGGAGGAGAATGGGGCGGACCCGCAGGTGTTGCCCCTCCTGCTCTGACAGCGGCAGGGAGAGGGCTGGGGGGCGGTGGGCGACGGGAGCGGGAGGGGAGCAGGAGGGGAGCGGGGGGGCGCGCTCAGGTGAGGGGCGTCCGGTGGGCGGCAGGGCTGAGGAATGGCCTCGGAGCCCGAGCCAGGCCCCCGCAGCGGCTCAGGAGCGGGCGCTGGGGTGGGCGCCCCAGGGCAGGCGGCAGCGGCTCTGTGGGGACGGAGCGAGCTGGGGTGCTCCCAGGCCGGGAGGGAAGGGACGGGGCCCTGCGCCGAGCGAAGCCGAGAACGGAGCTGAGAAGCTTCAAATCCCTGTCAGAAACCCAGCGTGGCTCGGCGGCCCACGGGGACAGAAGACGGCACTGGGAGCACCACCCTGCCAGAGGCGGCCCTGCAGCGCGGGCCGGGCAGAGGCCACAGTCAGAGCGGTCACTGCTTTGTTTCAGCCTTAGCTGGCAATGGACCTGAAGGACCTGAATGTGCTGGGAGGGTGCTGGAGGTGGACTGGAGAAGGGTGCAGGAGATGGGCTGGAGAAGGGTGCAGGAGATGGGCTGGAGAAGGGTGCAGGAGGTGGGCTGGAGAAGGGTGCAGGAGGTGGGCTGGAGAAGGGTGCAGGAGGTGGGCTGGAGAAGGGTGCAGGAGGTGGGCTGGAGAAGGGTGCGGGAGATGGGCTGGAGAAGGGTGCGGGAGGTGGACTGGAGAAGGGTGCGGGAGGTGGGCTGGAGAAGGGTGCGGGAGGTGGGCTGGAGAAGGGTGCGGGAGGTGGGCTGGAGAAGGGTGCGGGAGGTGGGCTGGAGAAGGGTGCGGGAGGTGGGCTGGAGAAGGGTGCGGGAGGTGGGCTGGAGAAGGGTGCGGGAGGTGGGCTGGAGAAGGGTGCGGGAGGTGGGCTGGAGAAGGGTGCGGGAGATGGGCTGGAGAAGGGTGCGGGAGGTGGGCTGGAGAAGGGTGCGGGAGGTGGGCTGGAGAAGGGTGCAGGAGATGGGCTGGAGAGGGGTGCAGGAGATGGGCTGGAGAAGGGTGCAGGAGATGGGCTGGAGATGGGCTGGAGAAGGGTGCAGGAGAAGGGTGCAGGAGATGGGCTGGAGAAGGGTGCAGGAGATGGGCTGGAGAAGGGTGCGGGAGGTGGGCTGGAGAAGGGTGCGGGAGGTGGGCTGGAGAAGGGTGCGGGAGAAGGGTGCAGGAGGTGGGCTGGAGAAGGGTGCAGGAGAAGGGTGCAGGAGATGGGCTGGAGAAGGGTGCGGGAGGTGGGCTGGAGAAGGGTGCGGGAGATGGGCTGGAGAGGGGTGCAGGAGATGGGCTGGAGAGGGGTGCAGGAGATGGGCTGGAGAAGGGTGCAGGAGATGGGCTGGAGATGGGCTGGAGAAGGGTGCAGGAGAAGGGTGCAGGAGATGGGCTGGAGAAGGGTGCAGGAGATGGGCTGGAGAAGGGTGCGGGAGGTGGGCTGGAGAAGGGTGCGGGAGGTGGGCTGGAGAAGGGTGCGGGAGATGGGCTGGAGAAGGGTGCGGGAGGTGGGCTGGAGAAGGGTGCGGGAGGTGGGCTGGAGAAGGGTGCGGGAGGTGGGCTGGAGAAGGGTGCGGGAGGTGGGCTGGAGAAGGGTGCGGGAGGTGGGCTGGAGAAGGGTGCGGGAGGTGGGCTGGAGAAGGGTGCGGGAGGTGGGCTGGAGAAGGGTGCGGGAGGTGGGCTGGAGAAGGGTGCGGGAGGTGGGCTGGAGAAGGGTGCGGGAGGTGGGCTGGAGAAGGGTGCGGGAGGTGGGCTGGAGAAGGGTGCGGGAGATGGGCTGGAGAAGGGTGCGGGAGATGGGCTGGAGAAGGGTGCGGGAGGTGGGCTGGAGAAGGGTGCGGGAGGTGGGCTGGAGAAGGGTGCGGGAGGTGGGCTGGAGAAGGGTGCAGGAGATGGGCTGGAGATGGGCTGGAGAAGGGTGCAGGAGAAGGGTGCAGGAGATGGGCTGGAGAAGGGTGCAGGAGATGGGCTGGAGATGGGCTGGAGAAGGATGCTATGAGCACCCTCTCGTGTCAGAGGTTAAACTGCACTGGGCCCAAGGCAAGGTGTGGAGATGAGGTGATCTGAGTGCATTGGAAAGGAAACAGAAGGATCTGGAATGCCTAAAGCTGTACATGGAGCTCAAGTTCATGTGGGGATTCTTGGTGCCTGTTGAGGTTGGATGCAGCAGGATCATGGGAAGAAGGCTTCAAACACAGGAGGGCATTCTGAGGGTAAATGTTCATTGAACTGGGGAAAAATGATTTGGCATTTTCTTCCTCTTGCCTTTGATTGATGAAACTGCCATATGAACCATCTCTCTCCTTTCTCATTTTGCTTTCAAAGGGACGTGTTTCTTGGGAGCCTTCCCCAAAACTTTTTCCTTCTCTTGGGACCATAGGGCTCAGTGTTGTGCAGTGTCCTCCCCCTCTGCCTCAAGGGCTGAGAAGAGCACGACAGCAACAGAACACACACTGGTGCTGCTTGTGTTCTTTCACAGGGACCTGCTGCTGTGTGACCCTGAGAAAAGGAAGCTGGTCAGTGCTTCCCTCACAGCCTTTTCTCTCTGGGTGAAAGTAGGGATGGCACAGCAGTGGTGTGGCACTGCAATGCTGCTGCTCAGCTTGGAAGAGAGAACAGAGGGCTGCTGACAACAGAGATGGCCTTGAGCATTCAACAGAATATAATCACTACCTTTGCATCCATGTCAATTTATGTTTCTGGATCCAGGCTTTTCTTCAGACCAACTTCTTTGCTGGGATACACCAAAAGAAGTTGGTTTCTTACCAATTTCTTTGGCACTTCTTTATAGTACTTCAGTGCTTCTTAGCTCTTGGCTGTGGCTGTGAGGCCCAGAGCTTTCATATCTAGAGAATCATAGGATCATTGCAGTTGGAAAAGCCCTTTAAGACCATCCAGTCCAACCATTCTCTGACTCCACCGAGGCTGGTGCTAAACCATGGCTCTCAGCACCACATCTCTGCCCCTTTGAAACACCTCCAGGGATGGGGATTCAACTACCTCCATGGACAGCCTTTGCCAGGCTTTGAGAACCCTTTCCATCAAGGATTTTCTTCTGATATCCAAACTAAACCACCCCTGGTGCAACTAGAGGCCACTTCCTCTCATTCTGTCACTTGCTCCTAGGGAGCAGAGCCCAACCCCCACCTCCCTGCAGCCTCCTCTCAGGGAGCTGCAGAGAGCAATGAGGTCTCCCTCAGCCTCCTCTTCTCCACACTCAACACCCCCAGCTCCCTCAGCTGCTCCTCCCCAGCCCTCTTCTCCAGACCCTTCCCCAGCTTGGTTGCCCTTCTCTGGACCTGCTCCAGCCTCTCAAGATATTTACATTATATATTCACCTCTTACAGTCTCATATCAGAGTTGTTCTCAAAACCAAGGTGCTTCCCAAACAGAACTTTTCAATGAGATTGTTAATTGGCCATTTTGACTGTGAGTTATGTGATTGTTACATGAAGAGCAAAGTCAGTTGGCTCTGACAGGACTATTCACATGTTCGAATTGCCTGCAGCTGAGCCTCAGCTGTGGATGACTTGAAGACACTCTTCCTCTGCTGGCCTGTCTTGGCACCTGGGTGTTCATAAAGTTGCTAATGCCATGACCCTCACCAACAGGCAGCAAAAAATTTAGCCAAAGCAGACTTTCAGAGACTTTGCCAAGTCAGGTGAGGCCTTGGGCCTTACAGCTTTGCCACTTGGCTTATGCTAAAACGTCCACTTCCCTTTGCTGGTAATTTGGGAGTAGATAGCTGTGCAGGGGTTTGGGCTGCCATGCCGCAGTGCCCACTCACATGCTGTGTGTCAACCCTGCTGTTGGTACTCTGCAAAACAATGGAACGAAGCAGTGGCAGTCCCTAGAGATCAGGTTGCCATGCAACCCTGGACAGATTCAGAGATGACTTGATTATTGCTGTGAAAAGTTCCTGAGCCATTTGAAAGCCTACCAAGGTGCCTGTAGATTACCTGCTATAGCACAGGCTCATTCTAACCTAGGGTAATTAATTATAGCTAAATTGATCCCAATAGTTGCAGTCTAGCTTTCCCTTGACATTTCAGACTGTTTAACCTTAATTAGAGGCATCTCCTGAAGGAGTGGGAATCCTTCTGGTAGCTTTACTGCAGCAGCTATTAATTCTATCTGGACTTACTTTTGTTTTGCTCGCTTGGAAAGGCAAAACCATTCGTTGTAGGCTTTCTACTAACTTTTGACTATCAATATTTACAGCTCGTAGGGTGGTTTCATCTGTACCACCTGTGGGCCCTACAGCACATCAGATGGCAGGACACAACCTTTAGCAAGAACGTTTGGGGACATTAAAGTCTTCCAGAGCTCACAGCCACGATATTGGCAACACAAACCTGCAGCCGCTCAGGCGTCTGAAACAGAAGCTGCAGAATGCCAAAGCAGCTGCTGGAGTGAAGTAAAGGAGAGACCACACAGTTGGGGACCATGCAGGCATCAAGAACAAAAGAATGCTTGAGGGAACAAAAAAGTGTGGCTTCAAGCAGTGGGAAACTGGAATCAGTCACTGGGAATTATTGACAGCAGATCTGCAGGCACACAGCAATTAGAGGCTCTCTGGGGAAGCAAGGTCAGTACTGAGGTAAAGAGGTGTCGTGAAAAAAGCACCTGGTTTAGCAAGCAGAGTTTTCTGATCCTTGGCTAAGCAAGACAGAAGAACCTTGTCATTCTTGGGTTGGGTTTTGGCCATTTTCATATTCACAAAGCAAGAAGCCATCACCTGTATCAGCTTCTGCTACAAGGGACTGTGTAAGGGCCTGGTGTGACACTGCAGCTTGTGCAAAGACTGAGGGGCCCCCAGTGGAACTACAGAGCCTGAGAGGTATCCTTCAGTCCCCTGCCTTCAGGTATCTCTTAATTTTCTTCCTATTTCCTGATTCTGAGAACAACAGCAACAAGATCCTCTCAGACAGAGTACTCAGAACACTGTGGATAGCAGGAAATGTCACTTTGCCCCTTCCTACCCACGAAAGCAAACTTGCCAACAGACTTCACCTTTTTTTTCCCCCTGCTAGAGATCATCAGTTATCTTAGATCATTCTCTGAACTGAAGCTTCTGTTTGTGTTTGTCTTCCCTCCCTGCATTTTCAGATTCATGGATAACTGGATGTATCTGACCGTAGAAATGAAGTTTCCAAACCCCTAAGCAAATGAATAGCCACAGAGGAACCCTGCTTTCATTTCTTGTTATTTGTGAACTCTCCATTTCATGCAGACTAAACCCAGCGATTCCTGGCCTCCAGACATCAACAGGAGTGTTTTCCTTGAGCCAGCCTAGCAAACCTCTCATATTAAACTTTGCCTGAACGAAGTGTCTGAGTTCCACAGACCTCATCTTGCTGTTCTTAAAAGCTGACTGCAAACTTTGCTTTGACTTCCTTTGTTGGGGCTACAGGGAAGCCCCCCATGCTGATAGGGAATTCTGCTGTCAGCCTCCTAAGGGATTTCACCTTTCTGTCTGAGTCACCAGTGGTCTTCTAAGAGTCATGATACTTTTGGTGTGACATGAATTATTCTTTCCTTAGCTGTAACACTGAAGTTGCATTGGGTCTGTTTAACACTGAGGTCTATCACAGCATCACAGAATGGGTTGGAAGGGACCTCTGGAGATCATCCAGTCCAACCCCCCTGCCAAGGCAGGGTCACCTAAAGGTCACCCAGGAACACACCCAGGCAGGTTTTGAAAGTCTCCAGAGCTGGAGACTCCACCACCTCTCTGGGCAGCCTGCTCCAGGGCTCCAGCACCCTTAAAGAAGTTCTTCCTCATGTTCAAGTTTGTGCCCATTACCTCTTGTCCTGTCACTGGACACCCCTGAACAAAGCCTGGTCCCATCCTCCTGACAGCTACCCTTTGAGTATGGATCAGCACTGGTGAGATGCTCCTCAGTCTGCTCCTTTCCAGAACAAAAGCCCCAGCTCTCTCAGTCTCTCTTCATAAGGGAGATATTCCAGTCCCCTCAGCATCCATGGCATAAGAACTACCCAAATACAAGAGATGTTTATTCTCCACGGCTGAAGCAGGTGGAGGGGATGAAACAGGAAGCCGTGCTGGAGGCGGTGAGCTCAGGTACATAAAAAGAAATGTCTCTAAGGCTGCCCCTTGGAGGGCAGAGCTAGGAATTGACTTCAGAGCTCCTGATGCTCAGACACTGCTGTGATCCTGATACCATCACAGCTAAGCTTTCTCATCTCTATTATTTTGTTGAACACTCCTTAAAATACACATTTTGGCCTCAGTGTCTTTAGCACTGATATTTAGCTAAAAATAAAGACAGAAGGAAAGAATTGCTCCTGCACAGCGAGGGGAAAGAGGCAGAGCATTTCTTACAGCTACCAGAACCATGGCTGCTTTGTCTTTCCATTGCCCCATGGAGCAGCAAACCCTGCAAGCTCAGCAGCAGCACACAGTCAGTGGCACAGGCTCACTTGCTGGTCCATGCTTTGGATTGGGTTTTGCAGAATGCCCACCCTGACTGCACAGAAAGAAACAGAGGGTTGTGCAAAAGGCCTGGAGTTAGCCACTGAAATCTGTCACCCTGACTGCACAGCCTACAGCCAGAGTCCCTGCTGGCTTGGAACCTTCTGGCACGGCAGTGTCAGCTCCTGCTTACAGGCTGGCACCTGTACCCCATCATGCCAGGCACAGTAGGATGCTGTTTCTTTTGCACAGAGCCATGCCCTTAGCAGCAGGCTGGGTGCCAGCCAAAGGCAGCATTCACTGCCCTGCCTAGAGCAGTGGTGTGCTGCAGCAGGCAGAACTTTTGGCACTTGTGGTAACTGCACTGCATGAGAGAGTCTGTAGCAATGTGTCACAGAGTCACAGAGTGCCAGGTTGGGAGGGACCCCAGGGGTCATCTGCTCCAACCTTTCTAGCTGATGATGGAGTTGAGCCTTCCAACTGTCCCATGGAGGGGACTCCACTTGGGAGATGATTCCAGTCTCTGACTGCTCTCAGGGGCAAACATTTTCTCCTGCAGTCCCATGGGAATGTCCCCAGCAGTCCCTTGTCCCCATCCCCCCTTGTCCTTTCCATGGGGCTCTTTGTACAAAGGGAGTCTCCATCCTTCTGCTAGCCATCCTTTATGTACTGGTTCATGGTAATAAGGTCTGCTCGGAGTCTTCTCCAGGCTGAACACCCCCAGCTCTCTCAGCCTCTCCTCACACAGCAGGGCTGCCAGGCCTCTGGCCATGCTCATGGCCCTTCTCTGGACACTTGTGAACTTGAGTTTTGTCCCAGATAAGGCAGTGCAGAAGGACTGCCTCTCTTTAGTGCTCTCAGGACTGCTGTGAAAAGCAAGTTCTGTGTTAAGCAAACGTCTGTGAGGCAGCACCTGGCACAGCTGAGGCTTTATGAGGGTTTGCCTTGGACACGTTTTGATTTCAGAATTCCTTTTGAGACTTCTCCACCCTTTCAGTGCAGGACCTTCTGGGAGCTAACCTGTGCACCACTGTAGACTGTGGCTGATGAACCACCTGTGTGAACTGAGGTTTTGAGAGTTGAGCTTGGGATATGTTTGTATATATCCCCAAACTGCTGTGCATTCTGCACCACGGGATTAGCACAACCCATTCCGACCTCTTGCAGGGCAAAGAGAGGTTCTGATTGTTCACTCTGCAAAAAATCTTATCAATACTCTATCATGTTTGGAAGGAAGATTAAAAGCCTGGTAGCTGATTGTTTTAAAGGATTCCAGAGGAGTTTCCTGACCATAGTTGGATTTGTTGCCTTTAGCTAGACCATGAAGGATTCCCCTGGGCCTTTGGAGGCGTGGGTAGGGCACTATCAGATCTGTAGATCTGAGGACTCTTGTTCTCCCCCCTGGATCTCTAGATACAGTCTTTTGGTCATCAGGAGGTACTACACACAGAGAATTTTGCCATGGCTAATTGTGTGCAGTCTACAGGAAGCATCCCCTCTGTGTGCATGGTTTTGAAGCACACAACTGTAGAGAACAACAGCTTCAGCAAGCAGAGAAGCAGGCACAGTGCTGGCTGCTCTGTAGAGCAGCTCTCTGGCTCTTTCATCATCCCCTAGGCTGCCTCCTCAGAAACACCACTGAAACATAGACCTATTACCCCTAAATGATGTCTCCATTGCCAAATACATCATCTAATCAAACTGTTTTATAGCCCAGAGTGAAACCATCCCTTGAAGCAAGCCATACTTAGACAGGAGGTAGTCTTGCCTAACTTTAACCTGTCTAAAACTGAAAAGAACTTGGCAGCTTCAGCAGGAAGTTTCATCCCATCCTTGCATAACCACCTGCAAGAGGTCACCCCTCTCCTGCCATTCTCCTCACTGACTTTTGAAGGAGCTTAGACACCTAGATTAGGCTGGACACCATCAGGAACATAGAGACCTAGATTAGGCTGCACCCCTGGACACCACCAACACTGGGTGAATGCAGTCCCTCTTCTTGGGGCCACCCTACCACTCACCACAGGGATCTATACAGATCCCCCCTGCTGCTGCCCATTGACATGCACCCCACTACCACTCACAGGCACGTTTAAGTCCCCTGGCTCCTCAGTCATGTATGGAACAGGGCAAGGGGCAGTTTCACATCAGCAGCTCAGAGCAGAGCTCAAGAAAGCTGTGGGGTTTTCACAGCACTGGCAGGGGTTAACCAGAGAAGCTCAAGGGTGAAAGGTTTTTAGATTCTACATTTGCAGTGCTTCCTGTAGCTGTCACCAGCAGGAGCAGTGAATCTCATCAAGGCCAGGATGTCAGTGCTGGCTGCTGGGGCTGGGATGTGCTCTGAAGCCCGCTGGGGAATGCCAGGAGGCTCACTTGCTGCTCTGCTCTTGCTGCTTTCTTCTGAAAGAGTTATTTGCTCCTCATAGGAGATGCTGCCGATGAGCTCACAAGAGAGGCAACAACAGAGAAAACAGCCCTGAAGCCAGATGGGAGTCAAGCCAAAGACACTGGGCATTTGAAAGGTGAGAAGCAGAGGGCTCACAAGTGCAGTCCCCACAGCCATGGTGTGATGGCTGCAGTGCAAGGCGTTTTGAGTCCTTCTAAAAGTGCTCAACATGCTTCACTGCCTGGAACCTGCAGAGGCTTGCCCGCAAAGCCAACCAGAGCCTGGGCTGCAGCAGGAGAAGTGTGGCCAGCAGGGCAAGGGAGGTGATCCTCCCCCTCTGCTCAGCCCTGGGGAGACCCCACCTGGAGTCCTGCCTCCAGTTCTGGAGCCCCTATGACAAGAGGGATCGGGAGGGGCTGGAAGGTGTCCAGAGCAGGGCCAGGAGGATGAGCAGAGGGCTGGAGCACCTCTCCTGTGAGGACAGACTGAAGGAGTTGGGGCTGTTCAGGCTGGAGAAGAGAAGGCTCCCAGGTGACCTCATTGTGGCCTTCCAGGATCTGAAGGGGGCTACAGGAAGGCTGGGGAGGGACTGCTCAGGATCTCAGGCAGTGATAGGACTAGGGGGGATGGAATGAAGCTGGAGATGGGGAGATTGAGGCTGGAGGGGAGGAGGAAATTCTTCCCCATGAGAGTGGTGAAGCCCTGGAATGGGTTGTCCAGGGAGGTGGTTGAGGCCCTGTCCCTGGAGGTGTTTAAGCCCAGGCTGGATGAGGCTCTGGGCAGCCTGATCTAGTGTGGGGTGTCCCTGCCCATGGCAGGGGGGTTGGAACTGGCTGATCCTTGTGGTCCCTTCCAACCCTGAATGATACTATGATACCTAGGGTATCACACTCCTGTCTTGGTTTGTGACCTCCCCTTTGTTTTGCCAGCCACAGATGTGTTTGACCTTTGGGTTTTTTCACAAATGGGAAATGTTTTTGAGGGGAGGTGGGGAAGGCTCCCCAGACTTGTCACTGCTCCCTTTACACAGACAAAACTCCTTCTTAATGCAGCTTAGGGGAAATTCCCCAGGCTTGTGTAGCTGCTACAGCAGTCCCTCCCCTCCCAGTTTCCTACCAGATCCACACACAGTGCTAGACCAGACCACCCCTCCCTGCCCATGGCTGGGGGCAGGCTCTGGATGATCTTTAAGGTCTCTTCCAAGCCAAACCATTCCATGATTCTAATGAGCAGCTTAGCTGCTAAGTGAAGCTAGTCCAGCACTCCCTGTACCTGAACAGGCTCAAGTGCTGTCAGCAGCAGACTTAGTCTTGTGGAGGCAAACCTCTGAGCCTACTCAGCTCCCCACTCCCATGTTTATAAATTCCCCACCTTCTCCAGAAGAATGCATGGGGGGATGTGAATGCAGGATGGTTGGGCTTATTTCTCTTGAAGCACAGCAGGAAAAGTAGGAGTGTGCTGTGGGGTGAGAGCTGCCAGCTGCCTTTTCACACTGGAGGTTTCCCACAGAGCTTCAGAAACATGTCTTAAGAGCTGCCACACCTCTCCTGGGCACTCTCTAGGGTGGTGGTGTTCAGCTGTCTTAACCTGCACTCCCCAGGTGTGCAGGCAGTGTTTTAGCTGCTCCTCTCCCAGCTGTTCCTCTTCTTTCTCAAAGAAAGGAAAAAGAAAACACCCCAGCAAGTTAAATCCTGCTCTGTCCTTATGCCTGTAATCCTTGCAAAAATCAAGTTGCTCATGAGTTAGAGTGCATTAATTACAGCTACTTGTGTGTAACTACCCCTCTGCTTTCCTGGGAGGCTGAGAGAAGGAATGTCTCATAAAGCTCCTGGGTTCCATACTGAGTTGTGCCAGGGAGCTCTCCTGTTTTGCCAGGCTCATCTCCTGTTTTGCCAGGCTCAGTCCCTTTTGCAGCCTTTCACTGCATCACTGTCTCCCAAGCCCCTGGTGCTACCACATGCACAGTCAGCTGAGTTTGCTAACCACTTGCACAGCCTTTCCATGGGTGTTCTGGTGGCACCCATAGGAGGGAATCCCTGGAGGGGCCCTGCATGCACTTTGAAAGCAGTCTGGGCTGGTGGTGGTCAGCAGGGCAGGCTGCTGCAGTAAGCCCTGCACTGCTTCCCCCCAGAACTCACAACTGTCCCAGCCTGGATCCTCACCACTGCAGGAGGAGGTTTCAGGGCATGGCTTTTTTACAGACCTTTTCTTCTATTTTTGTACAGGTTTTGCAGCCTCTCCTGCCAGGCAGAATTCTCTTTGCTGTCAGGAGGGGAGGAAGCTTGCCTCTTTGCACCGCTGGTTTGAGGCTGAGGGAGCTGGGATTGCTTAGCCTGGAGAAGAGGAGGCTCAGGGGTGACCTCATTGCCCTCTACTACTACCTGAAAGGTGGTTGTAGCCAGGAAGGGGTTGGTCTCTTCTCCCAGGCAGCCAGCACCAGAACAAGAGGACATAGTCTCAAGCTGTGCCAGGGGAGGTTTAGACTCGAGGTGAGGAGAAAGTTCTTCCCTGAGAGAGTTGTTCATCATTGGGATGTGCTGCCCAGGGAGGTGGTGGAGTTCCCATCCCTGGAGGTGTTCAAGAGGGGATTGGATGTGGCACTTGGTGCCATGGTTTAGTCATGAGGTCTGTGGTGCCAGGTTGGACTCGATGATCCTTGAGGTCTCTTCCAACCTTGGTGATACTGTGAGACTGTGATTAGAAACATGTCCAAACCCAGCTGCTGTCAGGAGAGGAAGAGCAGGTCCAAACCCAGCCAAGGAGAGGAAGAAAATCCTAAGGGCTACCAAACCTGAACTCATTGATGCTGTGGGATATTTTAGCATAGAAACAGTTCCTCTCTATTCACTCCCATCATTCTGTACTTCTTGCACACAATGGTCCACGTCCCAGCAGCTCCAGAGCAAGCCTGGCTCCAGGTTATGCAAAACAAATCCCTCTGGGTTTTCTGGTTTGTTTGGAAGAGTTTGTGTTCATCCAAAGCAATAAATGTCTCTTGCTGTGTTCACTTAGGACACTTAGCAACCTCTGAACTTGACATCAAATATGAGACCACACAGAATGGATTTCTGCTTCTAGAGCAGCAGTGTTTTCAGCCCAGAAATCCTGCAGCTATGCTATCTCTGCCCTCCTGTGCTTCCTCTTTTGTGTTTTACTTCATTTTCCCTTAGCCCTTGAGGAAGGATTTTCCTCACAGGTCAATTCCATCTGGTGTAACATTTTGCAGTTGAAAGGCAGAAGATTCCTCTTGGGTTTGGGCAGCCCAAAATTAAACCCAGGACTATTGTTGCCTGGCTCAGCAGCAGCCTCTTCAACAGACCACCTGAGAGTAACACTTCTCCTGCAGCACCAAAGGTGCTGTGTGCTGCCTTACAGATGGCTCCAGCTGTGGCAGGAACTTTTAGTGTTGCCAGACATCACTTTTGGTTCTTGAGCCCTGGCTGTGCCTGCTGTGATCAGCAGCATCAGGAGCTTGAACATTATGCAAAAGTAAACTTGAAGATCACAGGACTCTGAAATGTTCATTGCAAGTGAAGTTGAGAGTAGGAGGAAAAGCATATCACTTGTGAGTGGAAACTTGAGCCCAGTGCTGTCAGCAAGTCAGAGCTGAGAGCAGAGATATTAGGAAGGGGTGTTAAATCCTGCAAGAGATGTTGCTAGAAAGGGAACCAGAAATTGCTAAAACTGGCATGAGAGGATGGACCTGAAATGGAGAGAGGTACACACAATGACTGCTACAGTGCTGCTCACAACTGAGTCTCCTTTGACTTCATCAAATGCTTTGGTGCACTGCCTGGTCATTTAACTGGGACAGCAGTGCTGGTACTCAAATCTTAGCCACTTTCACTGGAAAAAAGTTGCTGAGCAACCAGCTAGACCAAGGGCACGCTGGAGAATGTCAATGTCATCTCCCTGCAAAGAAGTTTGCTCTTCATCACGTTGCCATTAGAATAAACTTTATTAGAATAAACCAGACCAGGTTGGAAGAGACCTTCAAGATCATCATGTCCAACCCATCAACCAATCCAACCCACCCAAACAGCTAACCCATGGCACCAAGCACCCCATCAAGTCTCCTCCTGAACACCCTCAATGACGGCGACTCCACCACCTCCCTGGGCAGCACATCCCAATGGGCAATCACTCTCTCTGTATAGAACTTCTTCCTAACATCCAACCTGAACCTCCCCTGGCGCAGCCTGAGACTGTGTCCTCTTGTTCTGGTGCTGGCTGCCTGGGAGAAGAGATCAACCTCTGCCTGTCTACAACCTCCCTTCAGGTAGTTGTAGAGAGTGATAAGGTCACCCCTGAGTCTCCTCTCCTCCAGGCTGAGCAACCCCAGCTCCCTCAGCCTCTCCTCACAGGGCTGTGCTCCAGACCCCTCACCAACTTTGTTGCTCTTCTCTGGACTCGTTCCAGCAAGTCAACCTCCTTCCTAAACTGAGGAGCCCAGAACTGGACACAGGACTCAAGGTGTGGCCTAACCAGTGCAGTGTCCAGGGGCAGAATGACCTCCCTGCTCCTGCTGGCCACACTCTTCCTGATGCAGGCCAGGATGCCATTGGCCCTCCTGGCTGCCTGGGCACACTGCAGGCTCATGTTCATCCTACCATCAACCAGCACCCCCAGGTCCCTCTCTGCCTGGCTGCTCTCAGCCACTCTGCCCCCAGCCTGTAGCACTGCCTGGGGTTGTTGTGGCCAATGTGCAGCACCTGGCACTTGGATGTGTTCAATCTCCTGCCCTTGGCCTCTGCCCATCTGTCCAGCCTGTCCAGGTCCCTCTGCAGAGCCTCTCTACCCTCCAGCAAGCATGCTGCCTTCTCCTGTAAACAGCTGTTGGCACTGGTGGGGAGCAAGGAGGGAAATTCCACTGCCACACTGGGAAAAAGCTTTTCAAACATGAGTTGCCCAGAGGCACTGAGGAATCTCCATCCCTGCACATATTCACAGCTTGACTGGAAAAGACCCCGAGCAGCATGTGCTAACTGGGCCCCATTCTGAGCAGGGGTCCCTCTTGCCTCTCCTCAATAAGCAATTGCATAGGACTCATACCAAAGAATGGCCACTCTGGGGGGTGTTTCAATTCCCAGCAGTGCAGGTGGTGCTGCTGTAGCCAACATGACCATGGTGACACAGTGCAGAGGGATTCAGATGCAGGCAGCAACATACACAGGAACCCCCACATAGAGACATCAGCATTGGCTGCTCACAGGGGGAGCAGTCCAACAGCTAAACCATGTCAAACCAAGCCAATCCGAAGCACACCAGATCACACTAAGTCAAAACAAGCAAAGCCATACCCAGCCAAGCCAAATGAAACCAGACCAAGTCAAGCTAAACCAAACCAAACCACAACAACAAAACCCAGACCAAGCCAAGCTGAACCAAACCAAACCAAGTAAGCTAAACCAAACCAAACCAAGACCAAAACAGGACACGCCAAACTGCATCAAAACTAGGCAAACCAAGCAAACCAAACCAAACCGAGCCTGGACAAGCTAAACCACCCCATCCCCATCCCTCTGCCGCTCTTTCCAGGCTCCTGCCTTCAGGGCCCGGGGGCCGGACCCACGCGGCTGCAGCGCCGCCTAGCGGCACCTGCGCGTTGCGGTTGCGGCGGCGGCAGCGGCAGGGCTCCGGAGCGGCCCGGCCCGGGAGCCGGCGGTGTGCCGGGAGCTGCCCCAGGAGCCAGACGCGTCATGAAGCTGGGGCTTGTTCCAGGAGCGGGGCCTGCCGCGCTCCCGCGGTACTGACTTTCGTTGCCCCGGACCAACCGGCTGCTCTGAGCTGCTCCGGGCATTGCAAACGCGAGAGCGCAGCAGAGGCTGCAGGGGCAGCCTGGCCCCGGCCATGGCTGCCTTGGAACAGAGCTCTGCCCCTGGGGTGTGCAGGTTTGATGAGCTGGGTGCTCGCCTGTCACTCCAGCTGCCTTTTTCTGCTCCCTGGCTTTCATACTGCTGTAAAAGTTAAACAATTATTATTCTCTCTGCTACACAGATAAGTAACACTTCTCCTTTCTGTTCAGACCTTTGCATCAATAGTTTGTTCCCTCCTTGTCCAGGCTGATAAGAAATGTCACACAGAATCACAGAATGGTCTGGCTTGGAAGGTCATCTAGTCCAAATCCCTCTGCAGTCAGCAGGGACATCCTCAATGAGATCAGGCTGTCCAGAGCCCCTCACCTTAGATATATGTCTGTGTGCTGACTCCTGGACTGGGTCTTTCCAGCTGAGAAGGTATGGACTTGATAGACATCTGATGGATGGAGAAGGTGAGGGGGCAGTGCCAGGGGAGCGTGACGGCCTGCAGGAGAAGTCTCAGCCCTGTTGGAGTATAAGACCCACAGAATTTCTGACGGCATGAAGTCCCTTGTCACTCAAGTCAAACTACGTCACAGGGTAACAGCAGCAAGCACTGCCTGCCAGCCTGGCTGTGGGAAGAGCCTCTGCACTTCTGTGGCAGTGTATCTTCTCCTGGGAGCTCTCCCAGGGACACAGCACTGCAGTGTCAAACTGCACCTGGCTTTTACAGCTGCCAGTGCACTAAGGTCAGCTCAGGGGGAAATGCAGGGTTAGGCTAACTTCACCAAATGTCTGTCTGAAGTCAATCTGCTGGACTGTCCCTGTGGGTGTCTAAGGACACTCTCTGGAGGATAGAGTGGAACCAGGATGTTGCCTGCCCATGAACACAAGGCAAAGCACCTGGCAACATGCCCTGAGAACCAGAGTAGCTCACAAAAGGAGTCAAACACACAAAATTCAGGCAGCAAAGGGCTCCCAAATAAGCTTCCTCACATGGGCCAGAGGCAGATTATTTAATTCTGTTTAACCCTGAAGCCCTTCTGTAAGCAAGACCCAAGGACAGAGAGGGCACTGCCTGCCTACCTTTCTCACTTCCCAGAACAGCCCACTCACCACTCCTGGGCCCTACTTTTTCTCATGATGAGAGATCATTGGGGCTCAAGCAAAGGGAAGTCTGCCATCAGGTTGCCTGTGTACCTCCTTTGGGTACAGGTGGTCTCCTGAGGAGCCCTCAGCACGCTCTTGCATCAGGCCATACATTTCAGTCACTAGACTTCCTGTACTCACACCTCAAAGACGGGTCTCCACACTGCTCTGGTGCAAATCCACGTGGGAGGAGCATTGTAAGCTCCATCCTGGTGTACACTGCCAGCACACGGCCAGCTCCTCAGCTGGGTGCAGGCTGCGTTTTGGCAGGCAGGGCTGGCGAAGCACTGGGGGTGCTCATGCATTCTGGTGCACCTCTTTACTGACAGAATCCCCTCTCTGGCTCTGTGATTGGCTCAGGTTGCTTCACAATATTCAGAATGTGAGGGTGGAGATGAGAAATGGGTGGAAAACCCAGAAGGTTGAAAGCAGAGCATGCAGGGCATGCAAGGCAAGTGAAGCTGGTATGCAGGAAGGGCTGCAGCGTGGGGATCGGTGAGGCTCTGACTCCAGTCTCCAGCTGAAGGAGAGCAGTGACTGGCAACAGTCCCCTGAGGATATGAGATGAAGTCAAGAAGTGGTTGATGACACTTGTTCTGACAGTAGCAGAATAAACCCAAGATCCACCTGCACAGTTAACTTGGCTTCAAACAGAACTCAGCTAAAACCATGGCTTACCAAAGTGCTTTACCCTATGTGACTGCAGAGCTCTGATCCGAGTTCACCACGTCCCCAGCCTGCAGCTTCTTCCTTTGCATGTCTCTTAGGTGGCTGTGCTCAGGCTCTCTTCAGCTTGTACAACTCAGAACAGCCATGGCCTGTTCTCAGGGAGGTGTTTCAGGCAGGATCTAGCTGCAGTCTTTGCACCTGACAGGCAGTCTGCGTCGAGCTGCTGGGATGCACCAGTGGGGGTCACTCCCAAATGGAACTCTGGCACAACATTTGTGCTGCACAATCCCAACATGAAACTGTGGAAGTACATGAAAGGTTGAAGGAAGGAGAAGGGATGAGAGCCCTGCTTTTGATTTTCCCCTTCAGCAGGAGAACCTCTCCAGCAGCAGCCACCAACCAAGCAGTTCACCTCTATCTTGTGCTTTTCAACCACGGCTTGTACTCTACAAAGGTGTTCAAGCAGCACTGGCAGAAAAGCTGAGTCAAGCCCAGCAGTGCTATAGAGCCCAGCAGACATCACTGAGGTGGCACTGCATAAACCAGGCACACTCTTCTTCTCAACAGTTCTCTCTAGTGTTTTTAATCCACCTGATACATTAGCATTTGACAAGTGATTTGTTGTGGTCGTTTATATGCTGCAGACATTTGGTTGTAAAGCCACAGAGATAATCACTAGAAGGTTTCTTCATGTTCTGATCAGCTTGTGGAAATCTCAAGAGCACAGAGAAGGCTGCCTGGGGTTGTGTCCATGCCAACGTGAGGAGCTACTCTGAGTTGTACTGTGGAGTGTTCCCTCCTGGAATGCACTTCCAGACTGGGAAGGTCTGGCAAGGGAGCACCACTCAAGACAGGCAGCTGAACCAGCCAGTGGGTGTTTGATACCCTGCTGATGCCAAGCCTGCGGCATAGGAAAGGGAAAAAATGGGAGGGGCCTGGAGTGCAGGCTGTGAGTTACCTAAGGGTGGATTGAGCCTGGAGTGCAGGCTGTGACCTAAGGGTGGATGGAGCCTGGAGTGCAGGCTGTGAGTGACCTAAGGGTGGATGGAACCTGGAGTGCAGGCTGTGACCTAAGGGTGGATGGAGCCTGGAGTGCAGGCTGTGACCTAAGGGTGGATGGAACCTGGAGTGCAGGCTGTGACCTAAGGGTGGATGGAACCTGGAGTGCAGGCTGTGACCTAAGGGTGCATGGAGCCTGGAGTGCAGGCTGTGACCTAAGGGTGGATGGAGCCTGGAGTGCAGGCTGTGACCTAAGGGTGGATGGAGCCTGGAGTGCAGGCTGTGACCTAAGGGTGGATGGAGTCTGGAGTGCAGGCTGTGACCTAAGGGTGGATGGAGTCTGGAGTGCAGGCTGTGAGTTACCTAAGGGTGGATTGAGCCTGGAGTGCAGACTGTGACCTAAGGGTGGATGGAGCCTGGAGTGCAGGCTGTGACCTAAGGGTGGATGGAACCTGGAGTGCAGGCTGTGACCTAAGGGTGGATGGAGCCTGGAGTGCAGGCTGTGACCTAAGGGTGGATGGAGCCTGGAGTGCAGGCTGTGACCTAAGGGTGGATGGAGTCTGGAGTGCAGGCTGTGAGTTACCTAAGGGTGGATTGAGCCTGGAGTGCAGGCTGTGACCTAAGGGTGGATGGAGCCTGGAGTGCAGGCTGTGAGTGACCTAAGGGTGGATGGAACCTGGAGTGCAGGCTGTGACCTAAGGGTGGATGGAGCCTGGAGTGCAGGCTGTGACCTAAGAGTGGATGGAGCCTGGAGTGCAGGCTGTGAGTTACCTAAGGGTGGATGGAACCTGGAGTGCAGGCTGTGACCTAAGGGTGGATGGAGCCTGGAGTGCAGGCTGTGAGTGACCTAAGGGTGGATGGAACCTGGAGTGCAGGCTGTGACCTAAGGGTGGATGGAGCCTGGAGTGCAGGCTGTGACCTAAGGGTGGATGGAGCCTGGAGTGCAGGCTGTGAGTGACCTAAGGGTGGATGGAGCCTGGAGTGCAGGCTGTGAGTGACCTAAGGGTGGATGGAGCCTGGAGTGCAGGCTGTGACCTAAGGGTGGATGGAACCTGGAGTGCAGGCTGTGACCTAAGGGTGGATGGAGCCTGGAGTGCAGGCTGTGAGTGACCTAAGGGTGGATGGAGCCTGGAGTGCAGGCTGTGAGTGACCTAAGGGTGGATGGAGCCTGGAGTGCAGGCTGTGACCTAAGGGTGGATGGAGCCTGGAGTGCAGGCTGTGACCTAAGGGTGGATGGAGCCTGGAGTGCAGGCTGTGACCTAAGGGTGCATGGAGCCTGGAGTGCAGGCTGTGAGTGACCTAAGGGTGAATGGAGCCTGGAGTGCAGGCTGTGACCTAAGGGTGGATGGAGCCTGGAGTGCAGGCTGTGACCTAAGGGTGAATGGAGCCTGGAGTGAAGGCTGTGACCTAAGGGTGGATGGAGCCTGGAGTGAAGGCTGTGAGTGACCTAAGGGTGAATGGAGCCTGGAGTGCAGGCTGTGACCTAAGGGTGGATGGAGCCTGGAGTGCAGGCTGTGACCTAAGGGTGGATGGAACCTGGAGTGAAGGCTGTGAGTGACCTAAGGGTGGATGGAGCCTGGAGTGCAGGCTGTGAGTGACCTAAGGGTGGATGGAACCTGGAGTGCAGGCTGTGAGTGACCTAAGGGTGGATGGAGCCTGGAGTGCAGGCTGTGAGTGACCTAAGGGTGGATGGAGCCTGGAGTGCAGGCTGTGAGTGACCTAAGGGTGGATGGAGCCTGGAGTGCAGGCTGTGAGTGACCTAAGGGTGGATGGATCCTGGAGTGCAGGCTGTGACCTCAGGGTGGATGGAACCTGGAGTGCAGGCTGTGAGTGACCTAAGGGTGGATGGAGCCTGGAGTGCAGGCTGTGACCTAAGGGTGCATGGAGCCTGGAGTGCAGGCTGTGAGTGACCTAAGGGTGGATGGAGCCTGGAGTGCAGGCTGTGACCTAAGGGTGCATGGAGCCTGGAGTGCAGGCTGTGACCTAAAGGTGGATGGAGCCTGGAGTGCAGGCTGTGACCTGTGACTCTTCCTATTTCCAGGGCTTTCTGTCTCTGCTGCTTCCAACCTTGGGTGCTTTCTGTGGGCTTGCTGGCTCTCTTTGATGGCATGACTCCCTTAAGCTCTCCCCATCTCCACCCAGGGGCTTTTGGTCAGTCTTTTGCTCCGGATCCTCCTTCCTGTCCCACCAGGAGGCTGGCATGTGTGGGAGTTTTGTGTGGCAGCTGGGTTTGACCTCAGCTGCTGGCCGAGTCAAAGCTGTTAACACAAGGAGAGGTTCCTTCAGGTTCTTGTATCTGGGGTTTTTTCATAGAATCATAGAATGCTTTGGGTTGGAAGGGACCTTAAAGCCTCCTGTGGTCAGCAGGCACATCACCAGCTAGAGCAGGTTGCTCAGAGCTCCAAACAACCTGACCTGGAATGATTCCAGGGATGAAGCCTCTACCACCGCTCTGAGCAACCTGGCCCAGGAGCTCATCACTTTTTCTCTCCAGTCTGAATCTCCCTCTTTTAGTTTGAAACTATTACTCCTTGCCCTGTCACAACAGGCCCTGCTCAAAAGTCTGTCCTCATCTTTTTTATCCACCCCTTTAAGTACTGAAAAGCCACCAGAAGGTCTCCCTGGAGCTTTCTCCTCTCCAGGCTGAACCTGTTCAACCCCAACTCTCCCAGCCTGGTCTCACAGCAGAGGGCTTCCAGCCCTGCCAGCATTGCTGTGGCCTCCTCTGGCCCTGCTCCAACAGGTCCCTGTCTGTGCTGAGGACTGCCCCAGCACTGCAGGGGGAGGTCTCAGCAGAGCACAGCAGAGGGGCAGAATCCCTGCCCTGCCCCTGCTGCCCACACTGCTGGGGATCAGCCCAGGATGCAGTTGGCTGTCCTGCCTTGCCTAGAAATCATGCATGCTCAGTGTTGTGTAAGCTAAAGTACCATTACACATCTCTGTGATTCAACAAGGCAATGTCTCCTGACAGCTGAGGAGCTGCAGCCATTTCCAAGGGCCTGGGACTAAAGGTTTGTTAGTGTCCAGCCTGCCCACTGCTCACACTCTGCAGTTACCACACGAAGAAACTCCTTCCTGAAGCATTGCAGCATCATTGCAATGTACCCAAGTAGTGCCACCAAAGGGACAGAAATGCTCCAACTAGCAAACAGTTGTCATGTTTCTCAGTGTCTAATTCCACAGCAGGTCTCTGAAGTGTCAAGCTGGCTCAGTTCAAAGACATCCAAGCCTCGGCACTTAGTCTCGGGTCCACTGTTGATACCAGCAAATGCTTTGAAGGTAGGCAAGGGAGTGGCTCATTGGTATAATTGCTGTCCTTTGGCTGAAATACTTACAGGAATTGCATTTTCTTCTGCTGAGAGCTGTTTATCCCAGCACAAGTGTAGATACAAACAAACAGATGTGGTGTTTTCAAAGCCTGAATGTCTATCCCAGCTTCGCCAGTTTGGCTCTCAAGCTACAGAGGCTGAGCCTTGCCAGTTGCAAGCTATCATTACTTCACCCAGTTGGAAGTAGCCTGGGATTTGTTTGGGGTTTTTAATGCCATTCCCATACAGGTAGTAAAAAACCCAAGTCTGCTCTGTGAGTTGCCAGGAGGATGGTCAGCGACTTCCAGAGAAATGTGACTTTATTTAGGCCCTGTTGAAATCAGCACTGAGCTATGGCTGACAGGGCAGGCAAGGGCAGAGCTTTACTCCAAGGGACTTGACCTGTGGGATGGCCAATGCTCAAAGGTGTACAATGAAGCCAAGAGTCCATTGTGTAGCTAAACCCATCCATGGCAAGGGCAGCCCACCTCCCTGTGCTCAGGGTTTCCAGTGCTTTGGGATTGTGTGGGCACTGGAATAAAATGTGTGAGTTAAGAATCGCCTAACACTGGCTCAGATTTGTTGTACCATCATGTATCACAGTCTCACACAGTATCACTTAGGTTGGAAAGGACCTCGAGGATCATCGAGTCCAACCTATCAACACAGACCCCATGACTAGACCATGGCACCAAGTGCCACGTCCAATCTCCTCTTGAATGCCTCCAGGGTCGATGACTCAACCACCTCCCTGGTCTAAGTGTCCAGCACAACACAGTCATGAAACTCCTGCTTCAGGGGCTCATGCTGCTGCAATGTTGTTCCCCCAACACTCCCACCTCCACCCCTCACCCCCAAATCTGAAGACTCAGCTGTATTTCATTAGGGAAAGGCTTTGGAGGTCTCAGGCCTGAAGGTGCAGTCAGGCTGGTACAGTGCTGCTGAGAGGTGGTGGTGGCTCCTGGCAGTCTCCTCCTGAGACCAGCTCTCCAGTGACAGTCATCACTCAGCAAAACCTGGCTGTGCTCCAGCCACAGGTACTGAGCAGAGCCACAGCTGCTTTCTGGTGGCGTCCATCTCAGAGACTGCTCCTGCTACACACTTGGTCAGTGTGCTCTTTCCTGCAAGGGAAACCTTCCCTTTGCATTTATGCCCTGACTCTTTGCAACAGCAATAACAAAAGCTTTGACTGGGAAGGAACAAAGAGTTAATTTTATTGAGGCTGGCCCCAAGTGACCCCTTGTTCCCACTGCCTCTGACATTACTGCAGTTTGCTTAGCCTGAAAGAATTACAGCTACAGGAAAAGTTGTGCTGCACTGAGCTATTTTGAAAAGGAACAGCAGAATATTAAAAATAGAACCTTTTTTTTTCCCCTGGCTGTGGCGTCTCCAGCACAAGAGTGTTGATGCAATTTCCAAAGCACTGAGCAATGTCTTAAGTCAGGTCAGCCAAACCCAGCCTCAGCCAAAACATGAGGTCTGGAATGAGATCTTTCCTCCCACCACTCTTGGTTATAAAGATATCTTTTGTGTGGGTGAAGTTAAAGTTAAGCCCAGGCTGAGTGCATTTGTGTCCTGTCACAGAATCACAGAACTGTCAGGGCTGGAAGGGAGCTCAAGGCTCAGCCAGTCCCAACCCCCTGCCATGGGCAGGGACACCTCACACCACAGCAGGTTGCTCACAGCCACCTCCAGCCTGGCTGCAAACACCTCCAGGGATGAGGCTTCCACCACCTCCCTGGGCAACCTGTGCCAGGCTCTCACCACCCTCATGGGGAACAGCTTCTTCCTCACAGCCAATCTCAATCTCCCCACTTCTAGTTTTGCTCCATCCCCCCAACTCCTGTCCCTCCCTGACACCCTCAAAAGTCCCTCCCCAGCTTGCTTGGAGCCCCCTGCAGATCCTGCAAGGCCACAATGAGGCCTCCTGGGAGCCTTCTCCCCTCCAGCCTGCACAACCCCAACTCTCTCAGGCTGTCTCCAGAGCAGAGCAGCTCCAGCCCTCTGCTCCTCCTCCTGGCCCTTCTCTGGACACCTTCCAGCACCTCCAGATCCTTCCTGGCACAGAGGCTCCAGACCTGGCCCCAGAGCTGCAGCTGTGGTCTCAGCAGAGTGGAGCAGAGGGGCAGAATCCCCTCCCTGGCCCTGCTGGCCACACTTCTCTTGCTGCAGCCCAGGATACCTCTTCCACACACCAGCAGCACACAGTGCTCCTGGCAGCCTGGATATGCAGTTAGGGATTTCTGGTCTTCAGGGTTGGTTCATACAGAGCTCTATGTATTTGCACAACAAAAGTCTGAGAAGGAACAGGAATAGAGATTTCACAGTCACAGAATACTGAGTTGGAAGGGACCCCAGAGATCAGCTGCTCCAACCTTCCCAGGTAACAGCAGAACTGAACTGAGCTGGCCCAGCACCCTGCCAAGCTGAGCCTCCCAACTGCCCCATGGAGGGGACTCCCTTGCTGCCCTTGGGAGATGATTCCAGTCTCTGACTGCTCTCAGGGGCAAACATTTTCTCCTGCAGTCCTGTGGGAAACTTAGAGCTGCAGCCTGATTCTCCTGCGACTTGTGCAGCATTGGCTCCATTACCTCCAGTGCAGTCCATCCTCGCCCTGATTTAAGCACAGGAGAAGAGAAGGGAACGCTGAGGTGTGCCGAGTGAACTCTGCCCCCAGAGCTGCCCTCACACAGGCGCAGCTCTGCCGCCGACACCGAAGCGCGCAGCGCGGTGCTGCCAGCGAACAGCTCCCGGCAGCGCCTTGCTGACCGGGACCGAGCCTGGCGCTGGCCGCCAGAGGGGGAGCCTGGCCCCGCTGTGCCGCTCCCCAGGGCCGGCCGGCGATGCTCCGGGCTGGGCAGGCGGCAGAGAGGTGGCAGCCGGGCGCCGGGGGGCCAGCGGCGTTCGGAGCGGTGCGGGAGGCAGCGGCGAGGCGCAGAGCCAGGGACACCACACCTGCACCACTGCCCTGCACCGAGCTCCTCCGGCTGCTGCTCTGCCAAAGCCTTCAGCCGCTGCAACAGGAGCTCAAAGGCAAAGGAGCTGAACTTCAGCAGCTCTGCAGTAGCAGTTAGCTAGCAAAGGAAAGTCCTTGTCCTGCTGTTTCCTGCTGCTCTAAATGTGTTGATAATAATGGTCCACAAAGACTCGTCCTGTTTAGCCGCGCCGTGTTACTGCCTCTAAGGTCAAGCCAGCCTCTCCCTTCTCTCTGCTTGAGACAGAGCCTCGGGATGAAAAATATGGATTTGAAGCGTCCCAGGCTACAGAAGGAGCAAGGAATCAGATTAGCAACAGTTTCTGCTTCTAGCCACAAGGAAAACAAGGCTAAGGCAACTGCGGGTTTTCTAATTGGAGGAACAAACTTCGGAAAGATTTTGCTCCTCATCATTCCCTGTCTAATTATGAGATCAGAAGGAGAATATTCTTCCCATTCCCTGCACACACACCTTGCCCCAGGCAGACCTGTCCTTTCTGTGCTGAGATTTGCTTTCCAGCAGCAGCAGCAAGCTTCCCTCGCAGAGCTCACAGGCAAGGAGAGCACTTTGCTCCCCACCTCCCAGGTGCAAACCTCATTAACTCGTGTTTACTTCTTTTGTGTTTTCAGCTCTCGGTAATGAGCCAGGCTAATGAGGGTGAAGATGCTGCTGGTGATGAGAACGGTAAGGACAATTCAGGAGCTGGTTCTGCATCTTTCAGTTTTACAGACTCGTAGGCATGCAGCTATACCCTCAATAAAAAAACCCAAACCAACAACACACACACACCAAAAAACCCCACCACCACCAACCAACCAAACCGAACAACACACCAAAACCCAACCCAACCGAAAAAAAACCCCAAACAAACAACCCAACCCCACCCCCCACCCCAAGCCTACCTCCTACACAGGTTTGGTTTGCTCAGGAGAGTGGAAACAAGGCACAGCCTCCCCCAGCCCCCTCTCCCCCAACCCTTCTGCACCTTACAAACACTGCACAAAATTCTGCTCTTGGCACCGGAAAAGGCTTTCTGCTGCTGTTCAGTGTGCCTCCAGGTGCTGAGGTACTTAGTGCACGGCACAAGTCACCCAAGTGAAATGAAGACTCGGGGTAATTGAGCTGACATCTCTTTGTCCTTGCTCCTGAGGGACAGACTGCTCAGCCTGCCAAGCCTGAAGATTCCCACAGCAGAGTCTCCCTGGTGAATAGGGGATCTCTGCCCCTGTCATCTGCTGGAGGTGGTGCCTTCCCTTCTACCCTACTCCTTCCTCCACGTCCCACAGTATCAGGAGCTGGGCTGAATGTCTGGCAGAAAAAGACAAGTGGTAGAAGTGAGTTTTTCTGCACAGGGGCTCTCCCCCTGACCCAAGCCTCATTTTCCAAGGACAAACACCTGCTTCTTCCTAGGCTTTTCCATGCTTCTCTGACACTGTCTGGGAGCTTCACACACACAGCTGTTTCTTTACCTTTCTAACATGTTATGAAGCAAAGGGTTGCCATCCCTGCCTGTGCAACAGAACAAAGCAGTCTGGGGCAAGAGTGGGCTTTGATCAATGATCTTTGCTGCTCTACACTGAGTAGCTGTGCATTTGACTCCCTGCTGGCCCTTATTTAAGCTAGTGCCATGAAAAGGGCTCTCCAGGTAGCTAGACCATACAAACACAGCAATCTCAATCCCAAACAGGAGCAAGTCAGTGCCTGTAGCAGAGCAGACCTGCAAGAAATGTGTGAGAGGGAAAGTGACTGTGGCCAATGTGGAGTGCATGCTGGAAACAGCCAAAAGGGAAGCAGAAAAGGGGAGAATCTCTGAGACAAAGCAGCAAGGGAATATTTGATCCTGTAGACAGGAAGGGAGCCATAGAATGTGTCTCTGAGGAGAACAGAACAGGGCTGAAGGGCCTGGAACATCTCCTTTATGAGGAGAGACTGAGAAGACTGAGGCCTTTTAGTCTCGAAGAGAGCAGTCTGAGGGAGATCTCACCAATGCTGATCAATACTTGAAGGGTGGCTGTCACGGGGATGGAGTCAGGTTTCTTTCAGTAGTGCCCAGTGACAGGACTAGGGGTACTGGGCACAAACTGGAACAAAAGAAGTTCCACCTGAACGTGAGGAGGAAGTTCTTTAAGGGTGGCAGAGCCCTGGAGCAGGCTGCCCAGAGAGGTGGTGGAGTCTCCATCTCTGCAGACTTTCAAAACCTGCCTGGGTGTGTTCCTGGGTGACCTTCTTTAGGTGACCCTGCCTTGGCAGGGGGGTTGGGCTGGATGATCTCTAGAGACCCCTTCCAACCCCTACCATGCTGTGATTCTGTGAAGAGCCTCTTCAGCTGAGCTCTGGGTGGTGGGAGCTGGTGGAGGGGACAAGCAAAGTAACTGCCTCCTGCTCTTTGCCTTCTGCTGTGTCCAAGGAAATGGTCTTGTAACTAACTCAGGGGAAAAGTGGCTCCACCACCAATTTCTTCTTGCAGTAGGAACAACCCTCAGCACTCTGGCTCCACAGCCATGTTCAGCTGCAGATGAAAGCATCTGGCTGCCAGCTGGGATGGCAGGTGGCAGCAGCAGCTGCCAGTGCACAGCAGGTCTGGTGCAGGGGGTTGGATGTGTCTGCACTATGAAGCTGGCATGGACAGGACCAGCAAATCTTTTACACCAGATTTAAAACTGAAATGACTCCAAAAGCACAAGCAGGGGGAGTCAGGATCCTTAGTGCATGCAGGTCCGAGCTACCTTCCTGTGTGTGCCATGCCCAGGGCTGTTAACTGGGCTCTCCTTCCCAGCTCTCCTGCTCCTGATGGCATCAGGCTGCTCACTGAGGAATCTGGCCTGGCCAGTGGTAAGCTGTAGTTTCCTTTATGGTCCTCTGTGAGGACCTGGGGTTTCACCATGGTGGTGTCTGTGATCAGTAAAGAACCTTGCAGATAGGCAGAAACCTGCATGAGTTCATGAGAGCTGCACCAGCCTGGTGAACCAGAGCCCAAGCCAGTTCACCCAGTTGGCATGACCAGTTGGGCCAAGCCTCCTGGCCTCTGTAACAAAGAAGACAGAGAAGACTGAAACAGAGCTCAGTGCCAGCTGTTGGGCCCCTGAGACTTTCTGAGCACAGGCAGCCACAGGGCTGCTTGATGAGCCTCTTTGCTTTCCTATCAGTGAAGGACACCTTTGCTGGCAGCGGCACAGCTAGGACCACAAACTATGACTGGAGACCTCCCTTTGCATGGGGGTCCTCCTTCTGTACCTCAAAGCAGTGGTGGTGAGGAGGGGGCCAGCTCCAGCTGCACACACACATGCTCTGCAGTGGCAGTGACCCCTGAAGGAGAAAACAGCCTGCCCTAGTCAGGCTGGCTGTGTGCATGAAGGAGCTCAGACCATGCAGTGGCATCTCCCCCCTAGGACCTTGGGCAGGGGTGCTCTGGGCATGGCCACAGGACCATGTAGCAAGGTGAGCAGATTTCCAAGGGGCCTGGGTGGCCACTCTGGGACTCCCTGTGCCCTTCTTAGTCTGGCAGCCTTAGCAGCTGCAGGATCTGTTGGTACTCCCATGCCTCAGGCAGCCTCTGCCTCCAGTGAGAAACAGGGAAATGGGAGAGGTGAAGGAGTGAGAGAGGGGTAAACAGTGCTCTGCTCTAACTAAAGTGGTGGCTGCTCTTGCTCAGCACTTCTGAGATGCCCCAGTGGCCTGGCTAAGCTCCCTTCAGAAAACTCTTGTCTGCACAGATACTGACTCCAGCCAATACCTTCTGCAAGAGCGAGCAAAGAGGAGGCCATAGTGGGAGAGCAGAAGAATTCACCTCTTTTCAGGCTGTGTTGCTCATCCTCAGTTCAGCCCAAGGGAATCATCACCAGTGGCATTTCCCTCAGGTGGCACAGTGCAGGAGGACAGCACTTGGGTCTCAGGGCTTGGCAGCTCCTCAGGGGGTGGATGTACACCTTCCCAAGCAAGGAGTCTTCCTCCCCAGGAAAGCCAAGCCAGCTGCCCAGGCCAGAGGTAGAGAATCCAATATATTTACATAAATCACATAGCACCCTATAATAATAAAATACATTATTAATGCAGTTGATTATTAAGTTTTAATAACAAAATATGAACTATTAGTGCAAGCCAGAATTCTTCACCTCCCAGGGACAAGCGTTCCATGCATGGAGAAACTCTGTCAAGGTGCAGGGCAGGGCTGGCAGCAAGCAGCAGCTCCACACCTTTCCCTAGGAAGGTGTAAGAGGCCAGAGCAGCCAACCTGGAGGCACCTCCAGCACTTCCCCAGCTGCTGCTGTGGTTGCCGAGCCCTGGCTCTTCTCCCTGGCTCCCAGGGGAGCTGCTGCTCACCGTGCCCCATGTGCAGGTCGCTGCTTCCAGTTTCTGTGGTGCACCGTGGGGCTTTGCAGCCACAGCCGCTTCTGCCCCTCCCACATCAGCTGCTGCAGAGGAAGGAGAAAGGCAGCAGCCCAGAGGTGGCCTAAATAGAAGGCAGCAAGGAGTCTGTGGCTTACCTCCTTGCTTTTTCTTCTCTCTCCAAGGCAGAAAGCTCCTCAGCACGAGGGAGCTCAGACGTACCTTGGCACCGTTACCAAACACAGCTGTCAGTATCTGCCCTGGCAGTTAGAAGCAAAACTTGGCCAAACCTCCAAGGAGATGCTTTTTTCCTCTCTGAGGACGGCTCCTGGCTCTGTAGGGCCCTCACCAGTTGCCCTTTTCTGCTGGTTGGCATTCCCTGGAGGGCAGCTGGGTGAGGGTTCTCTGCTCCTGCTCTTGCAGCAGGGCTGCCCCAGAACTTCCCTGGCACTGGGGGTGAAGTTGCTCCCAGGTAGCTGCCACCCAAGGGGTGCTGCACTCAGGAGTGTGTGGGTACATGGGACAGGGCAGGCACAGCACTTCACCTGCCTGACACAGCCACCCCAAGCTCCTGGGTCACTGTGGGGCAGCTTACACAAGAAGCATCAGGCTGATGGGATTCAGAGCAGTCAGAGAAGGCAGTGCACAGGCCTGGCTCTTCTGAATGCTGCAGAAGCAAGAGAAGCCTTTTGGCAGGGGGGAGCAGCCTGTGAGGTGTGTCAGGTGTCCAGACACAAACAGGATCAGCAGCTGCTCTCCCCACCTCCCAGCTCATCCAGCCCACTCCAGCTCAGGCTCCAGGCTGCTGCCAGCTTCCCTTGTGTTGGAAGAAAAGATTGACCAACTGAGATGCCTGCACAGCATCCTCTGGAGGTACACAAGGACTTCAGGATCCAGTGCAGTTATGGAAGGGCCATGACACGGCTGCTGCCTCTCACAAGTCACACAGGTGTGCAGACCCTCCAGCTACATACTGCTTGGAGGCATCTGGATGGACTCTTGGTGAAGATCAGCTTTCGACCACTGCAGTTCAGTAATTCTTCTGGGGGTTGGGTCGGGTTTTGGTTGGTTGGGTTGGGTTGGGTTTTGGTTGGTTGGGTTGGGTTTTGGTTGGTTGGGTTGGGTTTTGGTTGGTTGGGTTGGGTTTGTTGTGTTGTGTTGTTTGTTTGTTTCCCAACACTATTTATTGCTAGTTGCTCTTATATTTGTTCCCAAGAACTCTCTCTAGGACTATTGCAGCAAAGCTTAACAGTACCCTCAGCAAAGAAAGTCATTCTTGTATCTGACCCTGGATCATCTTTCCCTCTGTAGTTTTATACAGAGATGGAACTGAAACACTCGTGGGTATAGGCTGGGGATGAACATTAGCTACTGAATTTCACCACAGAAGAATACTGGTAGGAAATTAAGATTAGCACAAGAAAAGAGCTTGCTTTGGTGCTGGTGCCCCTGGGAAATGCTGATCATCTCCATGCTTCAGTAATCCACAGTAAGTGTGATGGTGGCTGTGACTCTGAGTGTTCCCTCTGCAGTCTCACCTTCTTCAGCCAAAAGCAGCACCCCAAACCTATGCAAATAATTTCCACAGTGAAAAGCACAGCAAGTCAAATGTTTTAATATATTCATGGAAAGGTTCTTCTCAGTCTGGTGGAAAGGGGAAATACCAGAGAGAAAGGCTGGAGCATTCACTGCTGGACAGCTATCACCTGGCTGCTCTGAGGCTACTGCTCTCTCCCTCAGCAGCAGATCTAAGCAGGCACCAGTTGGTGTGCTCAGAAGAGTTTTCTTGATCAACTCCTGGCTATCAAAGTGAGAATTTGCTTCTATGCTTTGGGGTATTTCTTCTCATGATGTGGGGAGCCCAGCACTGGGGTGATGAAGCGCAGTCTTGTGTAGCAGAAGTCAGATTGGAAGCCCTCTGTGCTTTGGAGTATTTTATTCACCAGGAGTCTTTTGAATGGAGTATTGACTGAGCCTCTGGCTTCAGAAACAGTACAGAGTAGGTCTCCATTTGTTGGAGATGAGAGCTGACAAATGACATCCACAACTTGCAGGCTTTCGTGCAAAGGCTATGGAGTACAGCTCTGAGTTATCACAGTCTTACAGTATAACTAAGGTTGGAAGAGACCTCGAGGATCATCAAGTCCAACCTGTCACCACAGACCTCATGACTAGACCATGGCACCAAGTGCCACATCCAATCCCCTCTGGAACACCTCCAGGGATGGGGACTCCACCACCTCCCTGGGCAGCACATCCCAATGGCTAACAACTCTCTCAGGGAAGAACTTTCTCCTCACCTCCAGCCTAAACCTCCCCTGGCACAGCTTGAGACTGTGTCCCCTTGTTCTGGTGCTGCTTGCCTGGGAGAAGAGACCAACCCCTTCCTGGCTACAACCTCCCTTCAGGGAGTTGTAGAGGGCAATGAGGTCACCCCTGAGCCTCCTCTTCTCCAGGCTAAACAACCCCAGCTCCCTCAGCCTCTCCTCACAGGGCTGTGTTCAAGGCCTCTCCCCAGCTTTGTTGCCCTTCCCTGGACACCTTTAAGTAGCTCAATGTCCTTCTTAAACTGAGGAGCCCAGAACTGGACACAGGACTCAAGGTCTGGCCTAACCAAAGCAGAGTACAGGGGCACAATGACTTACCTGCTCCTGCTGGCTTCACTATTCCTAATGCAGGCCAGGATGTCATTGGCCTTCTTGGCCCCCTGGGCACACTGCTGGCTCATGTTCAGGTGGCTGTTGATCAGTACCCCCAGGTCCCTCTCTGTTTGGGAGCTCTCAGCCACTCTGACCCCAGCCTGTAGCTCTGCATGGGATTGCCGTGGCCAAAGTGCAGCCCCTGGCACTTGGACTTCTTGAATGCCATCCTGTTGGCCTCTGCCCATCTGTCCAGTCGGTCGAGGTCCCTCTGCAGAGCCCTTCTGCCCTCTAACTGACTAACATCTGCTCCCAGCTTGGTGTCATCTGCAAACTGGTACTACACAAGGACGTTGTTGTGCCCAGCCTGTCTCCAGGATACCACCTGACATTTCCAGAAGTGCAAGGAGCTACACAAAGCCACGTGCTCATTAGAGCGTGAGCTAATTGCAAGCTGCAATGATAACCTCAGAGCTTTGCACTGACTCCAGGCACTGGAGCTGCAGAGTTACACTTCCTGTCTCTGCAGTGACCCCACCGGGCAGAGGAGCACTTCAGTGAGCCCAGGGCTTCTCTCAGAGCTCCTCAGCGCTGCCCATGCAGCTAGGACAAGCAGTCTGTGCCACTCTCAGGACTTTGTCCCACAATGAACCTGAGATGATTTTTAAGCATGGAACTCCAGCCCTTGGGACAGCTAAGATCTTGGCAAGCCTCCTGCAGCGATGTCTGCTGGCCAGCGGTTAGTACGTCACGTTACGCACGGCTGCCGTTTGACCCTGACCAAAGCCTTCTCCTTCCCTCTTTAGGAATTCTTTCGTGGCCTCTGTGCCCAAGGGACAGATGGAGAAGGGAGCTGGACACAAGTGGTTTCAGCTGCAGAGCTAATGCTGACCTGAAACAGCTACTCCTGTTCATAGTGAGCCTCTGCTCTCCAAAGCCTCCCTGTGAAATTCAGCATTCCATTGATCCAGGCTGGCACATTTGTAGTTTATTATGGGCTGTAGGAGAGGCAATGGCTCATGGGCTGTAGAGAGGCAATGGTTCATGGGCTGTAGATAGGCAATGGCTTATGAGCTGTAGGAGAGGCAATGGCTCATGGGCTGTAGGAGAGACAATGGCTTATGGGCTGTAGAGACACGATGGCTTATGGGCTGTAGGAGAGACAATGGCTTGTGGGCTGTAGGAGACAATGGCTCATGGGCTGTAGAGAGACAATGGCTCATGGCCTGTAGGAGACAATGGCTTGTGGGCTGTAGGAGACAATGGCTCATGGGCTGTAGAGAGACAATGGCTCATGGCCTGTAGGAGACAATGGCTCATGGGCTGTAGAGAGGCAATGGCTCATGGGCTGTAGAGACACAATGGCTCATGGGCTGTAGAGAGGCAATGGCTCATGGGCTGTAGAGAGGCAATGGCTCATGGGCTGTAGAGACACAATGGCTCATGGGCTGTAGAGAGGCAATGGCTCATGGGCTGTAGAGAGACAATGGCTTATGGGCTGTAGAGACACAGTGGCTCATGGGCTGTAGAGAGGCAATGGCTCATGGGCTGTAGAGAGACAATGGCTTATGGGCTGTAGAGACACAGTGGCTCATGGGCTGTAGAGAGACAATGGCTTATGGGCTGTAGAGACACAGTGGCTCATGGGCTGTAGAGAGGCAATGGCTCATGGGCTGTAGGAGACAATGGCTTATGGGCTGTAGAGACACAGTGGCTCATGGGCTGTAGAGAGGCAATGGCTCATGGGCTGTAGAGAGGCAATGGCTCATGGGCTGTAGAGAGGCAATGGCTCATGGGCTGCTGAGAGACAATGGCTCATGGCCTGTAGAGAGACAATGGCTCATGGGCTGTAGAGAGACAATGGCTTATGGGCTGTAGAGACACAGTGGCTCATGGGCTGTAGAGAGGCAATGGCTCATGGGCTGTAGAGAGGCAATGGCTCATGGGCTGTAGAGAGACAATGGCTCATGGGCTGTAGAGAGACAATGGCTTATGGGCTGTAGAGAGACAATGGCTCATGGGCTGTAGAGAGACAATGGCTCATAGGCTGTAGAGAGACAATGGCTCATGGGCTGTAGAGAGACAATGGCTCATGGGCTGTAGAGAGGCAATGGCTCATGGGCTGTAGAGAGACAATGGCTCATGGGCTGTAGAGAGACAATGGCTTATGGGCTGTAGAGAGACAATGGCTCATGGGCTGTAGGAGACAATGGCTCGTGGGCTGTAGAGACACAATGGCTCATGGGCTGTAGGAGACAATGGCTTATGGCCTGTAGAGACACAATGGCTCATGGGCTGTAGGAGACAATGGCTCATGGGCTGTAGGAGAGACAATGGCTTATGGGCTGTTGAGAGACAATGGCTCGTGGGCTGTAGGAGAGACAATGGCTCATGGGCTGTAGGAGACAATTGCTTGTGGCATATAGGAGACACAATGGCTTGTGGGCTGCATGATTGACAATGTCTTGCCATAGGACCATGGGATTCTTTTGGTTGGAAAATCCAACTGTCAGCCTAAGACCACCATCTGCTTGCTTGTTGCTTTGTTTGTTTATTGGTAAGTGGTTTTCTGAGGTGACTTGAGAGGTTAATCCTGAGCTGGACTATGACAAGAGCATGTCCTGCACCAACAATGTTGCCTACATCTCCAAAGTCAGGTGGAGAGTAAAGCACTGGAAGCAGGAGCTGCTTAAATGAGCGACATCTTAAAGCTGGGCTAAGGTGGGGCCAGACCTCCTGCAGGGCGGAGGAAGCCTTCCTCTTGCCAATGTCCATGTGCTCTGTTTCTGTCCCCTGGCCTGCTCCTTTTCACTGTCTGTGGCAGAGAGGCAAACTGACACACAGAGTTGTCGTTGGGTATGATGTGCAGCCCCTTGTCAGCACTTCAGGAAGCAGAGCTGAGTTAGCTGCCTGTGGGGGTGAACTGCATGAGCAGTGCTAAGGGGCAGCAGAGCACACAGCCAGGTCTGCCTCTGCCTGGAGTCACAGAGCACCTCAGAGCTGGGATTATACCAGCCAGGGGTATCTCACTGTAGCAAGAAAGGAAACCTCTGAGGAAACAAGCAGAGTTGTGTAGTTTGAATTTAAATAAACCCACCCTGGTCCAGACAATGAGTCATATCTGTAGAAATATTCTCATGTATTTGGGAAATCTGACATCTCTGGGGAAGTTCAACACCTTGATTGTTTGCAGTGGCCTTTGGAAGGCAAAGTCCTTCACCCTGGAGACAAAATTTTATCCTGTGTGCTGTGAACGTCTGTGTGAGGTGCACTCATGGCAGCTGTTGGGAACTACCACTGCTGATCTCTCCAGGGAAGGCCATGGCAGACTTCAACTCCAGTAACTGGACAAAAGCACCACCTTAAAGTCCTGAGTTCTCAACTGATGCTAAAACAGGAACAGAGGAGGAAGCGTTGGGAGAAATCGCACAGCTAAAGCAGGATGAAATCTCTGGACTGAGAAGAGAGAATTTAACAGAGAAGAGAGTTAGGAAGATTTAGTAAGGCAGTGGAAATAAAACCTGGTTCGCACTAATTGGTCTTCCAGCTCCAGGATCTGGACCAAATAAGTCCTGCTTGTGCCTGGCATGGCACCTCCCCTCCAAAGCTGATGGTATCGATGCTTACCACGGCCGCTGGTGTCAGTGGCAAGGATCTGTGTTTCTCGATACCTGTTGCAGGGGGCTGCCCTCCTCTAGCTTTTTTTTTCCCTGACAAACAAGCTTGGCCATCCCAGTTCCCCAGCCCCAGCCACCAGCAGCAGTTCCTGATATGCTAGGAAGTGGCAGATTTAAGACTCTCTGGCTAATCCTTTTGTGGTCCCTCCCGGTTGCATTACCAACCCTTCTACGACACCGCCAGATTCCAGACTTTCCCACAGGATGCATGCCTCATTCTGTACCACACAGGATAATCACACCCAGTGGCAGAAAGAAATTAGCATTGCAATCTTAATCTGGTATTTCCTAATTCCCCTAATTTCCTTATCCTCCAGTGCTCAGCAGTGCTAATCTAAACAATATTCTCGGTGCCGTTCTCAGCGGTATTGTTTGAATGGACGTCTGTGCATTCGTCTCTCTCTCCATCTAGCTGGATCTGTTAATGTATTGGTAAACACAGAAGATAAAAGTTGTTTGTTTTTAATTCTTTTGGAGCTGTTTGATCTCTCCTGGCTTGTTTTAGCAGCTGCCTCCCTGCTTCTCCTCCTATGTAAACTTCAAAGTCAATCAGAGGTCAAAACTCTGGACAAAGAATAAGGAAGCCAGCAGAGACTTGAGTATGGGATGGGAAGGAGCAGGGGAGCTCAGCTGTAGGATGTTGCCTGTTTCTGGACATCTCAGGAGGGAGGGAGACTTGGGGGTGCTGGTGGACAAAAAGCTCACCAGGAGCTCTCAGTGTGCACTTGCAGTCCGCAAAGCCAACCAGAGCCTGGGTTGCAGCAGGAGAAGTGTGGCCAGCAGGGCAAGGGAGGTGATTCTCCCCCTCTGCTCAGCTCTGGGGAGACCCCACCTGGAGTCCTGCCTCCAGTTCTGGAGCCCCTATGACAAGAGGGATCTGGAGGGGCTGGAAGGTGTCCAGAGAAGGGCCAGGAGGATGAGCAGAGGGCTGGAGCACCTCTCCTGTGAGGACAGACTGAAGGAGTTGGGGCTGTTCAGTCTGGAGAAGAGAAGGCTCCCAGGTGACCTCATTGTGGCCTTCCAGGATCTGAAGGGGGCTACAGGAAGGCTGGGGAGGGACTGCTCAGGATCTCAGGCAGTGATAGGACTAGGGGGAATGGAATGAAGCTGGAGGTGGGGAGATTGAGGCTGGAGGGGAGGAGGAAGTTCTTCCCCATGAGAGTGGTGAAGCCCTGGAATGGGTTGTCCAGAGAGGTGGTTGGGGCCCTGTCCCTGGGGGGGTTTAAACTGGATGAGGCTGTGGCCAGGCTGATCTAGTGTGGGGTGTCCCTGCCCATGGCAGGGGGGTTGGAACTAGCTGATCCTTGTTGTCCCTGCCAACCCTGAATGATACTATGATACTATGATACTATGATTATCTACCTCTGAGCACAACATTTCGTGATCTGGACATCTGATGTAGTTGTGGAGGCCTCTAGCCTTGCCTGGAGACGTGCCTCACAGAGCGGTGACAGGACAGCCATGGGCTGGAGGACTTGACATTCTCTGGCTGCTCCTGGTTCAAGCAAGCTGGAAAGAGCTTAGTAGATTACACAAAGATGCTGGAGAAAAGCAGCCTCTTGCTGGTTTCTGTTGAGTGCAGAGCGCTCCAGGGCTGGCTATGGGTTTGGACTCCCCAATGCATTTCCTATTTCTGGCCAGAGGAAAATCAAGGCAAAGGCAGCCCTGGCGAGGCAGCTCCTGCAGCATGCTTTCTGTAGGCATGTGCAGTCATGGTACAGGATGTGTCTGGAGTTCTTTTCCTTCGGGAGAACATCTGCCTGTCCCTCCTTCAGCCAGCTGCCGGATCAGGCCCCTGCTTGTGCCGCCCGGCAGCGGCCCCGAGCGGCAGCGGCCCCCGGGCAGGGGCTTGCAGCGCTGCAGCTTGCCTGGCAGCCGGTGCAACAGCCTGCAGACATTTGGAACACCTCGGTGATTCACACAGCCCCACACAGCTCCTGGAGAGGCTCCAGCAGGGGCAGGGCTGGGCTGCACCAGATGTGTACACGGAGATAGGCGAGGCCACAGCCAGCCCTCAGCTTTTGTGCAGTGGAAGTGACCCATGAGCACAGCCTGCTCTGGAAAAGGAGTCTTTGCCGGTCTGACCAACAGGCAGGATGGAAATAGGGTCAGTGCCACCCTGTCTGTGGACTGCATCTCCCCCAATCTTCCAGGCTTTCTTAAGTTGTGGGCACTTCTGCTTCTCCTACAGAAGGCTTCCCAATATGTGATTTGTAGCATTCCAGAAGCCCTGAGTGCAGGAGGCCCCTCAGCAGTGTAAACCCTGAGCAACAGCACAGAGGGCATCTGAAAACACCAAGCAAACCCAGTGATCCTTCTGCAGGGGAGCAAAAACAATAAGTCACAAAATAATGTGAATTATTTCAAGTATTTCCCCCAGCTACACTTGCATTTGCTCCTTGCTTCTTCCACTCCCACAAGAAGTCTGAAGCAAATGCAAAAGCCCAGGTTCCAGTTCTGCCAAAAGCCAGGCCATGACCCCCAGGGCTGCCGACTGCATAGAGTGACACTGCTCCAGAGGACACAGGAGAGACTCTCCTCCAGAGGACACAGGAGAGACTCTGCTCCAGAGGACACAGGGGAGACTCTGCTCCAGAGGACACAGGAGAGACTCTGCTCCAGAGGACACAGGAGAGACCCTGCTCCAGAGGACACAGCAGAGACTCTCCTCCAGAGGACACAGGGGAGACTCTGCTCCAGAGGACACAGGAGAGACTCTGCTCCAGAGGACACAGGAGAGACTCTCTTCCAGAGGACACAGGAGAGACTCTGCTCCAGAGGACACAGGAGAGACTGTGCTCCAGAGGACACAGGGGAGACTCTGCTCCAGAGGACACAGGAGAGATGCTCCTCCAGAGGACACAGGAGAGACTCTGCTCCAGAGGACACAGGAGAGATGCTCCTCCAGAGGACACAGGAGAGACTCTCCTCCAGAGGACACAGGGGAGAATCTGCTCCAGAGGACACAGGAGAGACTCTGCTCCAGAGGACACAGGAGAGACTCTCTTCCAGAGGACACAGGAGAGACTCTCCTCCAGAGGACACAGGAGAGACTCTGCTCCAGAGGACACAGGAGAGACTCTGCTCCAGAGGACACAGGAGAGACTCTCTTCCAGAGGACACAGGAGAGACTCTGCTCCAGAGGACACAGGAGAGACTCTCCTCCAGAGGACTCAGGAGAGACTCTGCTCCAGAGGACACAGGAGAGACTCTCCTCCAGAGGACTCAGGAGAGACTCTGCTCCAGAGGACACAGGAGAGACTCTGCTCCAGAGGACACAGGGGAGACTCTCCTCCAGAGGACACAGGGGAGACTCTGCTCCAGAGGACACAGGGGAGACTCTGCTCCAGAGGACACAGGAGAGACTCTCCTCCAGAGGACACAGGGGAGACTCTGCTCCAGAGGACACAGGAGAGACTCTGCTCCAGAGGACACAGGAGAGACTCTCCTCCAGAGGACACAGGAGAGACTCTGCTCCAGAGGACACAGGAGAGACTCTCCTCCAGAGGACACAGGAGAGACTCTGCTCCAGAGGACACAGGGGAGACTCTGCTCCAGAGGACACAGGGGAGACTCTCCTCCAGAGGACACAGGAGAGACTCTGCTCCAGAGGACACAGGGGAGACTCTCCTCCAGAGGACACAGGAGAGACTCTGCTCCAGAGGACACAGGGGAGACTCTCCTCCAGAGGACACAGGAGAGACTCTGCTCCGGAGGACACAGGAGAGACTCTGCTCCGGAGGACACAGGAGAGACTCTGCTCCAGAGGACACAGGAGAGACTCTGCTCCAGAGGACTCAGGAGAGACTCTCCTCCAGAGGACACAGGGGAGACTCTGCTCCAGAGGACACAGGAGAGACTCTGCTCCAGAGGACTCAGGAGAGACTCTCCTCCAGAGGACACAGGGGAGACTCTGCTCCAGAGGACACAGGGGAGACTCTCCTCCAGAGGACACAGGAGAGACTCTGCTCCAGAGGACTCAGGAGAGACTCTCCTCCAGAGGACACAGGGGAGACTCTCCTCCAGAGGACACAGGAGAGACTCTGCTCCAGAGGACTCAGGAGAGACTCTCCTCCAGAGGACACAGGGGAGACTCTGCTCCAGAGGACACAGGGGAGACTCTGCTCCAGGGGACACAGGAGAGACTCTCCTCCAGAGGACACAGGGGAGACTCTCCTCCAGAGGACACAGGGGAGACTCTGCTCCAGAGGACTCAGGAGAGACTCTGCTCCAGAGGACACAGGGGAGACTCTGCTCCAGAGGACACAGGAGAGACTCTCCTCCAGAGGACACAGGGGAGACTCTGCTCCAGAGGACACAGGAGAGACTCTGCTCCAGAGGACACAGGAGAGACTCTCCTCCAGAGGACACAGGAGAGACTCTGCTCCAGAGGACACAGGAGAGACTCTCCTCCAGAGGACACAGGAGAGACTCTGCTCCAGAGGACACAGGGGAGACTCTGCTCCAGAGGACACAGGGGAGACTCTCCTCCAGAGGACACAGGAGAGACTCTGCTCCAGAGGACACAGGGGAGACTCTCCTCCAGAGGACACAGGAGAGACTCTGCTCCAGAGGACACAGGGGAGACTCTCCTCCAGAGGACACAGGAGAGACTCTGCTCCGGAGGACACAGGAGAGACTCTGCTCCGGAGGACACAGGAGAGACTCTCCTCCAGAGGACACAGGAGAGACTCTGCTCCAGAGGACTCAGGAGAGACTCTCCTCCAGAGGACACAGGGGAGACTCTGCTCCAGAGGACACAGGGGAGACTCTGCTCCAGGGGACACAGGAGAGACTCTCCTCCAGAGGACACAGGGGAGACTCTCCTCCAGAGGACACAGGGGAGACTCTGCTCCAGAGGACACAGGGGAGACTCTCCTCCAGAGGACACAGGGGAGACTCTGCTCCAGGGGACACAGGAGAGACTCTCCTCCAGAGGACACAGGAGAGACTCTCCTCCAGAGGACACAGGGGAGACTCTGCTCCAGAGGACACAGGAGAGACTCTCCTCCAGAGGACACAGGGGAGACTCTGCTCCAGGGGACACAGGGGAGACTCTCCTCCAGAGGACACAGGGGAGACTCTCCTCCAGAGGACACAGGGGAGACTCTGCTCCAGAGGACACAGGGGAGACTCTCCTCCAGAGGACACAGGAGAGACTCTCCTCCAGAGGACACAGGAGAGACTCTCCTCCAGAGGACACAGACAGGCTTTCCCCAGCTGCACGGGGAGCAGGGAGTGGTGCAGCCCGCCCCGGGTGGCAAAGAAGCTGTGGCTCGGCTTCCTTGCAGCTCCTGGGACCAAAACTGACCGAGAGAGCAATGGGAGGAAAAGTTAGGGACCTGGCTGGCCAGCGCGATAGGAAGGGCGCAGCTTTATCTTACTTGGGCCTCCCTGCAAGGGCTAAGGAGAGTTTCAGACTTGAAAGCTCTCCTAATTCCAGGAATATCACAGTATCACAGTGTCACTGTGTGGCTTACTGTCCCTTGGTAACATGACCAGGAGCAAAACTCTTCTCTGTAGCTTCTCACTCATTTCTACACAGTTCCAGACCACTTAGCAGCATCTTTCTCTGGCTTAGCTTTCCCCTAGCTTCCCTTTCAGCCGAGAGGGTTCACTCTCAGCTGCGTTTGGAGGTGTTTTGCAAGCATTCAAATGTTGCTCACATCGTTGTTAGTGCCTGCTCCTCACCACCCCAGCCAGCCCCTGCCATTAGCGCTGAGACAAAGCCCCGTAATGAGTGGAAGGTGATAGAGGTTGTGTGAGAAAAGATGGCTTGGGTGGTAGCCTTGGGCATCATGTGCTGGTGCACTACATGACAGCTTGAGGCAGTGGCTGTGATTCTTCAGGAGAGGACCTCCACAAGAACACTGGGGCTGCATTTGAGTCCTTTTTCAGCCTCGGCTCTCTCTGTGTAAAGGATGAGGATTGTGTGGCCCCGAGGCCAAGGGCAGCAGTTTGTGTTTTGTGCATTGTCATTGATTCTAAACGCCCTTTGTGTTTGGGGGCCCTGAAAACAAAGGTCAAGTGCCAGCAAATTCTGCTTTCTGTGAGAGATTTGATTAAATCCTAAGGACAAAGGCAGGCTGCTAGAAACAGCTATTGAGTGTGAAGGATGTGTAAATCGCTATTTCTCAGTATCAGTTTGCACATGCCCTTGTAGTTTGGGGGGGTTGAGCAATGACAGGAGAATAAACAAAGCCTTCCAGGTGTTCTTTGCTGCATGTAAGAGATGCCAGGAAACAGAGCGAGGAAGCACAAGGAGCAGGATGGGACAATTCCTGAATACAGTTTTGGTTCTATTCATTTAGTGAGTGGACATTGCAGGGCTTGGAAGGGACTGGGCTGCATAAGGGTTTTTATCCTTCATGGACAGTAGCAGCACAACAGAGCATTTCAGCAATTAGCAGCACAGTGCTAATTACAACTTCCTCAGGCCTGAGTAACTCGCCCAGGTGACTGTGCTGTGGCAGGATCAGGAGTCACTGAGTGCAAAACATTTTTCCCTTGTTCAAAAGGGAGCCATTATTGTCTGGCCTGCTGTGGGGTTGTGCCATGCCAGCCCATGCCAGCCCTGTCTAAGTAACGAGGAATGAAAGAACACGTTAAGAAAAGCCAGGCTGTTGAAACTGGATGCAGCTGATCTGCTGCCAAGTAGGAACCAAGAGATAGCACATGGCTGGGCCACTTTTACACACAGATCCTTCCTCTTCACAGGTGATAAGGAAGGACTCAGTCGGTGACAGGGCAGCACGGATCTGCCTCTGAGGCAGAGGATCCTCTTCTGGCTGTGCTAGTGCATGAAGCTGTGAAGATAGAGAGGATGACGTCATCTGTCTATGGGAGCAAGAAACCACCCAGTTTACCCACAGTTCTGAAACTATGCATGAGTAATGCAGCTCCTCTCCCAGTTCAATGGATGGGAAAAGTCTCCCAGACAGTGGGTCTGAAACCAGACAGCTCAGAACATGCCGCAGGCGAGGCAAGGTTGGGGACCCAGCGGTGCAAAGGAGGTCACGTTCAGTGCCTTGAGTCCCCTCGTGGAGTTACCCTTCCAGAGCATAGCTTCAGCTCTCTGCAGATGCATGGGAGGATGTGTTTCATAGAGGGGCAGCTCCCGTGGCAGCCAGGCTGGCATGCAGGGCTTTGGGAGTCACAAGCAACCTGCCACGCTTTACCTGGAAGCTGCCAGCCTGTGCAGACTCGCTGGCACTCTGCTCTTCTGGTAAGTTGTTGTCTCTAACAAGCAAGCTGTGCTGCTGTGCTAGCGTGGTCTTCTCCCATGCTGCTTGCACAGCTCTGTGCCTCTGTGCAGCGACATCCTGCAGGCCTCCCATGCTGCAGACATGGCTCATGGTGGGGAGCCTGTGTCTGTGGTTTTACAATAGTCTGACCAGGACAGGAAAGCCAAGCAGCAACAAAGAGTGTGCCCAGAAAGGGTACAAAGCACCCCCACACCTTCAAACAGATGCTCTAGAGAAGGCCACTGTGTAATGAACTGCTGGCTGGCAGAGCTGAGATGGGGTGGTTAAAGCCTGTACCCAGCTGACAACTGTGCAGAAGAGCTGACCACCTCCCCCACTGCACCAGACCAGCACTGCTCTCCTTGTGTCCATGCTGTGCTGTTCCCTGCAGTGCACTGTGGACAGCTTCCCCTTCAGCTCAGCCCAGGCTCCACAAGCTCACCAAGGGCTGGATTCAATGGCTTGTGTGAAGCGAGCAGGGAGACTCCAAGCTGCCCAGGTGGAGAGTGCAGATCCTTCTGCTGGGAGATGCCTGCTGGTGGTTTGCAAAGCTAACTTACAGACAGCTGCAGTCACTGCTGGCTGAGTGATAACACTGGGATGTTTCAGAGCCTTTTGGGAATGAGTCAAGAAGGAAGTAGTAACAGGGATGAAAAACAATCATGTGGGCATCAAAGAGTATAAATAATGGCCACAAGACATTCTCACTGCAGTGCAGATAACATCAGAGACCACTCACTGCTAGCTGTGTGATTGCTCATAATTGGATGGATTTCACAGAGCCACAGATTGCACTGGGTTGGAAGGGACCCTCAAAGCTCCTCTTGCCCAACACCCTGCACTCAGCAGGGACACCTCCAACTAGATCACAGAGCCATCCAGGCCAGAAAGGGTCTCTGAGATCATCAAGTCTAGTCATTTTGCCTACTCCACCAAGTCTGCCACTACATCATGTCCCCAAGCACCAGATCTAGATGGCTCTTAAACACATCCAGGGAGAGTGATTAGGCTGCCCAGGGCCACAGCAAGTCTGATCTTGAATGTCCCCAGGGACAGAGCTTCAATCACAACCCTGATTAGTATTTCCCCACCCTCATTGTGCAGAACTTCCTCCTAATGTCCAACCTAACCCTCCCCTGCTCCAGTTCCAAACCATTGCCCCTTGTCCTATCACCCCAAGCCTTTCTAAACAGTCCCTCCCCAGCCTTCCTGTAGGTGCCCTTCAGATACTGAGATGCAGTTCTAAAGTCTCCCTGGAGTCTTCTCTTCTCCAGGCTGAACAGTCATATCTCTCTCCACCTCTCCCTACTGGGGGGGGAGGGGGCTCTGATCTATCTTGCTGGCCTCCTTGGGACCCTTCCAACCATTCCATGTCTCTCTTGTGTTGGGAGCCCCACAGATGGACCCAGCTCTGAGGTGAGGTCTCAGCAGAACAGAGCACAGCAGAGCAGAGGGACAGAATCACCTCTCTCTTTTGATACTTCTTTTGATGCAGCCCAGGCTGCCACTGACCTTCTGGGCTGCCAGTGCCCATTGTTGGCTCCTGTGCAGTTTCTCATCCACCAGCACCCCCAAGTCCTTTGCTGCAGGGCTGCTCTCAATCTCATGTTCCCATTTCTATTTGCAGCTTCTATATTCAAGTCACTGGAACTGCCAGCACTGTATCCAAACTATTGCAGCCTGGGTTTCTTTCAGTGGAACAGGTCCTGTGTTTCTCCAGTTGGCAGCAGCTCCCAGCACTGCTCTGTGCTGGCTGTGTCCTCCTTTGCCATGCACATGAAGGCAGCAGCCTTACACTGCCTGTACTGTGAAAAGCCCACAGCCATCCAGGCCACATCGACATCACACGTGGCAGATGTGATGGCATCCAGGTGTCTAAAGAACAGCTGCATGCAGCTGTGCCACTGTGGGCTCTGGGTCCTGGGCAGGCACCAGGATGGAGAGTGGAGCCTGGTTTTGCTGCTGTAGGTACCTTGACCAGCTGGCTAGAACATAGCTCAGGCAAGACTGGAGGTGCAGGGCTGTGAGTCCCTTTTCTGCACACACAAGGACAAAGTTCTGCTCTTGCACCCTGGGGCTGGCAGGTAGCTCACATTTGGAGTCAGAGGATGCAGCTGCCGTGGCCTCAGCTTGCTGGATGACACCATCAGGTCCATCAGGGTGGTGCAGATGTGGCCTGAGCTGCTCTGGTCATTTTACAGTGCAGGCTGTAGAATGTTGCCACTGTCAGAGGTGTACAGGATGATGGCATGGCCACTACAAAGGAGTGCTGAGAACTACACAAAATGAGGTAATAGTATCATAGTATCATAGTATCAGTCAGGGTTGGAAGGGACCACAAGGATCATCTAGTTCCAGCCCCCCTGCTATGGGCAGGGACACCCCACACTAGATCAGGCTGCCCAGAGCCTCATCCAGCCTGGGCTTAAACACCTTCAGGGATGGGGCCCTGACCACCTCCCTGGACAAGGTAAGCCAAAGACATTTTCCTTAGAACAACCTCAAACTCCATGGTGATTTGGAAACAGTACTTGTGGGTTCCACAAGTCATTTTAAATCGGTTGCTTTGGTTCTGAATTCTTCCTCTCCAGAGTGTCAGCAAGGTCTGGCACATGAAGAGCAGTAAGTGATTGCAGAAGCTTAATCCTGTCAGTCATTACAGACACTGCTTTTGCATCTGCATTTGCACAGCCCTGTGCTGAGTGGATGGCAGCTCTGCTTGCCCTGCCACCTTTTGTTTCTCCAGGAAAGGTGCTAAGAACATCAGCCAGCAGCAGTTCTGCACGCATCAGTGTGGCCAGGGGCCAGGAACAAGTCAATCACCTGGGACTTTTTTAAACCCAGCCCTGTAGGGAGCAGCCTCATCTTGGCAGACTGTGGTATGTCAGGAGTGGCAGCACAGATCTGCTGGGAAGCAGAGGGCAACGAACTTTAAGGCAATTGCAGCACAAGGTCTGGACACTTGAAATGCAGTTCTGCCCTTTCAAGGTATTGTCTGACAGTCCCTGCAGAAAGAAGAGATCAGAGGCAAAATGTCAGGCACACAGGAACAAGCTCATACAAATATCTTACAGTGCTTCTTAGCAATTTTTTCCCCCTCTCTACTCACTTCCTCCCTCTTTCCAAGCCCATAACAACGCCTTTTATCAACACACTCACCCCCACACACACCCAGAGCAGTTACCTCTAGAGGGAAATCATTCTGCAGTTCAGCATCAGCTCCAGCAACAGCCTAGCAGAGTGCTGTGGATTTTGCATCATGCCCAGGCCCTGCTGGCTTCCCAGGGCTGCATTCTCTGCTGGGCTGAAAGCCTGCTCAGTGCTGGAGAGAGTCTGTTGCACTGTCAGCTCTGCTGGAAGTGCTCCAAACCTGTGCCAGGTGCCAGTACTTGCTCAGAAGCAGCCCAGGACAGCCCTGCCATGCTCCAGTCCTGTTGGAGGGCTGAGGTGGCTCTCTGTCCCCTCTGCCTAAACACTTCCCATGTAGGAGGTATTACTTTGGGTCTACCACACTTTTGAAAGATCTCAGCAAGAGGCCCATTCCTGGCCTTTAGCTTGTCCCTCTGTCAGGGTGTTTCTGCAGGGATAGGATGAGGGTCAGTGGCTTCAGACTAGAGCAGAACAGATTGAGATTGGATGTGAGGAACAAGTTCTACACCATGAGGGTGGTGGAACACTGCAACAGGCTGCCCAGGGAGGTGGTTGAGGCTTCATCCCTGGAGATATTCCAGGTGAGGCTGGAGAGGGCTCTGGGCAACCTGATCTAGTGGAGGATGTCCCTGCTGAGTGCAGGGGGTTGGACTGGCTGAGCTTTGGAGGTCCCTTCCGACTCAGACTGTTCTCTGATCCTGTGATTATGGAAAGCAGTAGATTCTGTGTTCCCCTTAGGGTTACTCTTCATGTTGATTGATTTTTGGTTTGTTTTATTTGGATCATAGAATCATGGAATCTGTTTGGTTGGAATAAACCTTCCAGATCATTCAGTCCAATGATTCTCTAACTCTGGTGCTCACCCATGGTCCTCAGCACCACATCTCTGCCTCTTTAAACCACTTTCATGGGATGGGGATTCAGCCACCTCTCTGGAGAGCCTGTGCCAGGCTCTGAAAACTCTTTCAGTGAAGAAGTTTCTTGTAATGCCCAACCTAAACTCTATGATTCATCAAATGAGGAATCTATAGGTCCCCTTCTCCATTTCAAAGCAGTTTAAGGTAGTTCTGCTGACAACATAAAAGCAATGACAGTGACAACAATAGTGAAACACAAGAATGGGCTGAAACTGCTCTAGAATTGCCATTTTGCAAGTATTTGGAGTTGAATTACCCAACAGACTTGCAGGGCATTTTGCAACAAGAAGTAGGAAGCTTGGTGTCTTTTATCTTCTAGGAGGGGAGGGAGAGAAGAAGGAAGAGATTAACCCTTAGCTTCCAGAACTGGGAAGGATCTTGCTCACACTTTAATGCCATAGTCTTCTGTCACACCCACAAAACTTCCCTTTGTGGGTCTGGGGTTGTTATGGCTGATGGAAAACAGAATCATAACAGAGAGCTAATTTCAATCCTCTCTGCCCTCTAAGGCTGGACTCGAAGCTTACAGGTGTGCTCTAAGGGTGGCAGAGCTCTGAACCAGCAACATGGGTAGTATCAGTGCAAACTAACTGTTAAGTGGCTGTGTGGTGGCATGAGATTAACAGAAGGGCTTGAAAATATCCTGAGTGTGAACAAAATCCCCAGTTCAGTGACTAAAAGCCATGAAGAATGACTAAGTTGTCTCATTTATAAATCCTGAGGGTGCCATGAGTTTGAATTCTTTGTGGGTGACTAAACCTCTGTACAGAATGTGTTTAATATCTGGAAAGATCCTATGAAAAAATGTGTTTAATGTCTGTTTGTTATCCTATGAAGCACACAAGGTTTGAGACCCTGCAGATTCAGAGAATCACAGAACCATAGAATGGTTTGGGTTGGAAGGGACCTCCAAAGCTCATCCAGTCCAAGCCCCTGCACTCAGCAGGGACATCCTCAACTAGACCAGTTTGCCCAGAGCCCTGTCCAGCCTCACCTTTACTATCTCCAGGGATGGAGCCTCAACCACCTCCCTGGGCAACCTGCTGCAGTGTTCCAGCAGCCTCTTGGTGCAGAACTTGTTCCTCACATCCAATCTCAATCTGCTCTGCTCTAGTTTGAAGCCATTGCCCCTGGTCCTGTCCCTGCAGGCCTTTGCAAACAGTCCCTCTGCAGCCTTCTTGTAGCCTCTTTCAGCTACTGGAAGGCTACTATTAGGTTCCCCCCCTGGAACCTTCTCTTCTCCAGGCTGAACACCCCCAGCTCCCTCAGCCTGTCCTCATAGCAGAGGTGCTCCAAGCCCTTGATCATTTTCATTGACCTCCTCTGGACCCTCTCCATCAAGTCCGTGTCCTTCCTATACGGAGCTCTCCAGACCTGGATGCAGTACTCCAGGTGAGGTCTCCCCAGAGCAGAGCACAGTATCAGAATCACCTCTCTGGCTCTGCTGGCAAAGCCGCTTTGGATGCAGCCCAGGAGGCAATTGGCCTTCTGGGTTTAGGTTGGAAGGGACCTTCAAGATCATCTAGTTCCAACCCCCTGCCATGGGCAGGGACTGTTTACCTTATATTAAAGATGCAAGCCATACATAATCATGTGAAGCTTCATGGTGTAAAACAAATTGTCCAAATCTTGCATTGCAAAACTGTGTCAGAACCTGCAACTTCTGCTGCTCTGCCCACAGGGGCACCACATGGAGCCTGCTCCACTGATTCCAGCAGAGTGGTCAAATGTGTCCTTTGCAAGTTAATTTGATGTTACAATCAGAAAAGTGTTAAATATTTCCCAGGCCCAAGATAAAGCCACAGTGGTTTGTGGATTTGACATAGGCTCCAGCAGAGCCAAGACTTTCCAGGGGGTGGGGGTGTTTAGGACAGTGCTGGTGAACCCAGAGCCAGGAGAATCAAAACTGGTTTACTTTTAAACTCAGCCCAGTTTACTTTTAACTTCTGTCTGCAGCAGAAGGACTTTTGGAGCGAGGACTGCAAAACCAATCCACCCACAGGAAATGAGATCTGGGTATGTGGAGGAAGTAGGAGTGAGGTAGCGTGGGAGAAATCTGCTCTGGGGGAGAGCACTTGGGGTAAGAAGGGGAGAAATAAGGGAAGGTCTCAGCCTTGTAGGTGATTCACAGCTAACGAATTAATAGAGCAGAAAGTCAGCCTCAGGGGAGCTTAATCTCCAGAGAGGGCTGCAGTGGTGGCAGTCCCTCCTCACCCAAGTAAAAAGCCACAGCTTTTGTGTTTTATATCCTGCTAAAGGCTACCATCAGGAGCCTCATTTCGAACTCCTGCTTGGATATGCTCCCCACTTTCTGAAACCTTTCTTTTTTTTCCAGGCTAATGTCTGGGGGTTTATCTGCAGCTTCTCTCTGAGTCTGTTTGAGTTGTTGAAGATTTCAAGCAAGCAGCACTCAGTCCATTTTTAAGCTCTGAGATAGTGAAAATAAAAAGCCTTTTCCCAGGGTAAATAAAGAATTTCTGGCATCTTAACATTTTCTGTACCCTCCAAGTGGCTGCAGTGGGAAAATAGCATTTGCCATGGAAATTGTCCCCACTGAGGTATGACGCTCGCAGCATTCCACTGGAGTTTTGTTTTGATTTGATTTCAAATCACTCTGTGAGCTCCTGCTGGACACTGGCCGCAGGCTTTGCTCTTTTGGTCTGCACTTCTGAGGCACAAAAGCAAAGGGAGCCTGCCCTGTGTGTGCAGTCGTGGCTGGTGTTGGCCTGAGCCATATGGTGACCAGATCCTTACCCTGTGCAGTGCTGCCTGTCCCTGGGCTCACAGATGCAGCAGAATTGACTCTGGGTGTGCCTACGCTGCGCTGTTTATACAACTCTGCCCTTGTCTGCTGGCAGCCAGCGCATTTGTGCTTGCACTGGGGCAGACAATCCCTTCCAGATTACTTCCTCCCTTGCAACAGTTTGTTTTCAGATCCAACTCCATCAAACCAGGCCTTTGCAAAAGTTCCCAAAGGTTCCTCTTTCTAGCTCATTCAAGGCAATGGAACAACAACTGGGTACCCATCTCTTCTGCTTCACTCATCAGGCACAAGCAGCAGTTTCTCCTTCTGCGTCCAGTGCTGGATGCAAAAACCCCAGCACTTGAAAATGTGCTGTGCTGTAAGAGGAAACAGCAACTGCCCTTGGTCAAGAAGCTGGGATAAACTGAAATATGCAAGATTATGTCCCAGGAGCCTCACATCTTTACTAAAGCCAGTGAGACACAGGAAAAGCACACAGATTTATATGTGCATGATGCACTGGTTCAGCAGCTACAGATGTCCCAAAGATACTGGGGTTTATTGTTTTAGTATATCCACAGCAAATTGTCTAGGCTATTTCAGTCCAATTTTCTGGGGCCCTCAACACAAGAAAGGCATGGACCTGATGGAGAGGGTCCAGGGGAGGCCACAAAGATGATCAGAGGGGACAGGCTGAGAGAGTCGGGGCTGTGCAGTCTGGAGAAGAGAAAGCTCCAGGGAGACATCAGAGCAGCTTTCCAGTATCTGAAGGGGCTCCAGGAGAGCTGGGGAGGGACTTGTGACAACTGCTGGGAGTGACAGGATGAGGGACAATGGCTTTAAATGAGAGCAGGGGAGATCTAGGTTGGACATTAGGCAGAAATTCTTTAGCGTGAGGGTGGTGGAACACTGCAGTAGGCTGCCCAGAGCCCTAGTGGAAGCCCCATACCCAGAGACATTCAAGGTCAGGCTTGATAGGGCTCTGAGCAGCCTGATCTAGATGGGGATGTCCCTGCCTAATGCAGAGGGTTGGACTACATGACCTTTAAAGGTCTCTTCCAACCCAGTGCATTCTGTGATTCTGTTTCACTTCTATCCTAGCTCACACAGTTGGCCTCATGCTGGAATCAGCACTGGGCCTGTTCTCTGTGCACTAAATGACATGGTTGATGTCTGCCACCTTTCCTTGGGTGCTCTCTCCTGTTGGCAGAGCATTTCAGTGTGTTCTCTACTCAGAGCACCTCGACCTTACAGTCTGCAATTCCTCGAGGATCTGTCTCAGTGCAGAGCTGAGCCCCCAGGGAGGTGAGGGAGCTGCACTGCAGTCAGCAGTGTGACTGTGGCTTTCCATCAGCTCCCCACAGCCAGCAGTGTTCAGCACCTAACCCAGCTTTTTTTCCTTTGGCAAGTACCTTGAGGTCAGTGTTGGTGTGACTTTATCATTGCCTAAAGTCAGCTCAGGTACATCTGCATGAGCAGCCATCAGCCCTTGCCTGAAGTGGGGAGCTCCTGCCAAAGGCCTTTCTGTTGCACTGGTGAGCTTTAGCAGTGGCAGAATGTTTTGCCCAAGGACTGGGTTTGTTGACCAGTTTTCATCTCCCAGCTTTGAGCAATACTGGCCTACACTTTTAAGTGTCCAGAGACTTTTAAGTGTCCTGAGGCAAACCTGAGCCAGTTCTCTGTGGCAAACAAAGAGGGTGGTGGACCAAAGGCAGGCTTAATGCAAGGGGACTGAGCGGCTGCAGGTTTCATGTTGACTAAAGAGGAAGTTGAATGTGAAGGTAGAGCCTGCACTGCTAACCTGGCTGAGCCTGGGGAACAGCAGACAGGCTCCTTTCTGCCTCTGTAGCTCTCCTGAGGGCAGCAGTTACAGCAGAAACTGATGTGCCCTGGCCTTTTCTAGCACTCTCAGAGTGTATGCCTTCAAAAGCTGCACAGCCAGCCCCCTAAGCAATCCGGAGGGCCTTTGGCTTTGCCACAGGATGCTTCACTCAGTTTTTCTGAGCTTTTTCACCAGAGGGTTGGGTGACAGCACCTGCTGAGGGAGGGCCCTGCTAGCACTTGTGGAGTATTCCACTGCTCTTGTGCTCTTGCTGTTTGCTCACTTCCTGAGCTGTGCACTGCTGAAACCTCCTCTGATGCAGTCTTACTGCTCTGGCCTACACGAGTGCTGCCTGCACCATACGCTGTTACAGCTGCTCTTCAGAAGTAGGATCACAGGATAGCAGAATCACAGAATCACAGAATCACAGCATCACAAAATCGTTTGGGTTGGAAGGGACCTCCAAACCTCATCCAATCCAACCCCCTCTGCAGTCAGCAGGGACAGGTTGCCCAGAGCCCTGATGAGCCTCACCTTGAATATCTCCAGGGATGGGGCCACAGCTACCTCCCTGGGTAAGGTATGATGCCTTCACAGAACCCACGGAGTAACTCTACTGATTTTAGGCATTTAATGGTAAATTCCAATCTCTTGCAGGTTAGTGTCAGTTTGTCTTACTGGTACCACACCAAAACCAAGAGCCATATCTTATAATCCAGGCAAGAGCATGGATCTGAGGACTGTGATTCCTGTCTCCTTAAGGATTATCTGCTAGGCACAGCCAAACACATACATGGAGGCACTTTCATGAATTAGAGACAGGCTTTCAAAAAGAGAAGAAATTTATCTTTCAGGGTTGCATGCTTGATCAGCTCGGTGTTATCAGGGCATGCATAAGTTAAGTAACCTCCATTTCACTCAACAGAAGCCAGCTCAGTTACAACACAGGTGACACAACTGTAGGAAGCAGCAATGGCTGATTTTAGTCTATTTGTTATCAGGAAGCACAGAACAAGCTGCAACATCACATTCAGTGCCCTGACTGGCTGGGTAGGATGGAACTTCCCACGGTTTCTGAGTGGTCAGTGCTTGAAATGCACAAGTTCCTACTCACCCAGATACAAAGAGGCTGATGCTCATGGAAACGGGCTCCCAGCCCCAAGCACTGGATCAGAAACGATCACATTGTGCTCTGGAGCTACAACGTGAGCACTGCCACCCCAGACACTTAGCCCATACCTGCTTTTAAAGTGACAACTGATTTTCCCTTTTGCTTTTTGCAGCCACAGCCTGCCTTTTAGGTTTTGAAAGCAGTGCTCAGAGTTTCCTAGACAGCTGGGCGAGCACCTCCCACACAAATTCTCTTCTGTTTGAGACAGATAGAGGAACACTTTTACTCCACTGTAGCTGTGAGAAAAGCCCACTCTGGCAGATGTGTTTGAAGCACTGAGCTTGCATGCAGCTGGGCACAAACCTCACCATAAGACTGGAAGAGGTATTTGGGTGTACTGATCCAGAAACAAGAGCCTTTGCTAGCAAACAGGTGAGGCTGGGCCTGTGAGATCTCCAAGCTGCCCAGCCAGGGGGTTGTGCTTCTCTCCACTGACTGGGCCAAAGCAGAGCCACTGTAAAATGAATGAATGCAAAGATGCAATGGGGAAGTGAGGGTAAGACCTGTGCACACTTGTTGAAGGGAGGCCTGGGCAGGAGAGAAGAAGTCTGACATTTCCAGGAGTCCCTGTACAGTGCACAAAACAGACAAGCAGCTCCTGGAGCCCAGCTCAGGGTGACCTTGCCCACTGAGCTGCAGATTCAGGCTGCTCTTCCTTACTCTATTACAGACCTCATGAATTTTGCATTCTTCACAGCTAGGTGCTTCAAATCACCCTGGTGAAGCCTGGCATCATCCCTGGATATGTTGTAATGCCTAAGCCAGGTGCCCAAGAGCACTGTGAATTAAGGCTCTGTATTTCTAACGATGATTTTAATCTTCTTTAATATGAGGGATGTAAGAAGCACTTTCTTTGTTAATTCAGGAACTACTTGCTGCATCACTTATGAAATGGCCCCAAGCATACACCTGGTAGCCAGCAGAGCACAGGGGTCGTTCTCTTTGGGCAACGGAGTATGTCCATTTCCAAGAGTCCAAACTTTCCAAATCAAAGTGCTGTGGGAAGAGGCAGCACAGCACAGGGGGAAGCAAGCAGGAGTGTAGCATTGCTGTAGCATGTATTTTTGCTTTAACTCTGCATGTTTCTCACCAGAGAACACAAAGCTGCAGGCAGCTGCAGACGAGAGAAAGCAAACTGCAGAACGCCCTCTCTTTTTTTGCCCTCTGAATAACGCAAGGCTGCAAGCAGTCAACACCCAAGAGCAAGTAGCTCAATGCCTTAGCACTTTGCTGTAGATCATTTGTTTCTTAACCAGGGCTTGGAGAACACCTCTTAGTGGTTCAGGTTTGCTACTGGCAATGCTCAGTGACCAGAGATTAATGGCTTGACATTCTCCACATAGCTGTGACCAATCTTCATCAAAATGCAGTGGAAGGCAAAGAACTGAAGCAGCACAGCAGCCTCTGTCAAGTATCAAGCTGCTGTTCTCAAGCTGCCCCAGGGGAGGCTCAGGCTGGATCTCAGGAAATATTTCTGCACTGGAAGGTTCTCAAACATTGGAAGAGGCTGCCCAGGGCAGTGCTGGAGTCACCACCCCTGGGGGTGTTCCAGCAGCTGTGGAGCTATGCGCGGGGACATGGTTTGGTGCTGAGCCTGCAGTGCTGGGTGAGGGTTGGACTGGCTGAGCTTGGAGCTGCCTTTCAGCTGCATGTGTTCTGTGATTGTGTATTATTTGAAATAATGACTTTACCGAGGTTTCCTTATTTGAAGGAAAGGCCCCTGCTCGAGTTTGAGAGTAAGGTTTAGACAGGCAACGTGAAGCCACTCTGCACGGCCTGCGTGTTTAACGCTGTTCTTTCTGACTCAGGTGTACACGGCTCTTGCCAGGACAGAAACTGGAATGCTCTAAACTTCTGCTGCTGCGGAACGTGCCTCTCCTTCCGCGGGCACACAGCTGCACGGCTGGTAGCGATCTCTGGAAGCCCACTTCCCCAGCCCTCAGCATGGCTCCAGCAGGGCCACCTAGGGCCGGTTACTCAGGGCCGTGTCCAGCCGGCTTCTGCAGGCATCCCTGGGCAGCCGGAGCGGGGTGACCCTGCCGGGACCTGCTCCTCGCTGCGGCGGGCACAGGCACCCCGTGCAGCGCCCGCCCGCATGATGGCAACGCGCGCCCGCGGCGCTGGCCGGGACCCGCGCGCGCAGCTTCCCGCAGAGGCGCGGGGAGGTCGGAGGCAGAGGCAAGGCCGCCTTCCCCAGCGGGACGCCGGCACGTTGGCTCGGCGCACACCTCCGCCGGCGGGGCGCGGGGCCCGGCTGCGGGGGGGGGGGGCTGCGGGCGCCTCCCGGAAGGGCTCGGCGCCCCGGCGGGCTGTCAGAGCCGCCCCGCCCGCCCCGCCGGACGCGCCCCCTCCCCCCGCTCCTTCCTCCCCGCGCCCGGCGGGCGCTGCGCCGCGCGCGCCCCCACCGCGCGCGCCCCCACCGCGCGCGCCCCCACCGCGCGCGCCCCCACCGCGCGCGCCCCCACCGCGCGCGCCCCCACCGCGCGCGCCGGTGCCGCCCCGCGCATGCGCGCCGCGCCTGCCGCCCCCCCGTTCAAACAGGAAGGCGGACATGTTGGCGTCTCGCGCAGGTTCCCCCGCCGCCGGCCGGCCTGACGCGCTGCCCTCCCCGTGAGCCGCCGCTGCCCTCCCGCCCCGCGCGCTGCAGCCGTGGGGCGATCCCGAAGCTGCCCGCGCTGCCGCCCGCACGTGAGGCGGAGGAGCGAGGCGCGGAGCGGAGCCGGCGTTGGCAGCTGGAGGGGAAGGAGAGGGGAAGCGAGATGCTGCCGCCGTCTCTCCGCCGCTGAGGTGACTCGTCCCTGCCCGCGGGAGGCCTCTGCGTGCCGCCGGCAGCCCGCGGCGGGCAGGGCGCAGCCCAGGAGAGCGACAGCCTCTGCCCCGGCCCGCCCCGGGCTCCCTCCCTCTCTGCCCATGGAAGGAGCCGGCTGCGGGCGCTGAGACACGCCGCCGAGAGGATTTTCCTACGTGGGTGTTGGTTGTTTTCTCCCATTTTTGCCTTCCTGGTGTGCCTGCAGGCTTTTGCCGTTTCTTTTCTTTCGTCTTTTTTTTTCCCCCCTCTTCCCCGTTGTGTGTTTTTCGCCTGGTTTTGCGGGGAGAAGGGCTGCGCTTCGGAGCCTGGCACCGTCCCGCCGGCGCTGCTGCAGGGCGAGGAGCAGGAACCGCTACGCCGGCTGCCAGGGCGGCTTCCCGGCTGGGAGGATGAGGCTGCCGAGGCGCTGGGGTCCGAGCAGAGCAGCGAGGGAGAGGAGAGCTGCTGCCGCCGCGGCCTTGTGAGCACCCCGGCGGAGGCCTGCCTGCAGGAGCGGGGGAGCAGCGGCCTCGTCCTGCCCCCCGGCCGCGGACTCTGCCTCGGCTCTCGGCCTGGGGGAACTCGCCCCGGAGGCTCTGTGATTGAAGGGATTTGGCAGGAAGCGCTCCCCGGCCTGGCACCGGCTGTGCGGTTTCTCGTCTGTGCTCACTTGTTCCTGTTTTTTTTTACTTTTTCGTTATTTTTTAACCTTACTTTGCTCGGGAATAAGGGAAACTTTTAATCTGCGGAAACATGTCGACGGGAGAAAGTTTTGAGTCTCGGTTTGAGAAAATCGACGTGACTTTGAAGGACCCCAAATCCGAAGTGAACGTGGACTGCTTGCTGGTGAGTAGGGAGCGCCGGTGGGCGCCCGGCCGCGGCCGCCCGATTTCCTTACCCTGTGGGACCGAATCTCGCCCTCCCGGCTGAGTCACCGCCCGCTGCGCTCCGCGCCCGGGCTGTGTTTGCTCAGCGCCGAGCGGAGGGTGCCTGGATGGCTTTGCGCAGGGAGAGCGGCTGCGGTGCCAGGGATGCACCCGCCCAGCCCTGCCCCAGCCTGGCAGCCGCCGGCTCCGGGCTCTTCCTGCAGCGGCTGGCACAAGGGGCGGCGGAGGCTGTGTCCGGGGCTGACTCCCGAGTGCCCGTGGGCAGAGGCTGTCAGTAGCTGTGATGCGTGGATTCCAACAACTGTTTTTAAGAGCGAGGTCAGCGTGAGCTGTGGTTAGGCGCTGCGCCGCTGATTGCAGCCTGTGCAGCGCAGACGTTTGCAAATGCTAACGAATGACGTGTGAAACCCAGCCCTGCCATTAACGTGCCCTTAATGGGCAAATCGCCACGGCAGGGGGTTAAATGCGTTCTAAATTACTTGGTGTGCAAGGCTTGAGATAGAGGGCTGCTTGCTTATGGTTTCCTGCCTTGATCATATCTGGTGGTTCTATGGATCTCTCCAGCGCGGCCGGTGTTAGAATTGCATCATCGGAAAGCAAACCAGAACACGTCCTGGCATAAAAACAACATGCTTCGATAACTGCTTGACAAAAGTGGATGATATTTAAGTTGTGATGATACAAAGCACCTCCAGAAAGCGTACAGCAAATGCGGCCAGTTTGTTCGGGATGCAGCTGGGTGCTTAGCTGTGCCTAGGGATGCTCTAAAGCAGCACATTGCAGTCTGAGCAGTGCTGAAGTAGAGAATTTCTTTTCCTTGTAGCAAGTGATAGAAGTTCTTCAGTGGTTTTCTTTTTCGTTTAATGGTTGCCTGTTGTAAGAGAGAACAAATAGATCTGTGCCTAGGGTGGACTCGGGTATTTGGGTTTGGGGCGAGAGGGAGGCACGGGGGTGGAGATAGATCTTAATAATGGTTCTGCTGCTGCGTGGCTCTTAGCAGGAAGCTCGCTTGACCATAAGGTGGGGGAGAGGTCAACAGGCTTCAAGGAAAGGACCTGGAGAAGTCGATGGTGTTTTGTACTGTGCTTGTTACTGATTTGTGGATTCTGAAGTTTTGACAGGTCCAACCTGCAGAGCCCTGTGGAGACTGCTGCCACAAGGGAACATAACGCTGTCCCTTTCAGTTGCTCTTTTTGGTCTGGTTTCCAATCTGCCACCTTGGAGCTGCAGCTCAGGAGAGGTCTGATGGTTAGGATACATTGTGTGTGGCTTCTGAGCTCCGGCTGCTGTCCAGTCCCTATTCTGCACTCAGCTCTTTTGACAGGTGTCAGGAGCACCGCTCCAGAGGCTTTTGTTAACTGTGACTCAGTTTTCCAGTGCTTGAGTGCTGGCTGTGCCACGAGGACCTTCCTGCTGTGACAGTGAGAAGCTTGAAGGTATCAAACGTGCAGCAGTACCAAACGTGACACTGCCTTTAACTGTATGCCTTCACCTTTCAGCCAGGTGAAGGATTTTGCCCATTTCAGTTATCTTCATGGTGATTTGGAGCTAAGCTGCAGTCAGTAGGGGAATGACCTTGGGATGCTTCCTACCATGCTTGGGTAAGGCATGGCTGCCTTATCCGTGGCTGCTCATGGCTTGGATGGGTGGACACTTTGCCAGGTGAAAAAGTGGCTGGAAGGCCAGGCCCAAAGAGGTAACGCCAGTTGGCAGCTGGTCACCGGTGGTGTTGCCCAGGGCTGAGTGCTGTGGCCAGCTCTGTTGAACATAGTTATCAGTGATCTGGGTGAGGGGATGGAGAGCACTAAGCTCGGTGGCAGTGTTGATCTTCTGGAGGGTAGGAAGGCTCTGCAGAGGGACCTGGCCAGGCTGGATCACTGGGCTGAGAAGCAGCAAAGCCAGTGCCAGGTCCTGCACTTGAGTGACAACGACCCCATGAATGCTCCAGGCTTGGGATGCTGGCTGGAAAGCTGCCTGGTGGAACAGGGCATGGGGGATGTTGCTCCACAGCTGGTTGAAGATAAGCCAGGGTGTGCCCAGGGAGCCAAGAAGGCCACCAGCATCCTGGCCTGGATCTGTAAGTGTGATCAGCACTAGGGCAGTGATTGTTGCCCTCTACTTGGTACTGGTGAGGCCACCCCTTGAGTACTGGGTTCCATTTTGAGCCCTCATTACATGAAAGACTGAAGAACATCCAGAAGGTGCTGCAGCATGTCCAGAAAAGGGCAACAAAGCTGGTGAAGGCTCTAGAGAACAAGTCCTGTAAGGAGTGGCTGAGGGAACTGGGGTTCTTTAGCCTGGGGGAGGCTCCCTACAGCTCCATGAGAGGAAGCTGAAGCCAGGTGGGGGTTGGTTTCTTCTCCCTAGGAAGCAGTGCTAGGATGAGAGGAAATGGCCTCAGGCTGCATCAGGGGAGGTTTGGGTTGGATATCAGAAGAAACTTCTTCTCTGAAAGGGTTCTCAAAGCCTGGCACAGGCTGCCCAGGGAGGTGGTTGAGTGCCCATCCCTGGAGGTGTTTCAGAGAGGCAGAGCTGTGGTGCTTGGGCTGTGGTTTAGCACCAGATTGGGCTGAGGTAGAGAATTTTCCAACCAAACCAATTCTGTGATAGTTTGAGAACGTGGGTTTGCATCTCAGATCCTAGGAATGTCCTTAACAATTTATCACTTTTGGAAATCAGACTTTTGGAGTGTGCCTTTAAAGGCAGCTTCATTGGAACCATGTTGTGATGTTATCCCAGCTAGCCCTAATTACAGATTCTGGTCTTTAACACCAACCCAGTGCAGCTTCTGAAGAAATCAGTCTCTAGGTGAGCTTGGGATGTGTCTTGGCACTGTTTTGCCCTCTCTGCTGGCTGGACTCCTGCTTTGCTTCATTTCTCTCCTCCTGAGTTGGTTCCTGGGCTCTTTTCTATAGATTTTAACAGTTCCAGCACTTTTGAAACAGTTTAGATGTTTTACAGCCATTTCTTCCTGTGGTTATTGACCCTGCCAACCTCATTCTTTATATATCCAAGCCATTGCCATCTACATGGGAGAGCTCTTAAGGAAGAGCTCCTTAGGTGCAGGTTTAGTTGATGTGCCCTTCAAATAGCTTCCAAGGTAGAGATCCCTTCCCCTCCCTACAGCCCCCTGTTAGAGGGGGAGACTTGTCAGGCTCTGGGCCTGAAATAATGAAAACAAGATGATGTTTTTATGATCAGAGTACATTAAAAACTCCTTAAATCCAACCCCTTTTCCCCTCCCTTTGATTGAAGTTACGAATTGATGTTCATTGCTTTCACATTTCCTGAGCAGAGGTGGCTGGGGAGAGGCCTTGAGCACAGCCCTGTGAGGAGAGGCTGAGGGAGCTGGGGTTGCTTAGCCTGGAGAAGAGGAGGCTCAGGGGAGACCTCATTGCTCTCTACAAATACTTGAAGGGAGGTTGTAGCCAGGAAGGGGGTGGTCTCTTCTCCCAGGCACCCAGCACCAGAACAAGAGGACACAGTCTCAAGCTGTGCCAGGGGAGGTTTAGGCTGGAAGTGAGGAGAAAGTTCTTCACTGAGAGTTGTTGGCCATTGGGATGTGCTGCTCAGGGAGGTGGTGGAGTCCCCATCCCTGGAGGTGTTCAAGAGGGGATTGGATGTGGCACTTGGTGCCATGGTTTAGTCATGAGGTCTGTGGTGACAGGTTGGACTGGATGTTCTTTGAGGTCTCTTCCAACCTTAGTGATACTGTAGCTGTGTACCTGAGTGGTATGAGATGAGTAAGTGATGCACAAGGTCTCTGCAGCCAGCAGGTGGGATTCCATGCAGGTCAGCTTAACAGGCTGGAGATCCTTTAGACTTTTGGCTGTGTGAAATGGCTCAGCAATGCCCTTGGCTTCTCTTAAAGTGGCTTTTATTGTCTTCAGTTTGGCTTGGCTCTGCTTCTATCTTCACTCCTCTTCATCAGTTTCTAGCCCCTGCAGACCGAGAGGCAGGCATGGAAAAACCTCTCAACCAATCCTGGGATAAATTTGGGGTTTGTAGCAGTCCTAAGCTAGGCTCTGCATGCCAAAAAGCTTCCAAAGTTCTGTGTGAAGGGGTGAGAGCAGTGAGAATAGATGGCAGGGGGTGATGCAAAGGCAGGTGTCACTGCTTCAGGAAGCTGAGCCAAGAGCAGGCAGCAAAGGCGCTCTGGGGCCTGCAGAGCTTCAGTTCCCATGCTGCAGGGAGGAGGCCATCAGGCTGCCGTGTTGGGGAGAGATGGTGCTTTGTAGTGTCCTCTCCTTTGCAACTGTAATGAAAAGAGTAAGAACAATATGTTGCAACTGTCTGTAACTAAGTTTGTCTCTCTGGGGCTTCGCTGCACTTGATGTAGTCCTGAAATTGTAGCTGAGTGTCTTTTCTGCCGAGCCCGGAGGAGGCTGAAGCCCAGGCTGTGTGTGCAGCGTGTGCCACAGCGCCCTGCGGGGCTGCTCTCCAGGCGGGGCAGAAAGGTCTGTGGAGGCTGATGGCTCTGTTAGGTGGTCACACTGGTGAGTACCTCAGGTGCACTAGATGGAGCCCCTGGCAGTGTGAGTAGCCAGCTCTCAGCTTAAGCTTGGTGTTTCATTAATCACAGAATCACAGGAGGGTTTAGTTTGGAAGGCACATGTGGAGATCATGCAGTCCAGGGCCCTGCAGTCAGCAGGGACATCTTCAACTACAGCAGGTTGCTCACAGCCCCAGACAGCCTGGCCTGGAGTAGTTGCAGGGATGGGACATCTGCCACTGCTCTGGACACCCTGGGACAGGGTCTAACTACCCTCAGTGTGAAAAAATGTCTTCATCCAGTCTGAATCTTCCTCTCTGGTTTCAAACACTCCCCTTTGTCCTGTCAAAACAGGCTTTGCTCAAAGATTGTCCCTGCCTTTCTGATCAGCCCTTTAAGCACTGAAGGACTACCAGAAGGCCTCCTTGGAGCCTTCTCCAGGCTGAACAACCTGAACTCTCTCAGCCTGTCCTCATAGCAGAGGGGTTCCAGCCTTTGTGGCCTCCTGTCTCTGCTCCAGCAGTTCCATGCCCTTGGCTGGCAGGTCTGGAGCTGGACACAGGTCTCTGTGTGGGCTCTCAGCAGAGCAGAAGTGCAGAATCCCCTCCTTTGACCTGCTGGCCATGCTTCTTTTGATGCAGCCCAGGGCACAGTTGGCTTTCCTGGCTGCAAATGCCTGTTGTTGGCTCACACCCAGCTTTCCACCCACCAGTACCCCAGGTCTTTCTCTGCAGGACTGCTCTCAGTCCCATCATCTCCCAGCCTGCCCAACAATGGGCATTTCCTTGGCCCATGTGCAGGACCCTGCACTTGGCCTTGTTGAAACTCATGAGGATCACGCAAGCCTACTTCTTGAACTTGTCCAGGTCCCTCCAGGTGGATCCTGCCCCTCTGGTTTGTCAGCTGCAGCACTCCTCTTGGTGTCGGCTGAGACATGCTGAGGGTCACTCAGGCCTGTTGTCTGCCATTGATGACAACATTCACCAGCAGTGCAAAGTCCTGTTCCATGAGCTTGCTTCTACAACAAGTCTGGAATAAAAGCAGATTTCTTACTCCCCTGGTGGCTTCTTTATTGTATTTTGTTTGGCTCAATCCCTGGGGCTTTGGGCTTCCAGGTTCTTGAGAGTGAGGAGGGAGGGCTGCAGCAGGGGGCTGGGTGGAGAACACCTTGGCCTGCAGCTGCCTCTGCTTTTGACTCAAAACAACTGGCAGATTTTCATGGAAATGCTTTTTGCTGCTCTTTGCTCTGCTGACTGCCACAGAGGTTTCCCATGTGAGTAACTCAGGTCTCCCAGAGCTTGGTCAATCACTTGGGTGGCTGGTTATTTTTATAAAAGAACTTTGAACTTTGGTTTTCATCTTCCAAGATTTGGAATGTTTCACTTCTTCAGCTGTCCAGCTTCAGGCTAACTGACAACAGTAAACACTGCCCAGGACAAGCTTGGTTTGTCTGCTCTCCAGAGGCTTCTGGGCTTGCTGTATCAAAACAACACAAGGACAGAGCTCAAGTCAGAGAACAGTCCAGGCTGGAAGGGACCTCCAAAGGCCATCTAGTCTGACCTGACTGCACTCAGCAGGGACAGCCTCCCCTGGATCAGCTCGCCCAGAGCCCTGTCCAGCCTCACCTGGAATCTCTAGGGATGAGGCCTCAACCACCTCCCTGGGCAACCTGTTTCAGTGTTCCACCACCCTCCTGGTGCAGAACTTGTTCCTCACATCCAATCTCAATCTGCTCTGCTCTAGTTTGAAGCCATAGCCTCTGGTGCTGTCTCTGCAGGCCTTTGTAAACAGTCCCTCTGCAGCCTTCTTGTGTCCCCTTCAGGTACTGGCAGGCTGCTTGAACTCCCTAGAGCCTTTTCTTCTCCAGGCTGAACAACCTCGGCTCCGTCAGCCTGGCCTCATAGCAGAGCTGCTCCAGCTTCCTGAGTATTTTCATGGCCTCCTCTGGACCCTCTCCATCAGCTCCAGGGCCTTCCTATACTGAGGTCTCCAGCTCTGTACACAGTAGAATAGAATAAACCAGGTTGGAAGAGACCTTCAAGATCATCACATCCAACCTATCATCCAACACCACCTAATCAACTAACCCATGGCACCAAGCACCCCATCAAGTCTCCTCCTGAACACCTCCAGTGATGGTGACTCCACCACCTCCCCAGGCAGCACATTCCAATGGGCAATCACTCTCTCTGTGTAAAACTTCCTCCTGACCTCCAGCCTGAACCTCCCCTGGCACAGCCTGAGACTGTGTCCTCTTGTTCTGGTGCTGGCTGCCTGGGAGAAGAGACCAACCTCTGCCTGGCTACAACCTCCCTTCAGGTAGTTGGAGAGAGCAAGAAGGTCTCCCCTGAGCCTCCTCTTCTCCAGGCTAAGCAACCCCAGCTCCCTCAGCCTCTCCTCACAAGGCTGTGCTCCAGACCCCTCCCCAGCTTTGCTGCCCTTCTCTGGACACCTTCCAGCAAGTCAACCTCCTTCCTAACCTGAGGAGCCCAGAACTGGACACAGGACTCGAGGTGTGGCCTAACCAGTGCAGTGTACAGGGGCAGAATGACCTCCCTGCTCCTGCTGGCCACACTGTTCTTAATGCAGGCCAGGATGCCATTGGCCCTCTTGGCTGCCTGGGCACACTGCTGGCTCATGTTGAGCCTACCATCAACCAGCACCCCCAGGTCCCTCTCTGCCTGGCTGCTCTCAGCCACTCTGCCCCCAGCCTGTAGCACTGCCTGGGGTTGCTGTGGCCAATGTGCAGAACCTGGCACTTGGATGTGTTTAGTCTCCTGCCCTTGGCCTCTGCCCATCTGTCCAGCCTGTCCAGGTCCCTCTGCAGAGCCTCTCTTCCCTCCAGCAGATCAACTCCTGCCCCCAGCTTGCTGTCATCTGCAAATTTACTGCTGATGGACTCAATGCCCTCATCCAGATCATCAGTGAAGATGTTAAAGAGCACAGGGCCCAGCACTGCTCCCTGGGGCACACCACTGGTGCCTGGCTGCCCGCTGGCTGTGGCACCATTCACCACCACTCTCTGGGCTCAGCCTCCAGCCAGTTCCTAACCCAGCTCAGAGAGCTGCTGTCCCAGCCAGGGGCTGAGAGCTTGGCCAGGAGTTTGCTGTGGGGGACGGTGTCAAAGGCCTTGCTGCAGTCCAGGCAGACCACATCCACAGCCTGCCCCACATCCACCAGGCAGTCACCTGGGCATGGAAGGAGATCAGGTGAGGTCTCCCCAGAGCAGTCACCTGTTTTCCCCAGGCCTTCTGTGATTTCACATTCAGCTACACGAAATGTTTGTTTGCCTTCCATAGGAAAAGGTGAGAGGATCACTTCCTCATTTGGGATCTGGAGTTCCAAACCTGACAGCAGTCTCCTGAGGACTCTGCAGTTGGGACTTTGGGAAAGTTTTACTCTGTTTTTAAAAGTGAAGAATATAACTCCCAGAGAAGAGCTTGTCAGCTGTCAGAACCCACCTTCCCTGACACCACTGTAACTGTGCTCTTCAGATCCAGCACATGCTGCACAGTTTTGCTGTCTGAGAAGCTTTCCTTTTGCTGCTGAAGCTCCTGCATACAAAAAGCAGAGCTTGGAGGTTTGTAGAGCATCAGTTTCGGAGTGCTGTGAGTTGTCTGGGAGTAGCTGTAAGTAAAGAGAGATGTCATGGTTGAATTCCTACTACTGTTCAGATTCAAGTCTTGTGCTTGAGTGGGGGCTGTCACCAGTATCAGTGCATACTGGGTGTTGAATGGGTTGAGAGTGGGCTGGCAGAGGCCTTGGGGATCTTCTGAGAGAATAGCTGAATCTCTCCCCTGACCCAGAGAGTCTTTTTCCTCAGGCCTGTAGTGAGAGGCAGGGGTCAGTTGTTTCAGCCCTGAAGAGGGTAGGTTCACTGGATATGAACAGAAAGCTTTTTCACTATGAGGATGGTAAGGCACTGGAAATGATTGTCCAGAGAGGTGTCCCATCCCTGGAAACATTCAGCATCAGGCTGGAGGGGACTTGGAGCAGTCTGATCTAGTGCAAGATATCCTTGCCCACGGCCATAGGAGTTGGCACTAGATGGCCTTTAAAGATCCTTTCCAACCCACATCCTCCTGTGGCTCTGTAGTTAGATCTGACACAAGGCTTCTGGGCTGACCCAGAAATATGATTCTGTATCTTCAGGTTACTGTGTGCAGGCTTGCTGTGCAGGTTCATGTTGCCTGTGCTCACCAGGAGTCCCCAAGTGTAGGCAGCTGTGCAGTCAGTGACCAAGCCTGCCTTGCTGTGCTGCTCCCAGGTGAACTGCAGCTGGAAGGTGCTGTGGAAAAGCAGCAGCTCAATGGATCTCCTTTTTGGGTTGCACCTCTTGGAAGCTGCTGGAGGCCTCTGGGGAGGTAGCAGTGGAGGTGGTGGGGCTGTCACAGTGTTGGTGTCTGGCTCAGTGTGTGCTGGTGTCAGCCAGCAGTGACAGGTAACTGACCCAGCGCTGCTGTGGGGAGCACAACGAGGAGCTAGAGCCTGTAGGGGCAAAAGAACTCAGTTCCTATAAAAAGCATTCACCCAGAGTGATAATAGGAAGTGGATGTTAAGGCATATTTTAGCAAGAGGAATAACCTCCCCCCAACTGTGTAAGAGATCAGAAATGCTCTTATGGAGTACAAATATTTGTACACAATGCTCTCTTCCCTGGCAACTGCCCGGGGCTTGGAGATTTTTCTCTTTTGGGGAGTGGCAGGAAGGAAGAGGGAAACACCTGGGATTTGTTTGTTGGGCAGATGGAAATTCAACCTGTTGCTCTGCAAACCCTTGCTGAGGACCAGGAGAGCACTCACTGAGAACTTGGTAGCAGATGATCCTGGTAGCCTCAGCGCTGCTGCTAGCAGAGTGCCCTGGGAGATACTTCAGCACTACATAAAATAAAGCTCTTCCTTTCTCTTGCTGAAGGACACTGAGATATTTCTTGATACAGGATGTTTGTCTTGATTTTGAGAAGTCTCTAAACATGTGATTAAAAACTTCTGGGTTTTTTGGTGGATGTTGTTTGATGCTGGTTGTTGAAACTCCTTTGTCATCAAGAAGCTGAACTTCCAAATGGAGATCCTGAGCAGCTGAACATCCTCCTTTGAGAGCCAGAGTAGAGAACAGCCAAACACTGTTCCAGCACTGCCTTTCTCCAGTCATTCAAGCAGCAATGGAGCCAGAGCCAGAGAATGACAGGACAGCACTCCTAGGACTGTAAGCACTGCAGACAGCACCCAGTTGTGGCTCACTGCAAGCAGTGCAGACATTGCCATCTCTTGGCTTCTGCACAGTCTGCTAAAATAAACTCCTGAACTAGCAGTGGTTGACCAAGAGCTGAAGCTTGATCTCTGTGAAGAATAAAAGTGGCTTGGAGCTCCTCTTGGCTGCAGAGTTTTGCTCTGCTGAGATGATTGGATTTCTAGTCAGGTCCAGAGCAGGGCAGCCAGGCTGGAGAAGGGCCTGGAGCATCTGGGCTAGAGGAGGGCTGAGGGAGCTGGGGGTGTTGAGGCTGGAGAAGAGGAGGCTGAGGGAGACCTCCTTGCTCTCTGCAGCTCCCTGAAGGGAGGTTGGAGTGAGGAGGGGACAGCCTCTGCTCCTTGGTGGCAAGGGACAGAGCAGAGGCAATGGCTCCAAGCTGCCCCAGGGGAGGCTCAGGCTGAAGCTCAGGCAAGATTTCTGCCCTGGAAGGGCTCTCAGCCATTGGCAGAGGCTGCCCAGGGCAGTGCTGGAGTCCCCATCCCTGGGGATGTTCCAGCAGCTGTGGCCCTGGTGCTTAGGGACATGGTTTGGTGCTGAGCCTGCAGTGCTGGGTGGAGGTTGGATTGGCTGAGCTTGGAGATCCCTTCCAAGCAGGTACATTCTGTGATTGTTCTTGGGCTTTTCAGTGGTGATGGATATGCAGGCAGCATTGGTAGGGTTTAGCATGCTGTGGTGCATCTTCAGTTACAGCAGCTTAGAGATGGTCAAGGCAAGCAGCAGCTGCTTGGGATGCTTACCTACCCCTGTTCCTAGAGGAGAAGCTGCCCAGGATCAGTACCAGCTCCTCACTGGAGCACCGGTCAGAGTCTAGTCTGATATTCAAAATCTTGTGAAGGATTTGCTTTAGCAGAAAGCTCCCTGTCAGTATTTGTGCAGCAGACTGCCATGGGCTCAGGGCAGGAGAGCTCTTGGTGAACAGCTCCTGGTGGAAACCCATCTGCTGATTTCCTCACTCCAGCTTCTCTCATTTCTAATATCCATTCATTTTGCTTTTACAGAGTTGAGAGATGTGGAAGTTTTCTTGTTTGGTTGGTTGGTGTTGTCTTCAGTTGCATGGTCTGAGATGAGGCAAAGCCCTGATGTTGGGAAACCTCTGTAGAAAACATTACACAGGCTAAGGGCTGATTCTGGGCTGTAGGTTGGAGCTAGCTTGTATGTCTCGGCTACAGAGCTTGAAAGTGATCTGAACCACAAGTGGAATTTTTCCTGTGGGCCTCCATGAGTCAGAATATTCACTTACCTAAGAAATGCTTGAATTCTGCTAGTTGTGCAAATACTGACTCATTCTGGCTTCCTCTCTTCGCTGCAGAGCTGCACAGGATTCTGCCTGGCCTTCAGCTCCATGAAGTGCCAAGGTATGGCTGTGCTCTGGGGCGAGCTGCTGCTCCACATGAAGTCTGTTGGTGTTAGGTATGCACATAGCCAGCACATCAGCAGGGGAAGGCTGTTCTCCTGCCCAGCCACTGGCTGCCAGGAACATCCTGTTTCTGTGGGGTGAAGAGGCAGGAGAGACTGCTTGTGGTAGCAGCTGTCAGCACATCAGGCCCCATCTTCCTCGAGAGTGTGGGTGACAGGATCCAGCACGTTCATTCTGGAGCACCTTCGACTGCCAGTGTAGTGTTAAAGGAGGAGCAGATGAAACCTCTCCAGCCAGGAGGTGACAGAGTGTGAGTGGATGGGGAAGATCCTTCAGAGAGGAGGGAGGCTGAAGGTAGGGCAGTGAGGTCATGCTGGTTATGCTTGCCCCAGGCTGGGCTCTGCAGAGCCAAGTCAGTCACAACACAAAGCTGTAGCTGCAAACAGGGGAGTGCTGCTGTCTTGGTGCTGTGCACTGCTGTTGGGGTTAGAGGTGGGGTCATGGAATTTCCTCAGGAGCCCATCTTTGGTTTGAAATGGTTTTGTACCAACACTTTAACAATCTCTTCTGAGAAAGTAGCTTCAATTGTAGGTACACAGAGTCCTGTCAGCATTAAGCTGGGAGAATTTGCTCTCCTCTTGCAAAGAGGATTCTTTTGCCACTTCAATCTGCCTAGCAGTTCATTCATTGTTCCACTACATCTTCTGTGAGCTGCTGTCCACCTCCTTAAACTCTAGTTGCTACTTAGCTCAGTTGGCAATTAAACAATTGCCAGCATTTGGTTTATGGTGGCCTTGGGACTGTTCAAGCTTGCTATTACATGCTGTATATTCTCTGTTGGAGGAATGCAAGGCCAAGAACAGTGCCAGCCAAGTAAGTGCCAGACTTACTAGGACTTGGAAGTTTCTGCTCTGCTAGCATTGGCAGCAGTCACTGTGGCTTCTGAAGAGGCTTCTTGTGGCCAGCACCAGCAGAGCAGAGATGGTGATGGAAAGAATAAAATGCCAGGGAGAGCTGTGGAGAGCAAGCTGAACTCCTGGTGTGATCTGTGTGTTTTGTTGGGTTTAGGTTGGGACTTGTGGGGTTTGTTTGTATTTAGAATTTAGAATAACCCAGGTTGGAAGAGACCTTCAAGATCATCGTGTCCAACCCATCAACCAATCCAACACCACCTGAACAACTAACCCATGGCACCAAGCACCCCATCAAGTCTCCTCCTGAACACCTCCAGTGATGGTGACTCTACCACCTCCCTGGACAGCACATCCCAATGGGCAATCACTCTCTCTGTGTAGAACTTCTTCCTAACATCCAACCTAAACCTCCCCTGGCGCAGCCTGAGACTGTGTCCTCTTGTTCTGGTGCTGGCTGCCTGGGAGAAGAGACCAACCTCTGCCTGGCTACAACCTCCCTTCAGGGAGTTGTAGAGAGTGATAAGGTCACCCCTGAGTCTCCTCCAGGCTAAGCAACCCCAGCTCCCTCAGCCTCTCCTCACAGGGCTGTACTCCAGACCCCTCCCCAGCTTTGTTGCCCTTCTCTGGACTCGTTCCAGCATCTCAACCTCCTTCCTAAACTGAGGGGCCCAGAACTGGACACAGGACTCAAGGGGTGGCCTAACCAGTGCAGTGTACAGGGGCAGAATGACCTCCCTGCTCCTGCTGGCCACACTCTTCCTGATGCAGGCCAGGATGCCATTGGCTCTCCTGGCTGCCTGGGCACACTGCAGGCTCATGTTGAGCCTACCATCAACCAGCACCCCCAGGTCTACAGTCGGGGTTGGAGATGTCATGAAGAAGCTGGGTGCTCTCTGCAGAGAACAGATGAGTCTGCTTCCTGGAATTGCTTTTGGCCTTTCATACCCCCAGACCATTTTGTGTATGCAGTTTCTGGACACTGCATGACCTTCAGGTGTTTGGAGGGGCTTCTGGCTTGGAAAGCCAGACACTTGGAGTAATCTTCCCAACTGGTCACACTGTGGCTCTGCAGCAGGCTCTGAGAACTCCTGTTAGGAAGGCTGCACTCAGGACGATCCTGGGTTGTTTATCTAAGGAGCAGAGCTGCAACAGAAGGTCTTGCATCGAGTAACTTGCACACAGAGCTGCTCATGGGTTCCACCTGGCAGGTTGGATTGAGTTAGGAATGAAGTAAAAGTCTCTCTCACTTTTAATTCATGCTGAGTGTTAGGTCAGAGGAGTCTGGAATGGTCTCCTCTTGTTTCTTTTCTGTGCTGAAATGAGTTAGGGCTCTCATCACAGATTTTTATCCTCCTTGGTGTGCTGTGGACATACCAGCAGTATGGTCTTGAGATGTCACCAATGACATCCTTCAGAGGGAAAATGAGACTGTTGTGCTGTGCTGCTGAGGCTGCCTCAGCTCTGGGCCTGCAGCAGTGAAGATTCCTCTGCACAGCGCCACTGACTTTGGCCAGCATCAGCTTCCCCTTCGGGCTTCCAGTAAAGGGAGACAGAGCAGCTTCATCTTTCTAGGAATGAGTTTCTGTTCTAGGTGCTGGGAAAGAAGGGTCTGAGAGCCACACCTTCTAGGGGAAACAAAAAGGAATGGTTTTCTGTCCCTTCTTAGTTGCAGTTTGACCTACTGATAGCTGTGGTCAGGGGTAAACACAAGGGTTGATTACAGCCATGCACCTGCCTGCTGGGAGGTCTCTTTCCAAGTGGCTGATGCCCCGGGAGCAGAAGTGTGTTTGGTTCCAGCTGAAGATTTCCATTCAAATCAGGCTGGCTTGTGAGAGGCTGAGTATCACAGTATCACAGTATCACTTAGGTTGGAAAGAACCTCGAGGATCATCGACTCCAACCTATCAACACAGACCCCATGACTAGACCATGGCACCAAGTGCCACGTCCAATCTCCCCTTGAACGCCTCCAGGGTCGATGACTCAACCACCTCCCTGGGCAACCCGTTCCAATGACAAATGACAAATGAACTTCCTCCTCACCTCGAGTCTAAACCTCCCCTGGCGCAGCTTGAGACTGTGTCCTCTTGTTCTGGTGCTGGTTGCCTGGCTGTACCTTCCTGGCTATAACCACCCTTCAGGTAGTTGTAGAGGGCAATGAGGTAATGAGTAGTAGCACCAAAGCAGCACATCTTTCATTGTCTGTCTTCTCGATGTGTTTCAGCCTCACAAAGCTCACCTGTTGGTGGAGTCCAACAGGCAGGAAAGAGCAGTATGCAGGCAAGGTGTGGTGCAGAAACAAACTGCTGCAAGAGCAAGCTTCCTACTGCAGGAGGAGCTGCGGGCAAGGCTTCACTTGCAACTGAAATACTGCCTCATGAAGTGCTGGGTGAGCAGCAGGGGGGAAAGAACAAAAGAAATGGCTGAGGTTTGGAAGGAGTTGCAGGAGTAATCTGTTCTCACCCGATGTGTTTATGTTCTCAGGAGCTGGAATCCACAGGACCCTTTCCATACCAACTGAAAGAGTCTTCTTGTTCTAACAAGTGACATGCACCTTTGAGCTACAGCTCATACCTGAGATTAGACAACATCCTGGAGCTCTGTTTGCCTTGGAATTGCATCATGATGCAAACCAAAGGTTTCCAGGGCTGAAGTAGTGCAGCTCCATGCTAGAGCTATGGCAATGGGCTGGGTTATGGGCTAAGCCTCCTTGCTTCATCTAGGGGGAAATGGAAACAGTGTTAACCAGAAGAGCTCATGCTGAAGTGGGGCAGGACACCCATGGCCTCAGCTCTGCCAAACACAAGAGTCACTTACATTTTTGATGCAGAAGTGTGATATTTGTTAGCAAGATCTCATTGTTCACTCTTCAGATCTGTTCATTTCTGCCTCATTTCTGCTGCAGAGGAAAGGAAGTAATGAAGGTGGTAGGGGAAGGAGTGGCAGCTGATTGGGAAGATGACAACAGAAATGTTTTTGTCACTAATGCCAATCCTGGCTCTTCATAGACTCTCAAGTCAATTCTTACCTTGGGCAGTGGCCATTTGCCTGCCACAAATTACTTCATTCTTAGTAGCTCTAAAAAGTAATGGTCACAGAATGACAGAATGGTTTGGGTTGGAAGAGACCTCCAAAGCTCAGCCAGTCCAACCCCTCTGCACTCAGCAGGGACATCCTCCACTAGATCAGGTTGCCCAGAGCCCTGTCCAGCCTCACGTTGAATATCTCCAGGGATGGGGCCTCAACCACCTCCCTGGGCAGCCTGTTGCAGTGTTCCACCACCCTCCTGGTGCAGAACTTGCTCCTCACAGTCAGTCTAAATGCTCTTCTTTAGTTTGAAACTCTTGTCCACTTGTGGAAAGTTCAGTCAATCCATTTCCATCCTTTCCCTTGTTTGAGCGCAAATCAAATCTCACCTGAAAAGACAGAGAAATGGAGGTCAGTATTGTGGAGCCATGCTGCCCTCTTCTCCTGCTTAGTAAATGCAATGGCAACAAAGTGCTGTAGCAGCCTGTTGATGTTGTGCAGAACACAACATGGATTGCACTTGTGGGGTGATGGTAAGGTACAGGAACCAAAGAACACTGCTTTGTGTGGATGGAAATTAAACCATGTCTGTCCTCAAGCTTGAAATGCAAAGAGGTTTGGGAAAGGGGCAGAGAAATTAGGTAGAATCTAATTAAAGATGATTTGGGGTTGGGAATTGTTTATTTGGCCTGTGGTGACTTAAGTCAGGGCTTCCTGATTTCTTCAGGCTTTTTGTGAGGCTGTTTTGAGTTTCTGTTTCCTGCATCTAAAATAAGGAAGTGCTTCCCCCACCTCCCCCATCTGTGGTTTCGATGGTGTGGAGGCAAGCTGCTGGTGTCCTCTTGTTCAGAGGCAGGGAAATGTCACTGACACCACCATGCTGGGTTTGATAAACACACACCAGGCTGCCAGCACGAATCTGGCAGATACCAGTGGCAAAAAACCCCAACCCCTCCCCAGGAAGACTCGTCAAACTCTGAGGCTCAGCTCTGGGGAGACCCCACCTGGAGTCCTGCCTCCAGTTCTGGAGCCCCTATGACAAGAGGGATGTGGAGGTGCTGGAAGGTGTCCAGAGAAGGGCCAGGAGGATGAGCAGAGGGCTGGAGCACCTCTCCTGTGAGGACAGACTGAAGGAGTTGGGGCTGTTCAGTCTGCAGAAGAGAAGGCTCCCAGGTGACCTCATTGTGGCCTTCCAGGATCTGAAGGGGGCTCCAGGAAGGCTGGGGAGGGACTGCTCAGGATCTCAGGCAGTGCTAGGACTAGGGGGAATGGAATGAAGCTGGAGGTGGGGAGACTGAGGCTGGAGGGGAGGAGGAAGTTCTTCCCCAGGAGAGTGGTGAAGCCCTGGAATGGGTTGTGCAGGGAGGTGGTTGAGGCCCTGTCCCTGGAGGTGTTTAAGGGCAGGCTGGATGAGGCTGTGGCCAGGCTGATCTAGTGTGGGGTGTCCCTGCCCATGGCAGGGGGGTTGGAACTAGATGATCCTTGTGGTCCCTTCCAACCCTGACTGATACTATGAGCACCTGAACCTAAAAATCACCTGGCTTCTCTATCAGTCAGTTTTTACACTGCCTTAACTCCTGTGGGTGCATGGGAACCTTGGTGTTCATACTGCTGATTGCTCTGAGGCTCTGCATGGACTCTGGTGGGGATTTGTGTATCTTCTGCAGGGGGGACTGGAGACAAGCTAAGAGCTTCATGAAATGGGATGCTTTTCATGAAAAAAGTGCAGTGCTGCCTGGCTGGGCTCTGGGGGTGTGGAGCTGTGAGCACGAAGATTTGTGCATTTCAAACTGCAGCTAAACTTATAAACTGCATTACCAAATCCTCAGCTGGTCATGGGCAGTAGGAGAGCAGGAGGCTGGTCCTGCTTGCTGTAGTTTCTAGCAGTTAAGTTGTAATCACTGGAGGAAATGTGGAGGGAGCACTAAGATGTTCCTTGGAGCTGAGCGGTCTGAGGGTTCCAATGAGGCTCATTAGGTCTCTGAAATAATTCAACTTCTGCTCTTGGTGAGCAGGTGCTGTGCTGCTCTGTGCTGCCCAATGCTCACACAATGTGCCTTGCCTTGTGTTTCTGAAGCTGTGCTGCCCAAGGGCCATCCAGAGGGACCTGGACAGGCTGGAGAGGTGGGCACAAGCCAACCTCAGGAGGTTCAACAAGACCAAGGGCAGGGTCCTGCAGCTGGGTGGAGGCAATCCCAGGCACAAATGCAGGCTGGGCAGGGACTGGCTGGAAAGCAGCCCTGAGGAGAGAGCCTTGGGGGTGCTGGGGGAGGAGAAGCTCACCAGGAGCTCTCAGTGTGCACTTGCAGCCCAGAAAGCCAACCAGATCCTGGGCTGCAGCAGGAGAAGCTGGAGGTGGGGAGATTCAGGCTGGAGGGGAGGAGGAAGTTCTTCCCCATGAGAGTGGTGAAGCCCTGGAATGGGTTGTCCAGGGAGGTAGTTGAGGCCCTGTCCCTGGAGGTGTTTGAGCCCAGGCTGGATGAGGCTGTGGCCAGGCTGATCTAGTGTGGGGTGTCCCTGCCCATGGCAGGGGGGTTGGAACTGGATGATCCTTGTGGTCCCTTCCAACCCTGAATGATACTATGATACTTGGGATAATCATTAAGTAAATGGATTGGCCAGAAGGGAAGATGTATGTAGTGGCTTCATGGCACTTACATATACCCACAAATGAACTTGAGTATGGTGAAAAAAGGTGAAGCCCTGGCATGCTTTTTCCTTTTAAACTCCCCCTGCACATTCAGTGGAAGTGCTCCAGGCTTCCAAGTCATGCAGTTTTTATTTCCACTGCTGTGAAATTGCAATCTCCTGCTCTAGGTTTTGATAGAAGGAACTGAAAATATTTCTGTGTGCTGTGACCAAAATGGTACAGGAAATAGATCTGCATGAAGGTTGCTCCTTTGTAGTTGAACTAGGGTTAGGTTTGGTGAGGCATCAAATGTAAACCCCTAAAGTCTTTTGGTGGCCAGTGGTTTTTACTCAGCTTGACAGCCTGTCACAGGTGGGGTCTCCCAGAAATGAATGCTGGGCCTCCTTCATAGTATCATAGTATCAGTCAGGGTTGGAAGGGACCACAAGGATCAGCTACTTCCAACCCCCCTGCCATGGGCAGGGACACCCCACACTACATCAGGCTGCCCAGAGCCTCATCCAGCCTGGCCTTAAACACCTCCAGGGACAGGGCCCCAACCACCTCCCTGGACAACCCGTTCCAGGGCTTCACCACTCGCATGGGGAAGAACTTCCTCCTCCCCTCCAGCCTCAATCTCCCCACCTCCAGCTTCATTCCATTCCCCCTAGTCCTAGCACTGCCTGAGATCCTGAGCAGTCCCTCCCCAGCCTTCTTGGAGCCCCCTTCAGATCCTGGAAGGCCACAATGAGGTCACCTGGGAGCCTTCTCTTCTCCAGACTGAGCAGCTCCTTATCCCCTTCATAAATGGACCATGAGATTCAAAGCAGCCTCACCAAGTCTGCTGATGACACCAAAGTGGGTGGTGAGAGGGCTGCTTCATCTCAGAGGCCTGGACAGGTTCTAAAAGGGGATGTGAGAGCAGTGTGAAATTGAGCACAGAGAAGTACACAGTCTTGCACCTGGGATGACAGAACTGAAGAGCCCAGTGTGGGCTTGGGTCTGTGTGGCCAGCAGCAGCCTTGCTGACCAGGGGTCCTGCTGTGCAGCAAGCAGAAGGCAGTCAGCTTTACTAGCAGAGAGAGAGGCATGAGCAGCCCCCTCAGTGCTGGTCAGGCTGCACCTGGAGTACTCTGTCTGCAGTTCACAAAAGATAAAGACTGGAGAGGGTCTAAAGGGGGCTGCCAAAGATGGTTGAAGGACTGGAGAACCTCCCTTGCAAGGGAAGACTGAAGGAGCCCCCCTGGAGAATGTCTTGAGGGCCACCTTCTCAGTATTTGAGTAGCTGAATGGTAGCTACAAAGAGGATGGAGCCATGTGGAGAAGACAAGGGGCAATGAGCAGAAGTTGCCCTGGGAGAGGTTTTGTGTTGCCAGAAGCAGACTTTTGACAGCATGAACAATCAATCCCTGCACAGCCTGGCCAGGGACATGGCAGAGTCCCTGTTGCTGGGGGTTCACTGAGGTTCCCTTTCCCATGCAAGGCTGAGGCCCCTTCAGTCTGGGCTGTTCCATGGTCCTGTGATTCTCAAGCTTTTGAGGCAATACCTGTGCAGTGAAAGCTGTTTGACCTGCCCCTGCTCTGTTTCTAGCTTGGGCTTCAAATCATGGTGAAGTTCCTGCCTCAGTGCAAAGATCTGTTTGCAGCAGGGTTAGTTAGTAACACTGCAGGCACAGAGTGGAGGTACAAAGTGCTCTCAGCTAGAGCTGTCAAGGGCCCATTTCCTGAGGTGACATGATACAGGATGTGCCATCTGCTGAGCAGCAGTGTTTGGCTTCTGACCTCAGGCCTGCCCAGAGCAGAGCAAGGAAATAGACTTAAGAGAAAAATCTTTAAATGCAGTGGTGTGAAAGAGTGCAGGAAACTCAACCACAGAGTCATGGAATTGATTGTTGTGTTTGGACCAGCCCCTTTAAGATCATGAACTCCAATCTTTCCCTACTTCTACCAAGGCTGGGGCTAAACCCTGGCCCTCAGCACCACATCTCTGCCTCTCTGAAACACCTCCAGGGCTGGGGATTCAGCCACCTCCCTGGGCAGCCTCTGCCAGGCTTGGAGAACCCTTTCAGAAAAGTTACTTCCAACCTAAACCTCCCCTGGGGGGTTGGAACTTAGATGATCTTGAAGGTCCCTTCCAACCCGAACCACCTGCTGCTTCTGTGACTCTTGTCTTCCTGACTGAGCCCTAAGCATTTCAACAGGCCATGACCAGTTCCCAGACTATGTATTTTTTCCCTCAGGACGTTATTCTGTAACACAAGCTAGAAGTGCCAGAGGTTAACTTCAGAGTGTCACTTCTCTAATCAGACAGGGTGACCTGGAGCAGCAGTCCTCAGGTCTGTCTCCATCAGGAGAGAGGCCCCAGGGTTCCTGCTGCAGCATCTGGTCTCTGTTTTGTGCAGCAGTGTCTGATGCAGCTCCTGCCCTTGTGCTGCAGGCAGGAGCTCTGTGCTTAGGGACAGGCCTTGGAGGGCTCACCTGCCTGTCCTGCTGATTTCCTTGTGGGGGAGAGCAGCTTCTGTGGTTAGTAAGAGAAGCTGGATGAGATGAAGTCAAAACACATCAGAAAAGCTTGGTGGCAAGAGTAAATCTCAGCAGTGCTGTTGGTCTTTGCTGGGCTGCAGCCATGGAAGGCTGCTGGTGTCCTCCAGGCCCTTCTGCAGAAAGCAGCTGCTCCAGCATCCCCTGTGTCAAACTCTTGTCCCTGTGGTGTGGCCAGGAAATGGGCTTGCATCAGGATATCCTCTGGTCACCCTTTTACCATTGGTTCCATGTCTGTGTTTCAGCTGGTCCAGAGTGCAGTGTGTTGGTGGGTGACAGAACTGAAGATGCCAGCCCCAGCCTTTGTTGATGGGTCTGGGAGATCTCACACTCTGTGGCTAGGGGCAGCAGCAGTGTGTTCTGAGGAGGGGCAGGGCCTGTAAGCTGGGACAGCTTGGTGGTGCCATTGCCAGGTGCAAGATCTCACTTATGGCTCTGCCCTGCTGATTGCTGGCTTTGACAGTGTGGTAATTAAGACTAAAACAATGTTTCTGACATGCTCATGGCACTGGGCAGTGTTTGAAACCAGGCTGAGTGAGGCTGAAGGATCTTCAGAAGATCTGCAGTTGTTAAGATCAACTCTTCTGTCGAGACAGCATGTGAGAGTTCACAGCTCCTCTGCTCAGCTTTTTTCTGCACTTGCTTTTGTCTTCTGCACAGCCATGAGCTCTCATCTTGGTTTTCAGGAGGGCTCTGTGTATAGATGAGATGACAGAAAACAGCCAGTTGGAAGAGAGCTCCAAGCTCAGCCAGTCCAACCTTCCACCCAGCACTGCAGGCTCAGCACCAAACCATGTCCCTAAGCACCAGGTCCATGCTGCTGGAACACCCCCAGGGATGGGGACTCCAGCACTGCCCTGGGCAGCCTCTGCCAATGGCTGAGATCCCTTCCAGAGCAGAAACATTTCCTGAGCTCCAGCCTGAGCTTCCCCAGGTGCAGCTCTTTTCCTGTCCCTTGCCACCAAGGAGCAGAGGCTGTCCCCTCCTCACTCCCAACCTCCCTTCAGGGAGCTGCAGAGAGCAAGGAGCTCTCCCTCAGCTTCCTCTGCTCCAGCCTTAACACCCCCAGCTCCCTCAGCCCTCCTCTAGCCCAGGGGCTCCAGGCCCTTCTCCAGCCTGGCTGCCCTGCTCTGGACAGGCTCCAGCCCCTCAATGTCCTTCCTGCAGGGAGGGCCCAGAGCTGAGCACAGCACTCGAGGTGTGGTCTCCCCAGTGCTGAGCACAGGGGATGGTCACCTCCTGTCCCTGCTGCCCACCCTGCTTCTGACCCAAGCCAGGCTGCCACTGGCTTCCTTGGCCCCCTGGGCACTGCTGGTTCGTGTTCATGTTCAGTTGACTTTGACTTGACTTTGATCTTCTGCTACATTTGTATTGCCTTACAGCAGGATGTGCAAATCAGAGCTCTGGTCAGTGACCCTGTGACAGTCACCCTCCTGCCTGCATTCTGATTTACAAAACCTGGCTTTTAAATGAATCTGTGGAGCTGGGCTGCTGCTTTCCAGAGGAGAACTGCAGTGAAAGATCCTTCAATGAGCTGACCTTCTGCAGGAGTTGAGATTTGTCATGTCAGTTTGGGAGATAGAAGGAGAAAAGCATGAAGACCAGACTGGTTCACATGTATGTCCCTTAAATCCAGAGTGGAAGGGGCAAGCAAGCAAGCTCTAAAGATTGGAGTGTGATAAGGCCTTAAAGTTGATCCACAGGCATTAAAAAGTGATCAAAGCAGTGCATTCTTCCCTGCAAGTCATCCACTGTGGTGTCTTGACTGATGCAGCTGGGGGGGGTGGGGGTTCAGTGTGTTTAAGTGCTGCTGTTAGAGGAGATGCTGCACTGCTCACCTGCTCTGAAGAACTGCTCTGGAGCATAGAGCTTTGCACCATGAACTCCCTGTGACTTTTCCAAGTGCAAAAGAGGGGCTGTGCGCATTGAGCATTCTTCTTTCTGCCTGGCCTAGAAGTGTCAAAATGCAAGTGATGGGTCAGGCTTCTTGGATTGCTTTAAAGGGCTGGCTGCTTGGGGTGTGTCAGTGCAGGGCTGCAGAATGTGTGCACACTCTTCCTGAGCCTGCAGCTTCCCTAGTGCCAGCCTGTTGGGTTTGCCCTTCTCCCACTCAAGTTGCTTGTCCCTAGTTGAGAGTTGTGGTCACTTCAACAGAGTCACTTCAGTGCCAGCGCCTTGTTTGAGTACCACAAGGTGGAACTTCTCTTCATTTCTCTTTCATTCTCTTCATTTCTCTTTCATTCTCTTCATTTCTCTTTCATTCTCTTCATTTCTCTTTCATTCTCTTCATTTCCCTTTCATTCTCTTCATTTCCCTTTCATTCTCTTCATTTCCCTTCCATTCTCTTCATTTCCCTTCCATTCTCTTCATTTCCCTTCCATTCTCTTCATTTCCCTTCCATTCTCTTCATTTCCCTTCCATTCTCTTCATTTCCCTTCCATTCTCTTCATTTCCCTTCCATTCTCTTCATTTCTCTTCCATTCTCTTCATTTCTCTTCCATTCTCTTCATTTCTCTTCCATTCTCTTCATTTCTCTTCCATTCTCTTCATTTCTCTTCCATTCTCTTCATTTCTCTTCCATTCTCTTCATTTCTCTTCCATTCTCTTCATTCTCAGTCGGGAGAAGAGAAGGCTCCCAGGTGACCTCATTGTGGCCTTCCAGGATCTGAAGGGGGCTACAGGAAGGCTGGGGAGGGACTGCTCAGGATCTCAGGCAGTGCTAGGACTAGGGGGAATGGAATGAAGCTGGAGGTGGGGAGATTCAGGCTGGTGGGGAGGAGGAAGTTCTTCCCCAGGAGAGTGGTGAAGCCCTGGAATGGGTTGTGCAGGGAGGTGGTTGGGGCCCTGTCCCTGGAGGTGTTTAAGGCCAGGCTGGATGAGGCTCTGGCCAGGCTGCTCTAGTGTGGGGTGTCCCTGCCCATGGCAGGGGTGTTGGAACTAGATGATCCTTGTGGTCCTTTCCAACCCTGACTGATATTATGATGCTATTTTCTCTGAAGCCTCTGAGGCTGGGCATGTTGAGCTCTCAGATGACCATGGCTGGTCACACAGTGGCTGCTCACATAAGTGTTTATGTTGCTGTTCAGAAAGTAGCTCTCTGGTGCAGCAGGAGTGGCTGGAAGGTGCAGGATGTCTGACAAAAGTGTTTGCCTCTGAATTCATGAGGTTACAGCATCACAGAATGCTTTGTTTTGGAAGGGCCCTTTAAAGCTCATCCAGTCCAATGCTCCGCAGTCAGCAGGAATATCTGCAGCTAGGGAAGGCTGCTCAGAGCCCTAAACAACTTGCCATGGTTCCAGGGATGGAGCATCTCCCACCTCTCTGGGCACCCTGGGCATGTGTTTAATTGTGCACAGTATCTCCCTTCTCTCCACTCTGACTCTCCCTCTCTTAGTTTAAACCTGTCACTGATTGTCCTGTCCCCAGCCTTCTTACCAGCCCCTTGAAGTACTGGAAGGTTGCTCCAAGGTCCCCCTGGAGCCTTCTCTTCTGCAGGATGAACAACCCTAACTCTCAGCCTGGCCTCACAGCTGAGGTGCTCCAGCCCTCTGATCATTTGTGTGGCCTCCTCTGGCCTCACTCCAGCAGTTCCATGTCCATTTTGTGCTGAGTGCCCAGAGCTGCATATCAGGTGAGGTCTGAAGAGAACAGTGTAGAGCAGTAGAATAACCCCCCTTGACCTGTTGATCGTTCCTTTGATTCATCCCAGGATGCAGTTGGCCTTCTGGGCTGTGAGCACACACTGGCTCCTGTCCAGCTTTTCATCTTCCAGTACCTCCAAGTCTTCCTCTATAGGACTTCTTTCAAGCCCTTCATCCCCCACCCTGGACTGATACCAAGGCTTGCCCTGATCCAGGTGCAGACTCTTGCACTTGGCCTTGTTGAACCTCATGAAGTTCACACAGACCCTCTTCTCCAGCTCCTCCAGGACCCTCTGGATGTGTTCTGTCCCTCAGGTGTCAGTCACAGCACTCAGCCTGATGTGATGTGCAGACTTGCTGAGGGTGCACTCACTCCCATTGCCTGTGTAACTGATCAAGATACTAAACAGCACTGGTCCCAGTACAGACCCCTGAGGGACAGCACTTGTCACTGATCTCCAGGGATGTCACTGTTCCCTCAAGTTATGTTCTGGGATGTCACCACTTGAGTATTAGGGCAGCAGTCATGCCCCTGTGCTCAGCACTGCTGAGGCTGCACCTCTGGTACTGGGTTCAGCAAAGGAAGAAAGAGAAAGTGTGAGCCCTTGCAGATGGATTCCTAGGGAGCAGGACATTATGGGTATGAAATACACAGCTTCCTGTGTCACCCAGTGGGCTGAACACTTGGGGCACCGAAGGTGTACCCCGTGTGGCAGCAGCAGCAGAAGGCACCCAGCCCAAACTGCCACAGTTACTCCCTAGCAGATAGGCATTGAAGGGCTGGAGCAGGCCCAGAGAAGGGCAGCAAAGCTGGGGAAGGGTCTGGAGAACAGAGCTGGGGAGGAGCAGCTGAGGGACCTGGGGATGTTTAGTCTGGTGGAGGCTGAGAGGAGACCTTATTGCTCTCTACCTCTACCCTGAAAGGAGGCTGGAGCCAGGTGGGGGTTGGGCTCTTCTCCCTAGTCTCAGGTGATAGAAGGAGAGGAAATGGCCTGGAGTTGTGCCAGGGGAGGCTTAGGTTGGAGAGGAGGAAAAATTTCTTTACTGCAGGAGTGGTCAGAGCCTGGCAGAGGCTGCCCAGGGAGGTGGTGGAGTCCCCATAGCTGGAGGTGTTCCAGAGAGCTGTGGCCATGGTGGGGTTGGGTTGCTGGTTGGCCTGGATGATCTCTTCCAACTAAACCAATTCTCTGATTTAGAAATTGGGAGCCTGCTTTGTGAGATGTTTTACAAAGCCAGAGCTGATGTGAATGGGAAGTAGGAGACTGTCCTTGGTCTGCCTGGAGGTGGCTTTTGAACTGCTGTCTGCAGATACAGCCCCCTGACGAGTCACTGCTCCCTTAGCTCATGTAGCCTTCCAAGACTGTTGTGCTTTCCTTGTAGCTCTTTTTATGGCTTTTTAAATTGGATGCTGAAAAAATCATAAAACAAATGCTGGAGAAAAAAGTGCTGTGGGAGTTGGCTGCCAGTCAAGCAAAGCATGGCCTGGGCTTTGCCTCTGCGTTGTGACTCGCACACACGTTTGCACCGGCTTTGCTTTCTGCTTAACGAGAGACTAAGTGGCAGCTCCTCGAGATGGGCTGCAGGACAGAGCTGAGAATGTAATGACAGTGTGCTCTGATTTGTTTGGTGGCAGGCTTTGGTGGCATGACAAGAACATTGCTGCCCCCATCTCCAGGACATAAGTTAATCAGCCCGAGCTCAGTCTTGCTCCCTTGTAAGGACAGGCAGGAGAGACTTTGACAAGATTCCATGGCAGTGGCAATGGTCCAGATGGCCTTGGCTCTCTTTCCTCCTGGGCTAAGATTTGTTTTCTCCCTCTTCTAGACCCTAAAGAGAGTCATGCCTTTGGTGGACATGTATCAGTCTTCCACATTCCCTTTGGAACAGTAGCAGTGCTCTTCCATAGCAGTGTGCCTGAGAAAGCGGCTTGAAGAAAGTAGCATTCAGCCATTGAGAATCAACTTTAGAATAAACCAAACCAGGTTGGAAGAGACCTTCAAGATCATCGTGTCCAACCCATCAACCAATCCAACACCACCTAAACAACTAACCCATGGCACCAAGCACCCCATCAAGTCTCCTCCTGAACACCTCCAGTGATGGTGACTCCACCACCTCCCTGGGCAGCACATCCCAATGGGCAATCACTCTCTCTGTGTAGAACTTCTTCCTAACCTCCAGCCTGAACCTCCCCTGGTGCAGCCTGAGACTGTGTCCTCTTGTTCTGGTGCTGGCTGCCTGGGAGAAGAGACCATCATCAGCCTGTCTACAACCTCCCTTCAGGTAGTTGTAGAGAGCAAGAAGGTCTTCCCTGAGTCTCCTCTTCTCTAGGCTAAGCAACCCCAGCTCCCTCAGTCTTTCCTCGTAGGGCTTGTGTTCCAAACCCCTCATTTTAGCATTTTAGTCTTGTTTATCACTACAAGAACAGGGTATGAGCCTGCTGAGAGTACTCAGTGTTCTGAGCTGAGGCACCACTCTTCCACCAAGGGCTGCTGTCTGCCTGGTGAGGAGCAGCTCCTTTGGGAACGTTGGCACATTGTGAGTTCAATGGCTTGAAACAAACATAGAACAACAGCGTTGCATGTCTCTAAATCAGCTTACAAACCTTATCAATCACAGCATCTCTGGGCCCTTTTGAAATGCAGTGATGGATCCTGCTCATGAGTTTATTGTCTTGACTCTGCTCCTGCAGTCTGGAAACAGTGAGCTTGAAGATCCCAGGGAAACTGACCTGGGCTGTTGCCGTGCTGCACAGGGTAGAATCCTTACTGATTACCCTGTGAGAGACTTGCCTTTGTTCAAAGCCACCCTGCACTCCCATGAGCAGCATTGCTGCTGGTCTGTCACTCAGGAGTTGGGTAGGGAACCGCATCTGCAGTAGGTGCTTTGAGGTTTTGTAGCTTCACCTCTATTTTACAGGCAGTCCAAAGCGTTCAGGGTTTCAGTAGTGGCTGTAGTGTGCTGTCACAAGGGGGTAGAAAGAGTAGCAGAGGTTGGGTTTCAGTACTGTGGAAGTATTTCTTGGCCTGAGATTAGGCACTGTTAGTGGTAGAAAATGCACTGTAAGAACCAGTGTTAACAACAAGATGTGTTAGTAATGGCACTGTCTGTAGGAGTCAGCTTTCCAAGCCCAGGCTGCATGAGGCCTGGAGCACTCTGGGCTGGGAAGAGGTCTCCCTGCCTATGGCAGGGGCTTGTAGCTGGATGAGCCTTAAGGCCCCTTCCAACCCAACCCATCCCAGGTTTCTGTGGGGTGGTGTTTTTTCTTCAGGAGGGTTTTGCAGATGAGAGCATGGCTCTTTAGCACCCCTTTGAGTCTCATTGATTGATTTGTTTACCATCTAAAAGTACTGAAAGGCAGTGGCTCAGAGCACCTTGTAGGTCAGTTTGCAGGTGTAACCCAGTGGATCTGCAGTCTGGATGGGGCAGCAGCAGTGCTGTGGTCTGCATCAGCTGTGCACATCCCTGGGAAGTATGAAAATCTGGCAGTTCTGTTCCTGTGAGTGCAGAACTCTGCAGAGCAACAGTAACAAGTTCTGAAGTACTTGGCAGTGGAAGTAACTTGTCTGTGGCTGAAATCATTCCCATGGGATTCTTGTGCTTTTTGTTTTGAAGAGGAAAAGACAAACACTTCAGAATCCTTCTCGTGGTTGTATTCACCATGGAAAACAAGAATAAATAGGGAGAGAGGCTGGGGTTCTGTGCACACAAATTTCTGGAGCAAAGAGTATTCCAGGCACCAGTGGTGTGCCCCAGGGCTCAGTGCTGGGCCCTGTGCTCTTTAACATCTTCATTGATGATCTGGATGAGGGCATTGAGTCCATCAGCAGCAAATTTGCAGATGACAGCAAGCTGGGGGCAGGAGTTGATCTGCTGGAGGGCAGAGAGGCTCTGCAGAGGGACCTGGACAGGCTGGGCAGATGGGCAGAGGCCAAGGGCAGGAGATTGAACACATCCAAGTGCCAGGTTCTGCAGATTGGCCACAGCAACCCCAAGCAGTGCTACAGGCTGGGGTCAGAGTGGCTGAGAGCAGCCAGGCAGAGAGGGACCTGGGAGTACAGCAGCTGAACATGAGCCTGCAGTGTGCCCAGCCAGCCAGGAGGGCCAATGGCATCCTGGCCTGCATCAGGAACAGTGTGGCCAGCAGGATCAGGGAGGTCATTCTGCCCCTGTACACTGCACTGGTTAGGCCACACCTTGAGTCCTGTGTCCAGTTCTGGGCCCCTCAGGTGTCCAGAGAAGGACAAGAAAGCTGGGGAGGGGTCTAGAGCACAGCCCTGTGAGGAGAGGCTGAGGGAGCTGGGGTTGCTTAGCCTGGAGAAGAGGAGGCTCAGGGGAGACCTTCTTGCTCTCTACAACTACCTGAAGGGAGGTTGTAGACAGGCAGAGGTTGGTCTCTTCTCCCAGGCAGCTAGTACCAGAACAAGAGGACACAGTCTCAGGGTGTGCCAGGGGAGGTTTAGATTGGATGTTAGGAAGAAGTTCTACACAGAGAGAGTGATTGCCCATTGGGATGTGCTGCCCAGGGAGGTGGTGGGGTCACCATCACTGGAGGTGTTCAGGAGGAGACTTGATGGGGTGCTTGGTGCCATGGGTTAGTTGTTTAGGTGGTGTTGGATTGGTTGATAGGCTGGACATGATGATCTTGAAGGTCTCTTCCAACCTGGTCTGGTCTATTCTATTCTATTCTATTCTATTCTATTCTATTCTATTCTCATACTGCCCTACTGCAGGGGGAGTTTTTTATCGAATCAGCAGGTGAAGAATGCCCCTGGGCTTGGCTGACCCTTGTGCTATGCAGCAATCCAGGGCTCTGTGCCCATTGCCAAGCTCAGCTGGCATACAGGTCTGAGGGAGTCCTTACTGCAGAATGGAGCTCCAGCTGTGGCAGGAGGTTGCACAAGCAGAGACTCCTCAGAGCTGATGCTCTGCTTCAGTTGTGCTCACCTTCTGGCTTTGTTTTTGCAGCCAGCTGCTTGTGAGGCCTCTGGCTTTGCAAATAGCTGGTTGGGCTGCTGCAAAGTTCTTGTAGTACAGCTCTTTCATAACCCTCATTTTTGGACATCTGTGGTGGCTATTCAGCTCTCATGGAGGTGAGAGAAAGTGTTCTGACTTGTTCTAGAGCATTAGGGGAGAATTTCCCTTCTGGGGTGGGTTAGGGGAGATCCTGTGCAGCAGTTCCAGACTGCTGGAAAAAGGACACTTTCACTCCTCCTTGGAAAGTTACCTAACTCATTGTCAGCTTTATGTTTAAAGTATCAGCTGCTGCTTTGGCTTTCAGTGGCTCTGGCCTCTGTCTCCAGTCACTGTGCTCTCTTTTGTTGGCTGGGTCCTGGTACTAGGAAGAGAAGTTTCTTCTTCTTTGGTACAGCATTTTGGGAGGCTTTCCTGGAGCACAGTTACTGAAGCAGCAGCATCTTGTCAAGGGTCAGGATGGAACTTCCCTTCTTACTGTCTTACAGCTGATAATTTCTATCTGCAGTTAACCCACAGGTTGGTTTGCAGCACACACAACCAGGCCAGGTGGCAGCAGGCACTCTGTGGCTGCCAAGGTGCTGTTCTTCATAGCAGAGCTTGGTACCTTTGCACTAGTGCTTGTCTTGCAGCCTTTGCTGGTAGTGTTTGGCTGGGTTGGGTTTTATTGCAGCAGTGCTGACAGTTTCCAGGCAGAGGTGTGAGGGGGGCACTTGGAGGTAATTGCAGATATTAATAGGAGAGTTTACTTCTCCCATGTGTTAAGCTAAGAGATCTAAAGTTGCTCTGCATGTTCAACAGCTTCTAACAGGCTGTTTGCCACGATGTGTTGTGTTCTTATGGCTGTGCTGGTGTCATGTCCAACTGACTAAAGCTCACTTCCTGAAGTCTGGCTTCATGGATACCTGCCTGGAAAAGATCTGGGAGGCAGATAGCAATTTCTCAAGCCACAGCTGTGGAGGGCTTTTTGTTTCCTTTGCCTAATGTTGCTCTTGCTTCCTGGAGTTGTGCAGCAGCTCCCTTTTCATTGAAGGCTTTACCTGATTCGTTTCAGGCTGCTGCCCAGACTTCAGAGGGGCAAACGGTTCCCCTTTTTCCTTTGACACCTTTGGTCTGTCTTCTCTTCTGTTTTACTGGAGGGAAGTTACAGGCCAGTCTTTGCATCTGTAGATTTTTCTCCACCTTAGGTCTGCTTCCTGCTGAGTGTTCCTCACCCATGCTGCCTGCTGTTGGGCTAAATTGGCAGTTCTGAGTGTCTGTGTTTAAGGTGAAGGTATTAGGAGCTCTACAGCAGAAGCAGTGGAATCATAGACTCAGTAAGGTTGGAAAAGACCTCAAAGATCATCAAGTCCAACCTATCACCCAGCACCTCATGACTAACTAAACCATGGCTCCAAGTGCCACATCCAAGCCTTTTTTGAACACCTCCAGGGATGGGGACTCCACCACATCCCTGGGCAGCACATCCCAGTGGCCAATCTCTCCTGCTGGGAAGAGCTTTCTCCTCACCTCCAGCCTAAACCTCCCCTGGCACAGCTTGAGACTGTAGATCTACATGTGCTGCCCATGGCAGAATCTGTACTTCCAGGATAACTCAGGAAGCTCTGGGGACCTCCAGGGGCTTCAGCTGATGTCATTTACAAGGGAGATTTGGCTTTTCTAACAAACCAACCAGAAAGCCAACAATCCCAACAACCAACCCAAACACCAAGGTGAGGGAACAGGGCTTGGTTCATAGTTTTGGTGTCTGGGCTAACTCTGAGCAGTGGGAAGGATGTGAGGTCACTTTTGTCCCCCCCAGGATATCTCTGTGGATAGGGTTACCCTGCTGCTCATCTCCAGCTGCAGTTGTTAGAGTAGCTGGGGACCCTAGACCCATGAGGCACTTCCACTGCCAAGTGCTGCTTCCATGGTGACAAACAGCAGCAACAGGACTCCCTCTGCTTTTAGCACTCACACATAGATGTGCTTTAAGTGTAATTGTGTTCAGCATATTTACTGCAGCTCTTTTGGAGAGGGCAGCTCCAGGGAGCTGTACTTAATGCTCTACTTAATCTTGGTGTGAGCCAGCTGTGGCTGGATCCATCATTTAAACCTGATGTATGCCATCTATTTTCTTTCAGGAGTCCCTGGAGCCTTCCAGAGGCTGGTTTGGTACCTTAAGGAAGGTTTCCCATTGATGGCAGAATGTGCCACACGAGGTGATGGAGCTTTGTGTGCCCACAGAGCAGATCAACCCATGCAAGTGGGTAGTGAGCACAAGCTGCAAGTATCAGGAGAGCTTCCTTACTGTGCAGTGAAAGGCTGGAGTCTGAGCTAACAGCAATCAGCTTCTGTGCTGCTGCACATCTCCCTGAACTGTTTCCAAGCAAGCATCCATTGTACCTGTTCCTCTCTAAACTTTACTGAAATGGATTCTGGAAGACTCTGCTCTCTCATCTGGTAGTTGTTCTCAAAGGTGTAATATGAAATGGCATTAAGGGCAAATCCTGCCTGGCCAACCTGGTGGCCTTCTCTGAACCAGTGACAACATCAACAGCTGAGGGGAGAGCAGCTGATGTGGTTTGGCTGGAGCCGAGCAAAGCCTTCGACACTGTCCCACACCACATCCTGGTCTCCAGGCTGGTGACACATGGGTGTGATGGGTGACCACTGGATGGATAAGGAACTGGCTTGATGGCTGCACCCACAGAGTGGCTGTCCATGGCTCCATGTCCCAGGGGAGGCCAGGGACAAGCAGAGTCCCTCAGGGATCACTCCTGGCACCAGGCTTGTTCAACATCTCTGTGGGTGCCATGGACAGTGGCACTGAGTGCACCCTCAGCAGGTTTGCTGCTGACACCAAGCTGTGTGGTCCAGCAGACAGCTGGAGGGAAGGGATCCATCCAGAGGGAGCTGGACAGGCTGCAGAGCTGGGCACAAGCCAACCTCAGGAGGTTCAACAAGACCAAGGGCAGGGTCCTGCAGCTGGGTGGAGGCAATCCCAGGCACAAATGCAGGCTGGGCAGGGAGTGGCTGGAAAGCAGCCCTGAGGAGAGAGCCTTGGGGGTGCTGGGGGAGGAGAAGCTCACCAGGAGCTCTCAGTGTGCACTTGCAGCCCAGAAAGCCAAGCAGAGCCTGGGCTGCAGCAGGAGAAGTGTGGCCAGCAGGGCAAGGGAGGTGATTCTCCCCCTCTGCTCAGCTCTGGGGAGACCCCACCTGGAGTCCTGCCTCCAGTTCTGGAGCCCCTATGACAAGAGGGATCTGGAGGGGCTAGAAGGTGTCCAGGGAAGGGCCATGAGGATGAGCAGAGGGCTGGAGCACCTCTCCTGTGAGGACAGACTGAAGGAGTTGGGGCTGTTCAGTCTGCAGAAGAGAAGGCTCCCAGGTGACCTCATTGTGGCCTTCCAGGATCTGAAGGGGGCTCCAAGAAGGCTGGGGAGGGACTGCTCAGGATCTCAGGCAGTGCTAGGACTAGGGGGAATGGAATGAAGCTGGAGGTGGGGAGATTCAGGCTGGAGGGGAGGAGGAAGTTCTTCCCCATGAGAGGGGTGAAGCCCTGGGATGGGTTGTGCAGGGAGGTGGTTGGGGCCCTGTCCCTGGAGGTGTTTAAGGCCAGGCTGGATGAGGCTCTGGGCAGGCTGATCTAGTGTGGGGTGTCCCTGCCCATGGCAGGGGGGTTGGAACTGGATGATCCTTGTGGTCCCTTCCAACCCTGACTGATACTATGAATTCAAAGTGAACACTACTGGGATGGAATATCAGCTGGAATTGCAATCAAAATCATTAACCAGCAGTGTCACAAATTGAAGCCAAGACTGTTAACTACAAGGGAATCCCTTACTGTAGTGGCACTGGTGTTGGAACAGTGTTGGAAGCTTGAGTTTGGAGGAGAAGCCCCACTGGAAGGCACTGCCTGGAATGCACAGTGTGAACTTGCCATCATTTTAGGCATGAAGCAGTGCCTTGAACTGTGCCATTCAGAACAGGCTCCTGGGGCCAGGGCTCCTGCAGCCAGAGAGGGGCTCTGGTGGGAAGGAACTGTGGCTTGCCCTGAGTGTAGCAGTCTCTGAACTCAGTGTGCTAGCTGCTGCCAGTGCTCTTGCATGCTTGCTGTGCATGGGTGGGTTTCAGAGCCCTGCGCTGTGTTATTTTAGCTTCCTCCAGGAGATGGTCCAGGTGGCAAGATTCAGTGGGAGCCTGGGAAGGAGCATGACTGCTTGGGTGTCTGTACCTGTCTGCAGGCTGGCTCCTGAGGCTTGCTCAGTGCTCACGTGGCAGTGAACAGCACTGGGAGGTCTGTGGGCTCTGGGGTTGGTGACAATGAGCACTTTGTGTGTCAGTATGTATTGAGAGATCCATAGTGATTCCTGATGCACCAGGTGCATGCCTGGGAGTTTGGAAGTGCAGCTGCTGACCCTGTGGTGGTGGAACAGCATCCAGTGCACGTGCTGGGATGTGGAAGTCCACAGGGGGTGAGGTGGGTGAGGTTTGCACATGGGATTCATAGAATCCTAGAATGGTCTGGCTTGGAAGGGACCTTCAAGGTCATTTAGTTTCAACCCCCTGCCATGGGCAGGGACACCTCCCACCAGCACAGCTTGCTCAAGGCCTCATCCAGCCTGGCCTTGAACACCTCCAGGGAGGAGGCAGCCACAGCCTCCCTGGGCAGCCTGTGCCAGAGTCTCACCACCCTCAGTGCCAAGAATTTCTTCATCTCCAGTCTCATTCTCTCTTCTTCCAGCTTGAAGCCATTGCCCCTCCTTCTGTTACTCCCAGCCCTCATCAAAAGTGCTTCCCCAGCTCTCCTGGAGCCCCTGGAAGGCTGCTCTGAGGTCTCCCCAGGCCAGGTGGGAGGTGTCCCTGCCCATGGTGGGGGGTGTTGAAACTAGGTGATCTCTAAGGTCCCTTCCAACCCAAACCATTCTGTGAATGGTGAAACCTGTCTGAAATGAAACATTTGGGATACAACAATGCTGTTGCTGCTCACAGAGCATGCACTCTGGGTCTCACTTGGTACCACTTCTGAACCCCAGCTTTGTGTGTTCTGCTGAAGTGCAGTTGCTCGGTGGAGTGTATTGGGACAGATCCCACCAGCACATTTTGCTGTCACCTTGCAGCATTCATATTAATGATTCCATCTGAAGGAAACCATAGGTGTGGTGAGTTTTGAGGTGGAGTGTGGTCACAGAGTGAGGCAGTCGTGGTGCCACCAACAGTCTGATCCTTTAAAACTTTGGAAACAGACCAGATTGGGGAGGGGGAAAGCCAATTAGTGTGGGACTGCTGAAGTGCAAGGGAAGAAAAGCAATGCCCTTGAGAGGGAGCTGATGAAAAGGGGCCAGCAGAGCAGCCTGGGAAGTGCAGTGTCAGCAGGGTGTGCAGTTAACCTGTAAGCCAGTGACTGCATTCTGTGGGACTGCATTCTGTGTGCTTAGGAAAAGTGAGGGGACAGTTGGTGCAGCAGCCTGTTCCTCTGCTTTATGCATGTGTCTTCAGAAAGAAGCTCAGAGGAGGTTCCAGACTGGGGTCCTTCTGTGCCCATGCTGGAGAAGTCCTCTCAAGCTGAAGTGGAGCAGAGAAGTTGTTTGGACAGAGTGACACCAAGAGTGCCACTGCTGGGATGCTGGCACTGCCTGATGGTGCCAGGGGTGTTTGTGGCTCAGAACTGCAGCAGAGCAGCACTGCCATTTGCTGGACTTGTTGGTATCCTCTTTTCTAGACGCCTTTACCTTCAGGCTCAGGGGAGACCTCATTGCCCTCTACAACTACCTGAAGGGAGGTTGTAGCCAGGAAGGGGTTGGTCTCTTTTCCCAGGCACTCAGCACCAGAACAAGAGGACACAGTCTCAAGCTGTGCCAGGGGAGGTTTAGACTCGAGGTGAGGAGAAAGTTCTTCACCGAGTGAGTCATTAGAATGTGCTGCCCAGGGAGGTGGTGGAGTCCCCATCCCTGGAGGTGTTCAAGAGGGGATTGGATGTGGCACTTGGTGCCATGGTTTAGTCATGAGGTCTGTGGTGCCAGGTTGGACTTGATGATCCTCGAGGTCTCTTCCAACCTTAGTTATACTGTGATCTCCTGGGGCACTTTGTGTCCAGGCTGACCTTTGATTCTGCTCTTCTGAGAGCTGGCAGCATGGTAACGAAACAAGCCCAGAGGTTTGTGGAAATGTTGGCTCCTCATAGAGGAGCTCAGCACATTGTGATGACTCCCTGGTGTGGCTGCTTTGATGTCAGGACAGAAGGAGGTATTTTACATAGGGGCTGAAGCTGTTTTGTGAAGTGAAGGTGGTGTAGAAAAGGCTCTGTCAGCCCAGGAAGGTGGTTGAGTAAAGGACTCTGTTGTTTGTTAACCACCTTTGAAACCCTGTGGCCATGCAAGTGGCAGTCGTTTGTTTGCCTTCAGTGATCTAATTGAGCTGTTAAGGTAAAAGGAAACTACCTGGAAGCTAAACAGGAGAATGGCTCTGTAGGGACAGGATGAGGCAGCAGAGCACTAGCTGGCCATGCTGCTGGAGCTGCAGTTGGTGTCTCTGAGAAGCACAGGGTGTGATGTGTTTAAAGAAGAGAGCCACAGGCAATGCATTGAACCCATCCCAGCAGGGGAAAGATCCATCCTAGAAATGAAGCCTTCTAATGAAGTCTGTTAAGCTTTCTGACATCCTATTAGCCTTTGTTGTTTAAGAGGGTAGGGCTGCTCTGGGTGTTGAAGGGAAGGTCCTGGAATGGTCTGGGTTGGAAGGGACCTCCAAAGGTAATCCAGTCCAACCCCCTCTGTAAGATGCTCCTTTCTACCTGCATTAGGGAAGAGTCAGCTGGCAGAGTGGAAGATTGAGCAAGCAAGCTGAGAGATGAGTTCTCTCTGCAGCCACCAACAGACCTGATCCTGCCTCCTTTCCCTTGCCCTTCACCATTCCTGCTTAAACTCTTCAGTATGTTCCATCCCTGTGCCCTGCACTGCTCTCAGCCAGCACTGCCTTCTCACTGCTGAGCTTGTGTGCTCCTCCTCCCTGTTTGGTCACCACTGCTACTGATTAAAATAGCCCTGGTCCTGTGTTTCCCTCTTGACTGTGATAGCTTCTCATGGCTGAACTTCTTCTGCTTCAGCTGATAGCACTGAGAAACAGGCAACCAAGCTGGGGAAGGGTCTGGAGAAGAGGGCTGGGGAGGAGCAGCTGAGGGAGCTGGGGGTGTTGAGTGTGGAGAAGAGGAGGCTGAGGGAGACCTCATTGCTCTCTGCAGCTCCCTGAGAGGAGGCTGCAGGGAGGTGGGGGCTGGGTTCTGCTCCCTAGTCTCAGGTGACAGAAGGAGAGGAACTGGCCTGGAGTTGTGCCAGGGGAGGCTTAGGTTGGAGATGGGGGAAAAATTCTTTCCTGCCAGAGTGGTCAGGGCTTGGCAGAGGCTGCCCAGGGAGGTGGTGGAGTCCCCATGGCTGGAGGTGTTGCAGAGTGCTGTGTCCATGGCCCTTGGGGCCAGGGTTTGATGGCCATGGTGGGGCTGGGTTGGGTGGTGTTGGCTCCATGGTTGGACTGGATGGTCTTGGAGGACCATCTATGCTCTATGATCAGTGTTCCATGTTCTACAGTACCTATACCAAATTCTTTACTTCTCTTATTCACAACTCTCTGAAATTACCTTAAGCTTAGCATTTGCAGTCCACCATTACTGCTGCTGATTTTACTTCAGAAACAGACTGCAGTTGATAAATGACTGATTGAGAGCTGAGGAGTTAAAGGTCTGTTACAGGGGCACCACCCAGCCAGTACCTCTTTTTCTAATGAGAGTTTGGAACAGGAGAGCTTCTTCTCTGGCTGCTGTAGCAAAGGGGAGCTGCTCACTGAAGAGCCTTTGACATAAGGAGCTCTTGGCCTGCAGCTTCCTTAGAGGATGTTTGCATGATTTGCAGGTGTGGTTTGAAGGGAATGCAAGATCAGGACCTTGAATCTGTATTGCAGAGAGGTTTGAAAGTGCTTTACTCAGGAGTTAATGTCTGAAATCTGAAAGGCAGTGTCTTCATGGTGGGCTCTGAAACAGCATTGAAGATTGGCCTCTTAGAGGTGACATTTGTCTGCTATTCTTCATCTCTGCTTCAGAGCTTTTAAAATCCAGCCCAGTACCCAACCTGCCTGGCAGACTCACAGACACTTTCTGTGCCACCTGCCTTTCAGTTTCCTGCATAGGGTTATGCTGTAACAAACAAACTTCAACAGGCTGGACAGATGGGCAGAGGCCAAGGGCAGGAGATTGGACACATCTAAGTGCCAGGTTCTGCACACTGGCCACAACAACCTCAGGCAGGGCTACAGACTGGGGTCAGAGGGGCTGAGAGCAGCCAGGCAGAGAGGGACCTGGGGGTACTGGTCCATGGTAGGCTGAACATGAGCCTGCAGTGTGCCCAGGCAGCCAAGAGGGCCAAGGGCATCCTGGCCTGCATCAGGAAGAGTGTGGCCAGCAGGAGCAGGGAGGTCATTCTGCCCCTGCACACTGCACTGGTTAGGCCACACCTTGAGTCCTGTGTCCAGTTCTGGGCTCCTCAGGTTAGGAAGGAGGTTGAGGTGCTGGAAGGTGTCCAGAGAAGGGCAACAAAGATGGGGAGGGGTTTGGAACACAGCCCTGTGAGGAGAGGCTGAGGGAGCTGGGGTTGCTTAGCCTGGAGAAGAGGAGGCTCAGGGTGACCTTCTTGCTCTCTCCAACTCCCTGAAGGGAGGTTGTAGCCAGGCGGGGGTTGGTCTCTTCTCCCAGGCAGCCTGTACCAGACCAAGAGGACACAGTCTCAGGCTGTGCCAGGGGAGGTTTAGGCTGGAGGTTAGGAAGAAGTTCTACACAGAGAGAGTGATTGCCCATTGGGATGGGCTGCCTGGGGAGGTGGTGGAGTCACCATCCCTGGAGGTGTTCAGGAGGAGACTTGATAGGGTGCTTGGTGCCATGGGTTAGTTGTTTAGGTGGTGTTGGATTGGTTGATGGGTTGGACACGATGATCTTGAAGGTCTCTTCCAACCTGGTTTATTCTATGTAATTCTATTCTATGTAATTCTATGAAAACAAAAGTGTGATGCAAAAGTCAGAGTTCAAACCTGACAAATGTCCTGAATTGTCCTGCATTGTTGTACTGAGCCTTTGAAACCTCCCCTCTGAGAGAGAAACCAAAAGGACTGAATGTTGGCTTTGGAAGCAAAAGACTTTGTGTGTGTTTGGTTTTGTTCTGTGACAGGAGAGGAAGCAGCCTGAGCTTCTCCTTGGGAAGTTCAGGTTGGACATTAGCAACAATTTCTTCCCTGAAAGGGTTGCCAGGCCCTGGAGCAGGCTGCCCAGGCAAGTGGTTGAATCCCTGGAGGGATTTACAAGACGTGCTGCTGAGGGACATGGTTTAGCAGCAGGCTTGGCAATGTTGGGCTGATGGTTGGACTTGATGATCTTAAAGGTCTTTTCCAGCCTGAATGATTCTGTGGGAGCCTGAAGTGAAGCAGCTAACTGCCCTGCCCCAGAGGAAACCAGCAGGTTGAGAAGTTTATTGTGCTTCTGCAAGGTGTGTGGAAGTTTGCTGTGCTAGCTGTGACCCTGGGCAAACAGATTGGTTCAAATGATGCTAAGGGCAGAGCAGAGCCCAGACTCTGGGAACTCACCACCACCACTCATCTGCTTTTGAGAATCACAGAATCACAGCATGCTTTGGGCTGCAAGGGGCCTCCAGAGCTCATCCAGTCCAACCCCTGCAGCCAGCAGGGACAGCCTCCACTGGATCAGGTTGGCCAGAGCCCTGTCCAGCCTCACCTTGAGTATCTCCAGGGATGGGGCCCCAGCCACCTCCCTGGGCAACCTGTGAGGTTGCTCAACACTGCTTTTCAAATCTAAGAAATGCTGAAGACAAAGAAACACCACAGTTGTTCTGTAGCTCTGCTACCTTCTCATTTGTCATCAGGGAATGCTGACTTTTTTAATATCCCCCCCAGTCCCTGGGCAACCTGCTGCAGTGTTTCACCACCCTCCTGGTGCAGAACTTGTTCCTCACATCCAATCTCAATCTGCTCTGCTCTCATTTCAAACCATCGCCCCTGCTCCTGTCCCTGCAGGCCTTTGGGAACAGTCCCTCTGCAATCTTCTTTTTGCAGCCCCTTCAGGTCCTGGCAGGCTGCTCTAAGGTCTCCCTGGAGCCTTCTCCTCTCCAGGCTGAACACCCCCAGCTCCCTCAGCCTGTCCCTACAGCAGAGCTGCTCCAACCCCCTGACCATTTTCTTGGCCTCCTGTGACCCTGCTCCATCAGCTCCAGGTCCTTCCTGTGTTGAGGGCTCCAGCCCTGCACACAGCCCTGCAGGTGAGGTCTCCCCAGAGCAGAGCAGAGGGGTAGGATCCTCTCTCTCCATCTCTGCCCACACTGCTTTGGATGCAGCCCAGGCTGCCCTTGGCCTTCTGTGCTGCAGTCTCACCCTGCCTGCTCCTGGCCAGCTTCTCCCCCCCCAGCACCCCCAAGTCCTTCTCCTCAGGGCTGTCTCTATCCCCTCCTCCCCCAGCCTGTGCTGCTAGTGAGGATTGTTCCAGCCCAGGAGCAGGACCTGCACTTGCTCTTGTTGAGCCTCATGAGGTTCACCTGGGTACCAGCTCTGCAGCCTGCCCAGGTCCCTCTGGATGCCCTCCTGTCCCTCTAGCCCATGGACAGCACCACTCAGCTTGGTGCCATTGCACACTGCTGATGGTGCCTGGGTCTCACTGTCTACAGCAGTGATAAAAGTATCTAACTAATCCCTGGACAGGACCTAGCAGCCTCCTAGGCATTCTCTGCCTGCTGCTTCTCAGAGCATGAGGCTCAGTGCAGAGCTAGCAGTGCACTCAGTGTTGCTGTGCAAGCAGTTATGGTTTCTGTGCTGCAGTTACCCAAGAGCTGAAGCTCTGCAGAGGCTCTCCTGGGGACTTGCTGTGTGCCTTTGGCAAAGGTGGCTTTTAGGGAGGCTGTGAAGGACTTCTCAGGAAGTTGCTCTTCCCTCTCACATCTTCCAAAGTGCTGACCTCCTGCTCCCCTGGTTGTACTCCTGGCCCACTAAGGCTTTTCTCTGCCATGTGCTTTCCTTTTTCATCACCAGCATCAGTCCTGTGACACACCAGGATGCAAAGCCTGGCTTCAGGGGTGTGAGAATGCTGTGGTGCTTTTCAGTGTAGCATGTTGTAGTTCAAACTAAGCCACTCTGGGGAGAGGGAAGGTGGAAAGGGATGTTCTTCTGAAAGGAACCCACTTAATAACAGGCAGCTTTGGAAGCAGTTCTGGTTACCCCTCTTTGCATCTTGTAGTTTGCTTCTGCTGTCTCTTCTCAGAGCTGAAGTAAATAATTTCTACCTGGAGCCTGTAGACCCTTCTGATGAGGATAGCATTGGAGTTTGTCCTAGCTTCATGCCTGTAGAATCATAGAACCTCCTGGGTTGGAAGGGACCTCTAAAGGTCATCTCATCCAACCCCCTGCAGTGAGCAGCTTCATCCTCCACTTGGCTGAGAGGAAGAAGTATGTTTGAATTTGAAGTGAGGGATCAAAGACACTCCAAGTGTGTTCTCTAGTGCATGTTCCTGGAAAATAAGCTTTCAACAGGCTTGTGCTGGAGCTTCTCCTCAGGCCTGGTTCCTTGAAGGTATCTAGCAGGCAGAGACTGAGAGATCAGCTTTCAATCCTCAATTGCATAGCCTTATAAAAGCTGAAAGCAGTCACATTAGGGCAAATCACAGAACACTTCCAGCTGGAAGAGTCCTCCAAGCTCATCCAGTCCAGCCCTTGAACCAGCCCTGCAGGCTCAACACCAAACCATGTCCCTAAGCCCCAGGGCCACAGCTGCTGGAAGACCCCCAGGGATGGGGACTCCAGCACTGCCCTGGGCAGCCTCTTCCAATGACTGAGATCCCTCTCTGTGAGGAAATATTTCCCAGAAGTATTCCTAGCCAGCTTTGAACTGAGCAGGTGGAAGCTGTGGCTGGTGTGGGGTCTCAGCAGGTTGGTGGCAGAGAGCATAGCCTGGAGGTACAGACTGGCCAAGGCAAGAGCAGTGTGTCCTGACAGGCTCTGCTGGCAGCCATCTGATGCCTGCTGGAGAAGGAAGGCTCCCTGAATGCTGTTTGATTCTTTGTGACATCATTTCCTAGACCACTGCTCATTAGATCCCAGATCTTTCCAGCCCCAGTTCCTGGTGGAGTTTTGCTGGGAGAAGATGCAGCTGCAGTTGTGAAACTTAGACCTAAGCTCAGGAAGTTTATGGCACCTAAGATGTCCATCCAAGGATCTTCCTCTTGGCTGCTGTTTTCTTGTGTTTGGGCTTTGGTGGGTTTGGTTTTGTCCCCAGGGGTGTATTTTTACAGCAGCTGGGCTCGTGGCTGTCCACTCTCAGGTTTAAGTTAGAGTACAGAAAGGCAAAGGAGGTTCCCTCTGCATTCAGCAAATCAGGTGTGGGGCTTGGCTCTTGGAACCCAATGACCATCAGAGGCCTAGCTGTGGCCACTTCCTGTTCAAGTGCCAACTGTCTGCTGCCTTGGGACCTTCTAACTTCACACTGAACTGCTGCTGGTTCTTTCCACAGTTGAGGAAAACAATGCTCATACAAATGAGGAACTAATTCAGGTCGTTAATAGTTCCTGGAGGTAGATTTGCTTTGGAGGGGATGGCACCTCAGCTTTGAAGAGTCCAGTGGAAGTGGAGGGGTGGCAGCTGTTCCATGGGGCTGCTGGCTAAATCCTGAATTCCACTTGTGTGGAAAATTCAGGGGGACAGCTGGGTTTGTCTCTTCAGGCAGCAGCATGTGGCATTAGCTTCCCAAACAATTAATCTTGCTTGTTGTTTTGTTTGTGTTTTTCAGGATGGATTGGATGCTCTGGTGTATGACCTGGATTTTCCTGCCTTAAGAAAAAACAAAAACATTGATAACTTCTTAAACAGGTGTAAGTATTGAAGGTTTCAGTTCCTAAAGGCCAGAGGAGTGTCAACAGCAGCAAAGAGAGCAAGCACAAGCAGCTCCAGCTCTTCAAAAGGCAGCTGGGGATTGAGAGTGCATTAAGTTCCTCAGTGCTGTTCCTCAGGGCTCAGTGCTGGGACCACTTCTGCTTAATCTCTTTACTGATGATCTGGATAAGGACACAGAGTGGTTCAGCAGTGAGTTCACAGATGGCACCAAGTGAGGTGGAAGTGTTGATCTGCACCAGGGCAGGGAGGCTCTGCAGAGGGACTTGGATAGGTTGGATCCATGGCCAAGGTTCCCAGGAGGAGCTTCAACCAGGCCAAGTGCCAGGTCCTGCACTTGGGGCACAACAACCCCAAGCAAGGCTCCAGGTCTGGGGAAGTGTGGCTGGAAAGCTGCTGGCAGGAAGGGACCTGGGGGTGCTGAAGGACAAGCAGCTGAACAGGAGCCAGCAGTGTGCCCAGGTGGCCAAGAGAGCCAAAGGCCTCCTGGCTGGGATCAGCAATGCTGTGTCCAGCAGCAGCAGGGAGGGGATTGTCCCCTGGCACTCAGCTCTGGGCAGGCCACACCTGCAGTGTTGTGTCCAGGTCTGGGCACCTCAACCCAAGAGAGATGTGGAGGTGCTGGAGCCAGGGCAGAGCAGGGCAAGGAAGCTGGGAAGGGCCTGGGGAAGAAATCTGCTGGAGAGCAACTGAAGGAGCTGGGGAGGGTTAGTGTGAAAGAGAGGAGGCTGAGGGGAGACCTCCTGGCTCTCTGCAGCTCCCTGAGAGGAGGCTGTGCAGAGGTTGGTGCTGGTCTCTTCTCACAGGCAATTAGCCCCAGAAGAAGAGGGAAGGGCCTCAAGCTGCACCAGGGCAGGGTCAGACTGGACACAGGAAACATTTTTCCCCTCAAGAGTGGTCAGGCACTGGAGCTGCTGCCCAGGGAAGTGGTGGAGTCCCAACCCTGGAGGTGTTTCAAGGTGGTTTGGATGTGGTGCTTGGGGGATATGGTTTAGGGGTTCACTTTGTAGAGCAGGGTCAGTGGTTGGACTTGAGCTCAAGGTTCTTTTCCAACCTGAATGACTCTGTGGTTCAAACTTGTGGGTGCAGATTGTTCTGAGAGTGAGCATTCCCTCATGTCCTGCTGAGCCCTGGCAGCTACCACCACAGATCTGCGCCGCAGCCGTGGAATGTCCAAGCTCACTGCACTGTTGAGGGCCTTGTGTTCGGTGGCACAAAGCCTGTTAAGAAGGCAGCCCTCTGGATTCCCATCATTTGCATCTGTTTTGTACACTTTTCTTTTAGTATAAAAGGTCTCTTTTCATGATCCCATGGAATTCTTGCCCTGCATAGCTGCTGTGTTTACTTGTGCCTGAAGCTGATGTGTCTGCAGAATTCTTCCCTGGATTTACTCTCTGCTTTTCCACTGCCACATTTCCTGCATCTTCTACTCTCTAGTAACTTTGTAAATGAATAAAGTTGTTGTTGTTCTAATGGAAATCATCACAGAATGTTAGGGGCTGACCTCAAAAGCTCACCCCCCCTGCCAGAGCAGGAGCACCTAGGGCAGATCAGACAGGAACACAGCAGCTGCTTGCTCAAAGGTCCAAGTTCAAAACTTCTCACAGCTCAAACCATATTTTCTGTGGAGCTCTGTGAAGTGCAGGGTTGCTGTTCTGCTGTGTGCAGAGGTGTGGTGAAAGGCCTGGAGAAAAGAGAGCTTGTGTCAGGCAAAGGCCATATTGCTTGCACTAGAGTCACACATTGCATGGGGTTGGAAGGGACCCTCAAAGGTCATCTTGTCCAAACCTTCTGCAGGCAGCAGGGACACCTCCACCTAGAGCAGGCTGCTCAGGGCCTCTTCAAGTCTGGCCTTTTATGTCTCCAGGGGTGGGGCCTCAACCACATCCCTGGGCAACCTGTGCCAGTGTCTCACCACTCTCAGTGGAAAGAATTTCTTCCTCATCTCCAGCCTCAATCTCCTCTCTTCCAGCTCAGAGCCATTGTCCCTTGTTCTGTCACTCCCAGCCCTTGGCAAAGGCCTTTTCCGTGCCCTCCTATAGCCCCCTCAGGTACTGGAAGGCTGCTCTAAGGTCTCCCTGGAGCCTTCTCCTCTCCAGGCTCAACAGTCCCAGTGCTCTCAGGAGAGGTTTTCTAGCCCTCTGATCATCTTCATGGCCTCCTCTGGACCCTTTACAACATGTTGTTCCCTGTCCTTCTTGTGCTGGGGGTCCTGTAGCTGCACACAGCACACACAGCTCTGCTCCCCAGAGCAGAAGGGCAGGATCCCCTCTCTCCAGCTCTGGCCACACTGCTGCCATTGGCCTTCTGGCTGCAAGTGGACACTGTCTGCTCATGTCCAGCTTCTCATCCACCAGCACCCCCATTTTGAATGTGGTTTTGATGAATGAAGAATCATTAGTAAGCCCCAAAGTGCCTCTCTTCAGCAATGGGGGCAGAACTGCCTCATTATTAGGGAACTTGAAAATCAATCTCTGGATTGCAAATCAAAGTGGGAGTTTGCTGCTTGGTGCTGTAGAGTGCCTGCCCTGTGAGCCAGGCTTTACCCCCTTGTACTTCTCTCTGCTTTAAGTTCTATATTTGTGGAGCCTCTAAAGTCTTCTTCAGCCACTGAAGGTTGTGAGGTTCACTTCTGCAAGCACGGGACCTTGTTCATTGTCCACCAAAGGATAAAGACATCCCTGTTCACGAGAGAGCCCTGCTGCAAGGGAGTGGAGTTTAGTTTAAGGCAGAATCTAAGCTCCAGGAGCTGCTGCAGAATGCTATCTTTTGCCAAGGGAGCTACCCCAGTGCCAGGCAGTGGGAGCTGGCTGGTTCTGCCTCTCTTGGTGGGGAGTAAGGAGCTCCCTGTCTGTGTGTGGTGAACCTGCTGGAGCTTGTCCAGCGCCTTCCAGCAGGGTGGCTACTGCAGTGTGCCGTCTGAAGGTCATCCACTGTCACTGTGACTCAAGCCTTGCATTGCAGCTTGCAGCTGTCCCAAGGCTGGTTCCATGACTGAAACCTCTTCTCTGAGGTGGCTCCTCAGGTGTATGTTCCTTAATCCTGTTCTGGCCAGAGGCAAGGCTTGGCACTGGAGCCTCTCCACACAGTCACAGTGTGTCTGCTTTCTTCAGCACCAATATTAAGACTTTTCATCAGGTGCTGGGCTCCTGTTGTGAGATGGGTAGGGAGCAATCACAGCATCATGAAATTGTTCTGGTTGGGAAAACCCTCTGAGATCATTGAGTCCAACCCTTGACACCACCATGGACATCAAACCCTGGCCCCAAGTGCCATGACCACACCTTTCTGGAAAACCTCCAGGGATGGGGACTCCACCACCGCCCTGGACAGCCTCTGCCAATCCCTGACCATTCTTACAGCAAAGAAACTTTTCCTCATCTCCAACCTAACCCTCCCCTGGCACAATTCCAGTCTATTTCCTCTCTTTCTGTCACCTGAAACTGGGGAGCAGAGCCCAACCCCCACCTCACTGCAGCCTCCTCTCAGGGAGCTGTGGAGAGCAATGAGGTCTCCCTCAGCCTTCTCTGCTCCAAACTCAATCACCAATAACTAGAAAGTAGCTGCCAGAAGAATTGATGCATTTTAGGTTCATAGTATCATAGAATCAGTCAGGGTTGGAAGGGACCACAAGGATCATCTAGTTCCAACCCCCCTGCCATGGGCAGGGACACCCCACACTAGATCAGCCTGCCCAGAGCCTCATCCAGCCTGGGCTTAAACACCCCCAGGGACAGGGCCCCAACCACCTCCCTGGACAACCCATTCCAGGGCTTCACCACTCTCATGGGGAAGAACTTCCTCCTCCCCTCCAGCCTGAATCTCCCCACCTCCAGCTTCATTCCATTCCCCCTAGTCCTATCACTGCCTGAGATCCTGAGCAGTCCCTCCCCAGCCTTCTTGGAGCCCCCTTCAGATCCTGGAAGGCCACAATGAGGTCACCTGGGAGCCTTCTCTTCTCCAGACTGAACAGCCCCAACTCCTTCAGTCTGTCCTCACAGGAGAGGTGCTCCAGCCCTCTGCTCATCCTCCTGGCCCTTGTGCAGCCTTAGACATCCTCTGTTGCTGGTGGGTTTGCAGCAGCAGGAAGCTGCTGAGGCATTATGGAGCTTTAGTCACCAGGATTCTCATTTCCAGGGTTGTAGGAGCTTCAGCCACCAGGATTCTCATTGCCAGGGTTGTAGGAGCTTCAGCCACCAGGATTCTCATTGCCAGGGTTGTAGGAGCTTCAACCACCAGGATTCTCATTTCCAGGGTTGTAGGAGGGCTTCTTGCCCTCAGCTGTGGTGTGCTGCATTGTAAAGGGATGGCAGAGCCACAGAGTGCTTCTTGAAACAAACACCTGCCTTACTCTGTTGGTTGTCCCAGTGCTGCTGGTGGTGTGGGTCATGGCCAAAGTCATTTTCTGTCACCTGCCTCACCACTTGGTTCTTTTATTTTGCTTTTTCTTTTAGTATGATCTTGAAAAAATTACATTTCATGGAGTCCCAGAGTGCTTTGGGCTGGAAGTGATCTCCAGAGGTCATCCAGTCCAACCCCTCCTGGACTCAGCAGGGACATCCTCCACTGGATCAGGTTGCCCAGAGCCCTGTCCAGCCTCACCCTGAATATCTCCAGGGATGGGGCCTCAACCACCTCCTTGGGCAAGCTGTTGCAGTGTTCCACCACCCTCCTGGTGCAGAACTTGTTCCTCACATTCAGTCTAAATCTGCTCTGCTCTAGTTTGCAGCTGTTGCCCCTGGTCCTGTCCCTGCAGGCCTCTGCAGTCTCTCTGCAGCCTTCTTGTAGCCCTTTCAGGTACCGGCAGGTCACTATTAGGTTCCCTCCCCAGAGCCTTCTGTTCTCCAGGCTGAACACCCCCAACTCCATTTCTCTTCTCTCTCTGTTCTTGGCTCTTTCTAAACTTTTAGGCTCAGAATATTCTTTTTTGACAACAAAATGCTGTTGCAGAGTTGATTTTATGAGGAGCATATCAGTTTGAGAGGTGCCCTGGTTTTGGAACCGCTGCAGCATGAAGCTTTTCCGTGTAATCTCATGGCAGTGTTGACCCACATGGATGAAAATAGACTGCTTTAGTCCTTGACCAAATTTGGAATTAGCCTGTCTGCCCCCAGGGGGTTTGTCCATGGCTGCAGCTTAGAGAGTGACAGGTTGATATAAATGATTGCCACCATTCCCACTCCATGTTTGAAATGCAGAAAATGACTTCCTTTCCCCAGTGCCAGGAATAATCAAGTGCAGAGAAGGAAGGCTTCTTTTTTGAGGCCATTTCCTCTCAGTCTCTGGGATGGGCACTTTATGATACTTTCTCAGATGTGTACTCTGCCCTGGTGAGACCTGCAGTGCTGTGTCCAGTTCTGGCTCCCCAGTTTAAGAGGGACAGAGAGGCACTGGAGAGTGTCCAAGGGAGGCTACAAGGATGCTGAAGGGACTGGAGCAGTCTGTGATGAGGAGAGGCTGAGAGCCCTGGGGCTGTTCAGTCTGGACAAGAGAAGGCTGAGAGGGATCTGATCAATGCCTATCAATAGCTGAGGGCTGGGGGTCAGGATGAAGGTGCCAGGCTGTTTCAGTGGTGTCCTGTGGTAGAACAAGGAGCAAGAGGTATGAGCTGCAAGCAAAGAAGTTCCACCTCAGCATGAGGAGAAACTTCAGTACAGTAAGAGTGCTGGACCCCTGGAGCAGGCTGCCCAGAGGTTGTGGAGTCTCCTTCTCTGGAGCCTTTCTAGACCCATCTGGATGTGTTCCTGGGTGACCTGGTGTAGGTGACCCTGCTCTGGCAGGCAGGTTGGACTCAATGGTCCCCAGAGGTCCCTTCAACCCCCTACCCTTCTGTGAATCTGTGATTTGTGTAACATATTTATCCAGACACAACCTTCTCTAACTGCTCACTTTGCAAGCATGCTCCTGCTGGGCAGGACATTTTTGCATGGCTTTGTCTTGCAGGTGATTGCTTGTGCATAAATGCCCAGCTCAGGTCCCTGGTAACTTGCTTGTGCAGCAGTCAGTGCATTGTGTGCATGGCAGGTGTGGGTTAGCATGGTGAGGAGGGAGGGGTGATGCACTCTGCAGAGGGGTTGCCAGGAGAAAGGCAGGTGCCAGAGGAAGCCCTCTTTGGAAAGAGCTTGCCAGCTAACAACTGTGCCAGGCTGCAGCGTGGGTGCTGCACTTTGGCCATGGCAACCCCAGGCAGAGCTACAGGCTGGGGTCAGAGTGGCTGAGAGCTGCCAAACAGAGAGGGACCTGGGGGTGCTGATTGACAGCTGCCTGAACATGAGCCTGCAGTGTGCCCAGGTGGCCAAGAAGGCCAAGGGCATCCTGGCCTGCATCAGGAAGAGTGTGGCCAGCAGGAGCAGGGAGGTCATTGTGCCCCTGTACTCTGCATTGGTTAGGCCACACCTTGAGTCCTGTGTCCAGTTCTGGGCTCCTCAGTTTAAGAAGAACATTGAGAGACTTGAAGGTGTCCAGAGAAGGGCAACAAGGCTGGGGAGAGGCCTTGAGCACAGCCCTGTGAGGAGAGGCTGAGGGAGCTGGGGTTGCTTAGCCTGGAGAAGAGGAGGCTCAGGGGAGACCTCATTACTCTCTACAACTACCTGAAGGGAGGTTGTAGCCAGGTGGGGGTTGGTCTCTCCTCTCAAGCAAGCAGCACCAGAACAAGAGGACACAGTCTCAAGCTGTGCCAGGGGAGGTTTAGGCTGGAGGTGAGGAGAAAGTTCTTCACTGAGAGTTGTTAGCCATTGGGATGTGCTGCCCAGGGAGGTGGTGGAGTCCCCATCCCTGGAGGTGTTCAAGAGGGGATTGGATGTGGCACTTGGTGCCATGGTCTAGCCATGAGGTCTGTGGTGCCAGCTTGGACTCCATGATCCTCGAGGTCTCTTCCAACCTTGGTGATACTGTGCAAGGGATTCATGAAGTCGATTGCCTATGAAACGTGAGCTCTGTTTTGTGCAGATAAGGACACAGTGAATAAGATGAGAGACCTGCGGATGAAGGCTGAAGATTACGAGGTGGTGAAGGTGATTGGCAGAGGAGCATTTGGGGAGGTGCAGCTGGTAAGTTCCCTTCCCCTTTGGCCATTGCAATATGTGGGGTGGCATTTGCTCCCCTGAGCAGTATTCAGGCTATGGGCTCTTACTAACACCTTTGGCTCTGTCACATTTGATTCCTTCCTGTCTCCTGGGGATGTTTTGGAGAATGTCACATTCCAGTACCCTTGACGTGGACAAGCCCTTGCCTGGCACTGCAGTCCTGCTCCTGCATTACAGTCAGCTGGAATGTGCACTCCTCATCAGCCAGCACAGGAGCCTTGGCTGCTCTGTGTGGGGATAGTTGAACAGATGTCTAGGGCTGGAAAGATTTCTGCCAGTTCAGGGCCTGCACCAGATTTCTGTGGGCTGCCTCCCCCAGATGAGTGCTGTGTAGTGTTTGTGATGGGTTAGCAGCCAGGCTGCTTTTATCCTGCTTTATTAGATGGAGAGCTGGGGGAAGAAACTGGAAATACAGCAGCAGGTTTACATCTGTGCTTGCTGATGACCCCTGGTAAATGCTCATGGTTTTCACAGCATTTGCCAGGTGCCAGAATTGGTCCTTTGAAAGACACAGAGGTGAACGTTCCAGAGTGACTGCAGTGGACAATGGATAGTCCTAGCAAGTGTTTTAGGAGCAATGCCTCTGTGGTCAGATGCTGGAATGTGATTGTTCTGTAGGCTTAGAGTATCTAATGCTTGATTGCAAATGTGAAGAGTCACAGAATTATCTTGTTTGGAAAAGCCCTGCAAGATCATCAGTCCAACATCAACCCAGCCCCACCATGGCCATCAAACCCTGGCCCCAAGGGCCATGGCCACAGCTCTCTGGAACACCTCCAGGGATGGGGACTCCACCACCTCCCTGGGCAGCCTCTGCCAAGCCCTGACCACTCTCGCAGTAAAGAAATTCTTCCCCATCTTCAACCTAAGCCTCCCCTGGCACAATTCCAGGCTCTTTCCTCTCTTTCTGTCACCTGAGACTAGGGAGCAGAGCCCAACCCCCAGCTCACTGCAGCCTCCTGTCAGGGAGCTGCAGAGAGCAATGAGGTCTCCCTCAGCCTCCTCTTCTCCACACTCAACACCCCCAGCTCCCTCAGCTGCTCCTCCCCAGCCCTCTTCTCCAGACCCTTCCCCAGATTGGTTACCCTTCTCTGGAGCTGCTCCAGCCTCTCAATGTCCTTCTGGGAGTGCGTGCCCCAGAACTGACCCCAGGGCTCAAGGTGTGGCCTCCCCAGTGCTGAGTTTGATTCGGGTTGCTCACTAGTGAGGCAGGCAGAGCAAACCATGGTGGTGTTCTTCATGTGCTCAGGTGGCAAAGTGCTGTGTTCTGGATCTTGTGTTTGTCTCCACAGGTGAGGCACAAGTCCTCCAGGAGAGTGTATGCTATGAAGCTCCTGAGCAAGTTTGAGATGATCAAAAGATCAGATTCTGCATTCTTCTGGGAGGAAAGGGATATCATGGCCTTTGCTAACAGTCCCTGGGTTGTTCAGGTATGGTGCTGCTCTTTCACAAATCCTGGAAGTACATCATGGGGTGGCTCTGTGACAGCCCTGCGGGGCTGGGGATTCCCTGCTTTCACCTGCAGCTTCTCAGAGCCCCTTTTGGTCTGTGGGGGTCTGGGGGGGAAATCCCTGGCTGCCCCGAGGCAGGCTGCACACAGCAAGGGGCAGGCAGCAGGCTTGCTCCAGACCCTGCTGGGCTGTAACATTTCCAGATAAGTTGCTCTGTTTGTTCTTAAAGCTCTTTGCCAGGGAGCTCCTGGTGAGCCTGTGCTGTGGTTCTCCATCCAGCACAACATGGAGATAAGCTTCAAGCACAGCTCCCTGTGAGTTCCACTGCACAGCATGCCCACTTGGGTTATTTTGCTCTCCCTCTGTCACTGACCGTTGCTGGGATGTGCTGCTGCCTTTAAGCCCTGAGGAGTGTGCCTGAAGCCGTCCTCATGCGCTGTGTGCTCTTGGGTCATGTCAGTGGTTCTTACCCTAGGCCATGGGCATGCTTCTGGTAGGTTACAACTGAGCACAGTCATTCGAGATGGAGACGAGGCAGAGAGGTGACTGCACCCCCCTGTGCCTCCCCCTCCCCCCTGCGACTGCCCCCCCGGGAATTCCCCCCCTGTGACTGCCCCCCCTGTGACTGCTCCCCCCTGTGACTGCCCCTCCTGTGACTGCCCCCCCCGTGACTGCCCCTCCTGTGACTGCCCCCCCTGTGACTGCCCCTCCTGTGACTGCCCCCTGTGACTGCCCCCCCTGTGACTGCCCCCCCTGTGACTGCTCCCCCCTGTGACTGCCCCTCCTGTGACTGCCCCCCCTGTGACTGCTCCCCCCTGTGACTGCCCCCCCTGTGACTGCCCCCTGTGACTGCCCCTCCTGTGACTGCTCCCCCCTGTGACTGCCCCTCCTGTGACTGCCCCCTGTGACTGCCCCTCCTGTGACTGCCCCCCCTGTGACTGCCCCCCCCGTGACTGCCCCTCCTGTGACTGCCCCCCCTGTGACTGTCTCGAGGTGACTGCTTCACTGTCACTGCATCCTGTCACTGCCTCACTGGCACTTCCTCACCGACTGCATCTCTGTGACTGCATCACTTTCACTGCCTCACATTCACTGCCTCACTGACTGCATTTGTGACTGCATCCTGTCACTGCCTCACTGACTGCATCTGTGACTGCATCCTGTCACTGCCTCACTGACTGCATCTCTGTGACTGCATCCTGTCACTGCCTCACTGACTGCATCTGTGACTGCATCCTGTCACTGCCTCACTGACTGCATTTGTGACTGCATCCTGTCACTGCCTCACTGACTGCATCTGTGACTGCATCCTGTCACTGCCTCACTGACTGCATCTCTGTGACTGCATCCTGTCACTGCCTCACTGACTGCATCTGTGACTGCATCCTGTCACTGCCTCACTGACTGCATCTGTGACTGCATCCTGTCACTGCCTCACTGACTGCATCTCTGTGACTGCATCCTGTCACTGCCTCACTGATTGCATCTCTGTGACTGCATCCTGTCACTGCCTCACTGACTGCATCTGTGACTGCATCCTGTCACTGCCTCACTGACTGCATCTCTGTGACTGCATCCTGTCACTGCCTCACTGACTGCATCTCTGTGACTGCATCCTGTCACTGCCTCACTGACTGCATCTGTGACTGCATCCTGTCACTGCCTCACTGACTGCATCTGTGACTGCATCCTGTCACTGCCTCACTGACTGCATCTCTGTGACTGCATCCTGTCACTGCCTCACTGACTGCATCTCTGTGACTGCATCCTGTCACTGCCTCACTGACTGCATCTCTGTGACTGCATCCTGTCACTGCCTCACTGTGACTGCCTCACTGACTGCATCTCTGTGACTGCATCACTTTCACTGCCTCACATTCACTGCCTCACTGGCTGCATCTCTTGTGACTGCATCCTGTCACTGCCTCACTGACTGCATCTCTTGTGACTGCATCCTGTCACTGCCTCACTGACTGCATCTCTTGTGACTGCATCCTGTCACTGCCTCACTGACTGCATCTCTGTGACTGCATCCTGTCACTGCCTCACTGACTGCATCTCTGTGACTGCATCCTGTCACTGCCTCACTGACTGCATCTCTGTGACTGCATCCTGTCACTGCCTCACTGACTGCATCTGTGACTGCATCCTGTCACTGCCTCACTGACTGCATCTCTGTGACTGCATCCTGTCACTGCCTCACTGACTGCATCTCTGTGACTGCATCCTGTCACTGCCTCACTGACTGCATCTCTGTGACTGCATCCTGTCACTGCCTCACTGACTGCATCTGTGACTGCATCCTGTCACTGCCTCACTGACTGCATCTGTGACTGCATCCTGTCACTGCCTCACTGACTGCATCTCTGTGACTGCATCCTGTCACTGCCTCACTGACTGCATCTGTGACTGCATCACTGTCACTGCCTCACTGACTGCATCTGTGACTGCATCCTGTCACTGCCTCACTGACTGCATCTCTGTGACTGCATCCTGTCACTGCCTCACTGACTGCATCTGTGACTGCATCCTGTCACTGCCTCACTGACTGCATCTGTGACTGCATCCTGTCACTGCCTCACTGACTGCATCTCTGTGACTGCATCCTGTCACTGCCTCACTGACTGCATCTCTGTGACTGCATCCTGTCACTGCCTCACTGACTGCATCTGTGACTGCATCCTGTCGCTGCCTCACTGACTGCATCTGTGACTGCATCCTGTCACTGCCTCACTGACTGCATCTGTGACTGCATCCTGTCACTGCCTCACTGACTGCATCTCTGTGACTGCATCCTGTCACTGCCTCACTGACTGCATCTGTGACTGCATCCTGTCACTGCCTCACTGACTGCATCTCTGTGACTGCATCCTGTCACTGCCTCACTGACTGCATCTGTGACTGCATCCTGTCACTGCCTCACTGACTGCATCTGTGACTGCATCCTGTCACTGCCTCACTGACTGCATCTGTGACTGCATCCTGTCACTGCCTCACTGACTGCATCTCTGTGACTGCATCCTGTCGCTGCCTCACTGACTGCATCTCTGTGACTGCATCCTGTCACTGCCTCACTGACTGCATCTGTGACTGCATCCTGTCACTGCCTCACTGACTGCATCTCTGTGACTGCATCCTGTCACTGCCTCACTGACTGCATCTGTGACTGCATCCTGTCACTGCCTCACTGACTGCATCTGTGACTGCATCACTTTCACTGCCTCACTGACTGCATCTCTGTGACTGCATCCTGTCACTGCCTCACTGACTGCATCCTGTCACTGCCTCACTGACTGCATCTGTGACTGCATCCTGTCACTGCCTCACTGACTGCATCTCTGTGACTGCATCCTGTCACTGCCTCACTGTGACTGCCTCACTGATTGCATCTCTGTGGCTGCATCTCTGTGACTGCATCCTGTTGCTGCCTCACATTCACTGCCTCGCTGTGACTGCATCCTGTTGCTGCCTCACTATCACTGTCTCACTCTCACTGCCTCACTGTGACTGCCTTGCTGTAATGCATCACTGCATGGCACTCACTGTCCAGCAGTGCTTAGATAATTTGCAGTAAGTTTCAAATCAGGAAAGTTCAATCTCCTTGCAGTGCTTGTGTTGAGCAGAGCTTGGACAGCTGCTGGGGCAATGCTGTTAGTCACCTGGGTACAATTTAGACCCTTTCAGTGTTTAGGCATAGAATTCCATATTTAGACTTTCTGCAGGAGAAATACCTTGACAATAGGCCAATCAATATTTAGTGCCAACACAACCAGGACCAAGCAGGTGTTTGTGTCACAGCAGGTTTACAAACCTGTCCCCTAGGATCCCAGTGGTAAGGAAGAGTTTTGTCCTTTATTGCACCAAGGGAAGACCTGGCTGACACTGACTCTGGAGAGGAATCCTCTGTAAGGCAGTCTGCTGGGTGATGCAGAGTTGCTGTAGCAGTTGTTACAGTTCTGTTCCTCTCTAAATCACTTTGCACAGAAATTCCTTGGATTTCCAACAAGCACAAGATCAAAGACAGCCAGAACATTCGTGGATTCAGAGAATGGTTTGGGTTGGAAGGGGCCTTGAATGTTACCTAATTCCATCCCCCTGCCATGGGCAGGGACACCTTCCATTAGCCCTGGCTGCTCAAGACCTCATTCAACTGGGGCTTGAACACCTCCAGGGAGGAGACAGCCACAGCCTCCCTGGGCAGCCTGTGCCAGAGTCTCCCCACCCTCACTGCAAAGAATTTCTTCCTCATCTCCAGTCTCAATCTCCCCTCTCCCAGCTCAAAGCCACTGTCCCTCATCCTGGCACTCCCAGCCCTTGGGCAGAAGTCCCTCCCATGCTCTCCTCTAGCCCCCTTCAGGTACTAGAAGGCTGCTCTGAGGTCTCCCTGGAGCCTTTTCTTCAGGCTGAACAGTCCCAACCCTCTCAGCCTGGCCCCACAGGGGAGGTTCTGCAGCCCTCTGATCTTTGTGGCCACCTCTGGACCCTCTCTTTGTGCTGGAGCACCAGAGCTGGAGGCAGTGCTGCAGGTGGGGGCTGAGCAGAGCAGAGCAGAGGGGCAGAATCCCCTCCCTGTGCTGCTGCTCTCCCTGCTCTGGCTGCAGCTCAGCACTCAGCTGGCTCTGGGCTGCCAGGGACCAGTGCTGGCTCCTGGGGAGTTTGTCACCACCTGACACTCCCAAGGCCTTCTCCTGCAGGCTGCTCTCCAGCCACTCCTCCCCCAGGCTGGCTTTGTTGTTTGACTTCTGTTTTGTGAGTGCTGTTGTGTGTGATTGCTGTCCACAGCTGTTTTATGCCTTCCAAGACGACCGTTACCTCTACATGGTGATGGAGTACATGCCGGGGGGGGACCTGGTGAACCTGATGAGCAACTACGACGTCCCGGAGAAGTGGGCAAGGTTTTACACTGCTGAGGTTGTGCTTGCATTGGATGCAATTCACTCCATGGGGTTTATACACAGGTGAGGAAAAAAAGTGTTGCTGCATGGTGGTGTTTTGTTCCTGGTTCTGCCAGAGGGACTTCAGGAGTTGTTCAGGCAGCTTAAACATTTGTGCTGGTACTGCATTATTATTTCACAGTGATTCCACCTTGCAGCTTCTGTCAGGCAAGTCTGAGGTGATACAGACAAGGCAAGGGTTTCTGCAGGCTGATGGTCCTCAGCTTGGGGAGTAGTGACACTGCCCTGCTTATCAAGAAAGAACTCCAAGCTCCCAAATGGTGCTTCTCTTCTGATTAGAAAGAGCTGGGTTGGGACTTTGCTAGCAGCAGTATCCACTGTTAGGAATGATCAGTTCTCTGCTCTGTGTCTGAATAGAATAGAATAGAATAGAATAGAATAGAATAGAATAGAATAGAATAGAATAGAATAGAATAGAATAGAATAGAATAGAATAGAATAGAATAGAATAGAATAGAATAGAATAGAATAGAATAGAATAGAATAGAATAGAATAGAATAGACCAGACCAGCCACAGTGAGCCATGCAACCAGGGTCTGTGAACAGTGGGAGGGGAATCTCCCAGCCACATGGAAGGGACAAGATGGGAAATTGAAGTGCAGAGCAAATGGGGCAGGGCTGAGTTTCTCTTGCTCTAAGGTGCAGTGGAGTCACTTCTCAGGTGGAGAATATTTCATCTTGGTATTTGAAGTGTTGTATGCTGATAGCTTTGAATTGCTCCAATAGAGCAGAAGAATTAATTACTTTCAGCAGAGCAATAATGTTTTCCAGATGAAAATAGAAGGGTTTGAGTAAGAGACAGAACATAAACTCTGAGCTATTTGCCCAGAAGAGCAGGGTTAGCTCCTGAGCTTCCTCTGAAACCAAGATCAAACCAAACTGCTAATCCCTGGCCTGGGCAGGGTCTGGAGCATCAGGAGTTGTGGAGCTGTGCCATATCCAGCAGATGAATGATCTGGCTGCACAGCTGTGTTGCAGACTGCAGAAAGCAGGCAGCAGAAGCTGCCAGCACCCCACTGAGGCTTCTTTTACTGACAGTGTAGATTCTGACAGCAGCAGTTGTTTGGGAATTTGTTTTCCACTGCAGTTATCCTGCTCAAGCCTGAGGACTGAAAGGAGACTGATGAAAATGTGGCTCACTGCTTAGTGGGGCAGGGACACAGTGACAGGGGGCATGGAAATGGCCAAGGCTGCTGCTCTTACCTTAGCCCTTGCTGACCAGGGCTGCTTCCCAGTCACTCAGCTCCTGTGCCTGGTGGCAGAGCATTGCTGTGGCAGAGCAGAGGAAGGTCAAGCTGAGTCCCAGTGCAAACTGAACACAAACATGCCCAAGGGACCAGGTGGATGTACCAGGGGTCATGTGGGGCTGGCCAGTGTCTTTACTGTCACCTTGGAAAGGCTGCTGCAAGGGGGAAATTCCTGATAAGTGGAAAGAAACAAGTTGCACACTCACCTTGCCCTGAGAGGGGAAGGGGGGAAGGGAGCAGGGGAGCTGCAGGCTGGTCAGCCTGAGGGTCATCTTTGGGAATCTTATGGAGTAAATCCTGAGGGAACCATTTCCAAGCATGTGAATGGGAAGGTGGTTTGGCACACTCTGCAGGGATTTGCCAAGGGTACCTCATGCTTTAGCCACCCAGTAGCCTTCTGTGATGAGAGGATGGGCTTCATGGTGAGGGGAGAGCCATCTGTGTGCTTTGCCTTGACTTTGGCAAGGTTTTAGCAGTAGCCAGGTGAGAGGTAAAGGACTGTGCTCAGGCAGCAGTCAGCTACCCACAGATCCTCAGATGGCTGGCACTGAGCCCAGTGCTGTGTTTTCATTCACACCATGAGCAGTGTTCAGCTGAGACAGAAGGCATCAGCCACCAGCTGCCCAGCAGCACCTCGTGGGTAAGGTGCAGCCAGACTTGAAGGTGCACACTGAAAAGAGGAAAGGCAGCAAGGGACACAAGTGGCAGCAGGGGAATTTCTAGCTGCTCATTAGGAAATGGTTTTTGTTCTTTATGAGAGTGGTCAAACAGTGGAAGAAAGTTGTAGAGTGGCTGTGGAATCTTCACCCTTGAGAAAAGTCCCAGCTGGAGTGGATTTGACCCTGAGGAACCTAACAGAGCTTTGAAGTTGAATCTAACTTTGTTATCTGCACTTTGCTCAGGCACTTGAAGCACTGCTCTGACAAAAGTCCTTCCCAAGCCAGAGTGTTCTCTATGTGTACAGATACATCTGCACTGCACCTTGGTTCACAGTTACTCTCCTTTGACACCTCCCAACAAGATTCAGCTGCTCAAGGCCTCATCCAAACTGGCCTTGAACATCCCCAGGGAGGAGGCAGCCACAGCCTTCCTGGGCAGCCTGTGCCAGAGTCTCACCATCCTTGTACTGAAGAACTTCCTCCTCAGCTCCAGTCTAACCCTGCTCTGCCTCAGCCTCAAATCCTTCCTCCTTGTCCTGCCTCCAGACACCCTCAGGAGAAGTCCTGCTGCAGCCTTCCTGCAGGATTCCTTCAGGTCCTGGCAGGCAGCTCTAAGGTCCCCCTGGAGTCTCTCTTCTCCAGGCTGCACACCCCCAGCTCCCTCAGCCTGTGCTCACAGCAGAGCTGCTCCAGCCCTGGGATTATCCTTGTGGCCTCCTTTGGACTGGCTCCAACAGTTCAGCATCAGTGTTGAGGTTTGTTAAACTGGGTGACTTCAGAGCATGTTCCCAGATCCATTCTGATTGCTGGCAGTGGCTGTAGCTCAGCAGTCCATGCTGGACATGATATTCAGAGCAGGCAGGAGGAACATTGTCCTTTCATGTTGGTGTTTTCCCTTGCTGTGCTGCTTCTAAAGAACACTTAATGCCTTTTTTCCCCCATAAATGAAGCTGAGTTCCTGACTGGTAAACAAATCCTTTTCTCCTTTCAGAGATGTGAAGCCTGATAATATGCTGCTGGATAAAGCTGGTCATTTAAAACTAGCAGATTTTGGTACTTGTATGAAGATGAACAAGGTAAACATGGTTTTCATTTCACCCTTCTGTTTGTGGAAAAGAAAATATGCTGCAAACCTTTCAGCTAGATGAGGAGAGTTGAACATTCCACTCTGTCCCCATTCCTGTTCTTCATGCATCCTACTCAAGGCCAGGAGTGGCTCTTAAGTAAGGACTGGCTCAGCTTTGATGCTGCTTCCTAGAGAAACTTCCTGGAGTCAAGCTTTTGCTCATCTCTGGATGCTTTGGGTTGTTGAAGTGCTTGGTGTCACAGGTTGAGTTTTAATCTGCTGCTATTCAAACCATCCTGGCTCGCCCCAGCCTCAAGGCAAGGGTGCTGGCTGGAGCAGGGTGTGATGGGCTTGAAGTCTGGATTGTGACATGGGAGGCTTCCTGTTCCAGTTGCTGCTTTTGGGTTCCAGGTTTTGGGTGTTGGCTCTCCTGCTGGGATGGCAGCAGGAGGGGGAGGGCTGAAGCAGTAGCTCCCTGGCTTGGGATTTCAGCTCACTGCTTTCTGCTTGCTGCTGTGCATTTTCTGCAGTAGGCTAAGGTCATTGTGCATTGTGTTAGCTCATTGGTGGCAAACCTTTATCTAACTCAGCTCTTTATCTTAACCTGGAGGGTTTGTGTGTTACTGTCCCTCACTTGTGTGCTGCAGGGAAAAGGCTGTGGCAAAGCATCACACCTGGGTGTCAGAAGGGAATGTGAAGGAGTGAGATTGTTTTAATTGTCTGTCAGTAAGGAAAGAACCAAAACTGCTGAACAAGTCCCTGACCCTCAGTGGTACTTGGTCAGTCAAATGCTGATGTGGAAGAGGGGCAAGTCTGGAGGAAGCCTGTCAGAGTGGCAGGGATTCTTGAGTTTTAAACAGGGATTCTGAGGTCACTCTGAAAGTTCAATTTACAGCAGGGCTTCACATCCTGTGCAGTGCTGCTGCTCCCTGCAGAAACCTCAGCTTGCTTTGTGTCAGCCTGCACTTACACGTGAGGAAGGGACCTGCACCTACACATGGGGAAGGGACCTGCACCTACACATGGGGAAGGGACCTGCACCTACACATGGAGGAGGGACTTGCACCTACACATGGGGAAGGGACCTGCACCTACACATGGGGAAGGGACCTGCACCTACACATGGAGGAGGGACTTGCACCTACACATGGGGAAGGGACCTGCACTTACACATGGGGAAGGGACCTGCACCTACACATGGGGAAGGGACTTGCACCTACACATGGGGAAGGGACCTGCACCTACACATGGGGAAGGGACCTGCACCTACACATGGAGGAGGGACTTGCACCTACACATGGGGAAGGGACCTGCACTTACACATGGGGAAGGGACCTGCACTTACACATGGGGAAGGGACTTGCACCTACACATGGGGAAGGGACCTGCACCTACACATGGAGGAGGGACCTGCACCTACACATGGGGAAGGGACCTGCACTGTGTGGTGCTTAATGGAGTCTGTGCAATGTGGGCCTTGTGTTCTCAGGGTGTGCCAGGAGCTCTGAGTGTATCACTGCTTAGCTGCTTTGCCACAAATGAAAGGCACCAGTGAAACCCAAGTGCAGGCTGTGCAGGGAGTTGCCTCAAGTTGCAAAAATCCGCTTCATGAGAACAACTGAAACAAAATTTGGCTTTGTTTTGACTTAATACAGACTTAGCTGTGACTGATTGAGTTAATTAATGCAGATTTATCTGTGACTGACTGAGTTTATTAACTCAGATTTATTTGTCACTGAGTTCACTAATTCAGATTGACCTGTGACTGAGTTCTTACCAATGAGGAGCTTTCAAAAGCAGCAAACCATTGTCCTGCTGTTTGAGCTGTAAGAAGAAAAAGAAAAGTGATTGCAAAGCTTTGCTGTCTGTGGCAGGGCAGCAGCCCACCTGTGCCAGGGCAGCAGCCCACCTGTGCCAGCCACACGTCGCTCTGCGCTGTGCTGAGCAAAGCTTGCTGAGGAGTCTCCAGCCCAGCCTTGGCTTCCTCTGCTCTTCTGAGAGAGAAAGCTTTTTCTGAGGGGGGAGCCCCTGCCCAGCATGGGAGCTTCATTTAGGTGCACTCTGGGCTAGCTGCATGTGCAACATCAGGGTTGTGTTCCCTTAGCTCTCTAGCTTCATGCTCTCCTGGAGGGTTGTTTCAGAGGTGCCTGAAAGGCACAGGCAGGAGCCATGTGGCTGCAGCTTCAGCTGGCTCCAGTGTGACTGACCTGTGTTCTGCCAGCCCTTTCTTAGAGCTGTGAGAGCATCAAATGCTTTTTTCACCCCTTAACTGTCTTGAAGTCTGTCTGCTTAGAGGGTCAAAGCCCTGTCTACTTTTAGTCTTCCTGGGATTAAGTATATTGGGTTGGAGGTGAAAAACTGGCACTTAGCTGACCCTGATATTGACCCATTGATGCCAGCAGAGGCTTTCTGGGCTCATTGTCCATCCTGTCACTTGTTGTGGCACAGGCAGGGTGGCTAGGCAGGGTTCAGAGGGCTTAGGTGCAATTCTGATGAACTGAGGCTTTTAAAGTAACTTCTCCTGCCAGGCCTGGTGCTTTCTTCTGGCTTCAGTAGCTTAGGACTGGGAAATGTTGAGCTAGCCCTTCGGGAGAGGGAGGTTGTCATTGACCTGTGGGTGCTGGTTAGGCTGTGGCTCTTACTGTGGGGGCTGGCTGCTCCCCTCTCCCTGCAGGAGGGCATGGTACGATGTGACACAGCGGTGGGCACACCAGACTACATCTCTCCGGAGGTGCTGAAGTCCCAGGGCGGCGATGGTTACTATGGGCGAGAGTGTGACTGGTGGTCCGTTGGAGTCTTCCTGTATGAGATGCTTGTAGGTGAGTAGCAGCAGGGCTGACCACCCTGCTCACCTACACTGCCTCTGAAAATCTCTCTTCTGTGTAACTGTGCCATTTGTTACTCTCCTGGCTGTGGTTTGCTGATGTATACAGCATGTGGTTTTGCACCACTCTGGCACCGTGCTGAAATGTTTGTCCTTGTGCACTGAGTTGCTCCTGTAGCTCAAATATTCTCAATCAAGCCTACAACACTCTTGGATCCACTTTCTGATTTTTCAGGTGATACACCTTTCTATGCAGATTCTTTGGTGGGCACCTACAGTAAGATCATGAACCATAAGAACTCCCTGACCTTCCCTGACGACAATGACATTTCCAAAGAGGCAAAAAACCTCATTTGTGCCTTTTTGACTGATAGGTAAGAGTGAAACTTCACGTGAAGGCAAGCCTTCCTTAAGAGAATTTCTTGTGTTGAACTCCTGTGTGTGTATATGTGTGGGTTTGGTGTGGGTTTCCTAACCACTCAACAGAAGAAAGTATCTGGGAGAGGAGTTGCCACTGGTGGTTGCTGCTCCTTATGGCAGTAGTGTCTGTAGTGGGGGAAGGGAAAGGGTCCTGCTCTGGACATGTCTGCCCTGAAAATGTAGGCTGAGTACACAGTGTGCCTCCTCAGCAGCAGCTGCTCTTCCCTTGGTCTGTGTTGCATGGTGGTGAGGAGTATGCAAACCAGATTCCTTCTGGATAAAGCTAAAGCAAGAGATGCATTTTAGGAGTGCCCTGAGCTCATATTGGGCAGAGAGGATCAGGGTGGAGCCAGCCCAGAGGAAGCCCACCTGGAGAGTGGCTGTTAGGCCTCTTACACTTTGTCTGGACTCCTGTTGTACTTATTGAGAGCTGCTGCTGCAGAGGAGGGGCTGCAGCACTGCCTGGGTCAGGACTCCTGTTGTACCTGTGCTGCCTATTGAGAGCTGCTGCTGCAAAGGAGGAGCTGCAGCACTGCCAGGGTCAGGACTCCTGTTGTACCTGTGCTGCCTATTGAGAGCTGCTGCTGCAGAGGAGGGGCTGCAGCATGGCCTGGGTCAGGACTCCTGTTGTACCTGTGCTGCCTATTGAGAGCTGCTGCTGCAGAGGAGGGGCTGCAGCATGGCCTGGGTCAGGACTCCTGTTGTACCTGTGCTGCCTATTGAGAGCTGCTGCTGCAAAGGAGGAGCTGCAGCACTGCCTGGGTCAGGACTCCTGTTGTACCTGTGCTGCCTATTGAGAGCTGCTGCTGCAGAGGAGGAGCTGCAGCACTGCCAGGGTCAGGACTCCTGTTGTACCTGTGCTGCTTATTGAGAGCTGCTGCTGCAGAGGAGGGGCTGCAGCACTGCCAGGGTCAGGACTCCTGTTGTACCTGTGCTGCCTATTGAGAGCTGCTGCTGCAAAGGAGGGGCTGCAGCACTGCCTGGGTCAGGACTCCTGTTGTACCTGTGCTGCCTATTGAGAGCTGCTGCTGCAAAGGAGGGGCTGCAGCACTGCCAGGGTCAGGACTCCTGTTGTACCTTGCTGCCTATTGAGAGCTGCTGCTGCAAAGGAGGAGCTGCAGCACTGCCTGGGTCAGGACTCCTGTTGTACCTGTGCTGCTTATTGAGAGCTGCTGCTGCAAAGGAGGGGCTGCATAGGAGTCAGACAGCAGCATGGAGAAAATGGACCCTAGCTGCTGCTCAGCAGCTGCCTGCCCAGTCTGTGATGCTGGAAACAGTAGCAGAAGGGCTTCATTTGGACCAGACTTACAACTAGTGCTGATAGAATAGTTTTAGTTGGGAAAGATCTTTAAAATCAAGTCCAACCATTAACCCAGCACTGCCAAGTCCACCACTAAACCATGTCCCCCAGCACCACATCTGCACAGCTTTTAAATGCCTCTAGGGATGGAGACTCCGCCACTTGTACCTGCTGTGCTTCCATAGATACCTTCATATGTCAGCTTTGGGATGTGTCTGTTTCTTACTTTAGTGTGAGAGGTAATTTTTTGTCTGTGTTGTTGGATGATGCCTTGGACTGAGCCTTTCTTTGGGAGCTGTGTTTGTGCTCTGTGCTTAACCCAAATGCTCTTCCACAGGGAAGTGAGGCTGGGCCGCAACGGTGTGGAAGAGATCAAGCGGCATCTGTTCTTCAAAAACGACCAGTGGGCTTGGGAGACCCTCAGAGACAGTGAGTGTGGGGCTTGGCTTGGCACAGGCACCTGCCCTGCTTGCTGGCTCTTTGGAATGGAATGTAAATGGTCATTTGCTCTCCACTAAGGAAAGAGATTTCCTTAGACACCAGAGAGAAGCTCTCCCCTGCCGAGCTCTTGGTTGTGTCACTGAACAGCGCGGTGATCATCACCATCCAATTCTGCTCTCTTTCCAGCTGTAGCACCAGTTGTGCCTGACTTGAGCAGTGACATTGACACTAGTAACTTTGATGATCTGGAAGAAGACAAAGGAGAGGAAGAAACCTTTCCCATACCCAAAGCATTCGTGGGCAACCAGCTTCCTTTTGTTGGCTTTACCTACTACAGCAACCGTCGGTGAGTGTGCAGTGAGCAGGCCAGGGCTGTGCTGCTGCAGCACTCTGCCTGCCCTACCAACCAGGGACAAGCACTGCCAGATTTGCACTAATAATTCCAAATCCTAACAGGTGGTACTCTTTCTCCCTTGGATAATGATAGATAGTACCTTCAAGCATCACCCTGGGTTTGTATATGTCTTGTTCTGCATGAAGTAGATGATGTAGTGGTGCTGCAGAAGCTAAGCAAGAAAAACCAACTGTGGTTGCTGCTGGACAGCAAAGCACTGAGTTGTGTCTAGCATTGTGGAGCAGGGATGCAGTCACAGACTGCATCAGGTTGGAAGAAACCCTCAAAGGTCATCTTGTCTAACACCCCTACAGTCAGTAAGGACACCTTCAGCTCATCCAGGGCCACATCAAGTCTGATCTTGAAATGTCTCCAGGGATGGGGCCTCAACCACATCCCTGGGCAACCTGTTCCTGTGTCTCACCACCCTCATTGTGCAGAACTTCCTCCTGATGTCAACCTAAATCTGCCCTGCTCCAGCTTCAAACCAGTGCCCTTATCCTATCCCCACAGGCCCTTCTGAACAGTGCCTCCCCAGCCTTGTTCTAGGTCCCCTTCAGATATAGAATGCAGCTCTGAGCTGTCCCCAGAGTCTTCTCTTCTCCAGGCTGAACAGCCCCAACTCTCTCAGCCTGTCCCCATAGGGGAGGTTCTCCATCCCTCTGACCATCTTGGTGGCCTCCTCTGGACCTGCTCCATCAGGTTCCAGTCTCTCCTGTGTTGGGGGTCCCATGGCTGGACACAGCACTGCAGGTGAGGTCTCCCCAGAGCAGAGCAGAGGGGCAGGATCCCCTCTCTTAACCTGCTCTGCTGGCCACACTGCTTTTGATGAAGCCCAAGATGTGATTCAGGAGGAGTGTGAAAGTCCCTTTGGCTTCTTGTGGTTGAATGTTCCTGAGCTGCATCTGGAGATTCCAGACTTGCCATCAGTGTTTGAGCATGGGATCAGTTAAACCCTGGCTTACTGGAAAGACATTTTCTACTTGTCTGTTATCTGCCTGATTATTTGGTGCCCCTTTTCTCTTCTTTTTAGTTTCCTTCCAAAGTAGTCAACCACTGCAGAGTGAGATTGTGATGCTTTACAGCTTCCTCTGTGCCTTAGAAGGCTTTAATTTGCATCACTTAGAAGTATATAATTGAAAATTATATTAATTCATACTTTGGAAAGCTGGGAAGGGACTTTTCACCAGGGCTTGCAGTGACAGGGTGAGGGCAATGAGTAGGGTAGGTTTAGACTGGGGATTACAAAGAAATTCTCTACAGTGAGCATGCTGAGACACTGGCACAGGTTGCCCAGAGAGGTTGTGGCTGCCCCTTGTGTTTAAGACCAGGCTGGATGAGGCCTTGAGCAAGCTGGGCTGGTGGGAGGTGTCCCTGCCCATGGCAGGGAGGTGGAACTGGATGATCTTTGGGGTCCCTTCCCACCCAACCCATTCTGTGAATCTCTGTATCTGCTGTAGCCTCTAAGCACAGCCACATCTATACTCCAAACTCTTGATGACTCTTCCCCACTTTGGAAGCTGCTGTTCATTGTAGCTGCTGTCAGTCAGGCTTGACATGATCTAAAGCTTCCAGTGCCTCATGGCAGATGGAGGTTGTTCATTGTAATAGGAAAGCCTTAAAGGAAATAAACCTGGGTTTTGTCCTTGGCTAGAGGAGCAGCCACTTCCCCAAGCTTGTGGTGAAAGGCTTTCCATCCCTGCCAAGAGCTGGGTCTCTTGTTGCTTTCTGCACAGTAAAGCACAGAGGGACTTACAAACTTTGTGCACAGCTGTGAGAGTTCAGCAGCTCACCAGTTCTGCCTGCTCCTCTGCTGTTAGTCTAGAAAGCTGTGGCTAGGTTCCTGCAAGGCAGCAGGAAGCCTTTTGAACTGTCTTAGCCAGAAGCTCAAACTGCATACAGAGGCTTCTCTACCCCCTTCACTCTTGAGGGGACAGCCTTGGTTGTTCAGAGCACTAAGTGTATTTTGTTGTCATTGCAGAATTCTTGCTACTAAGTATCATCATCACTTTGTAGGCTTGCTAGAACTTGGGGCTAGAATTTAAACACCCTGGAGGTGTTTAAGCCCAGGCTGGATGAGGCTCTGGCCAGCCTGGTCTAGTGTGGGGTGTCCCTGCCCATGGCAGGGGGGGTGGAACTAGATGATCCTTGTGGTCCCTTCCAACCCTGACTGATACTCTGAGACTATGATGATACTATGTCCTAAAATTGAGTTTTGTCCACAATCCTCTCTCGGTGTGACACTCTTGGAAAGGCCTGAAGCCACCATTCAGAGTAGTCATCCTCATTTTCATCCCTTTTTTTGCACTAGAGGAGCTCAAACGTTAGAAAAAGGACACAATGATAAAAGCAGCAGGTGAAAGGAGGAGCTTCTGCTGCTCCACACCACTGTGAGGACCCACTTGAAGTATTGTGTGGGGCCCTCAGCACAAGATGGGCATTGACCTGTGGGAGCAGCTCCAGAAGCAGAGCTGCAGAAATGGTTAAGTGGCTTTCTTCCATGAAGGAAGGATGTGGACAGTCCTGTGAGCAGGGCCTGTTGTGCCAGGACAAGGGGTGATGGATTTAAACCAGAGGGAGATTTAGACTGGAGAGGAGGAAGAAGTGTTTGCCGCTGAGATTGGTGAGACCCTGGCCCAGAGAGGTGAGAGATGTCCCATCCCTGGAACCACTCCAGGTTAGGTTCTCTGAGACTGTGAAAGCCTGTTTTAGTTGAAGATGTCCCTGGTGACTGCAGGGGGGTTGGACTAGATGACCTTTAAAGGTCCCTTTCAACCCAAAGCTTTCTATGGTTTTCTGACTGTGATTTGTCTGGGAGCAGTCCTGATGCTTAATCTGACCTTGTCTTTGCAAGTCTCTTCTTTTCCTCTCCATGATCTTTTGGAGAGGCTTCTGTGCATTTGAAACAAACCAGTAGATGAGAATCATAGAATGCCTCAGGTTGGAAGGGACCTCAGAGATTATCTACTACAACCTTCCTGCCATGGGCTGGGACACCTCTTAAGTAGTTTGGTGGCCCAAGGCCTCATCCAGTCTGGCCTTTTGAGCTTCTCAGCAACCAGCACCCCCAAGTCTCTTTCTTCATGGCTACTCTCAACCCACTCTGCACCCAGCCTGGATTTGTGCCTGAGGCTGGCCCAACCCAGGTGCAGGGCCCTGTCCTGTGACTTGTTGACCCTCATGCAGTTGGTACTGGCACACTTCTCAAGCCTGTCAAGATCCTTCTGGAGGCCACCCCTGCCCTCCAGTGAGTCCAGCAGCACACAGCTTGGTGTCATCAGCAAACCTGCTGAGGCTGCCTCAGTCCCACTGGCAGTGCTGCTGAGAGATGGACCCAGGACAGATCCCTGAGGGACTTGTCACTGGTCACCAGCTGGCCATCGAGTGGGCCATCCATCAGGCCCATGTCTCTCCATCTTACAGACCAGATGTGTCCATCTTCCTCAGTGCCTGTGCTGGAGAGCTTGCCCTTGCATCAGTCAGAGACGTTCCCATGCCCGGGTCGGTGCTCAGCCGATCAAACGCCCCAGGGATTCTGGCCTTGATTCCCCTGCCTTGTGGGAGGCAGGACACAGGCAGGGCTGGGGTGCTTTTAGAAAACATTGACCCAGAGTGAGAAGGCTGCCTCCAGGGCAAGCCTGCTGTGTGTGGAGCTCTTGGTAACCTGGGTGGAAGTTACACAACCTCTGCAAGACTTGGCTTGGTTGCTGCTACTTGTGGCATAAGTGCCCAAGTAAATATTTATGGGCTGGAGGCCAGGGAGAGTGTTGTAACCATGGGAAACAAAGATGATTTGTTTTAAATGGTTATTAAAACAAACTGATTGAACTAGGAGTTGGCAGAAGTCCTTTTTACTGCTTTGTCTTCTACTGCAGTTTTCTGCTTTGCTCTTTGCAGTAAGTGCTGTGAGGCTGCCAATTAAATGCACTTGAAGCTGTAAGTGTAATCAATAAATCATATCAGTATTTGGTTGTCCAAAAAACCATGGAGGTTGTGCTTGATGGTGATTGTCTTCTGTTTTTTCATGACCTTTCTTCTAAGCAGCCCTTCCCCTGTTGTTGCAGGTATTTAGGTGTCTCTGCAGAGAACTCCAACGACAACAGGACAGGCTGCGGCGTGGAGAAGAGTGTGGTATGGCTCACTGCTCCTCACTGCTCCTCACTGCTCCTCACTGCTCCTCACTGCTCCTCACTGCTCCTCACTGCTCTGTGGGAGGATGGGAGTACATTGCTTGAGTTCTGCACCTGAAAAAGTATTTCAGTCCTTGGAATATGGGCAATCAAGATGGAAAGTGTTGATGATGGTTACTGGACAAGCAGAGTGGCAGCTCTCTGCATAGCGCTGGCTGTCCTGGGCTGGGGTAGAGCAGCAGGGAGTGTGTGCTCTGTGCAGCTGCATTCACAGCTGGCATCTTCAGAAACACCACAGTGTTTGGGCAGTGTCTTTGGAGGGCCATAGTGACCCCAGTGTGTGCTGGCTGCATGGCAGCCCTGGAATCAGCACCTGAGTGTGATGGGAGCCTTGGGTTTGCAGCACCTTGGGCCTGTTCTGCTGTGAACTGAGTGGGAGGTGACAGATCACATACCCAGCCTGGGTGCTCTGCCCCTTCCCAGCTGCCCCCACAACTGCTGGGAATGTGATTTACTGCCTTAGCTGGTTTGGGGTTAGAGTAGAAGAGGAGCAGATGCCTAGGCACATTCCCTTCCCTCTTCAACTTGCAATGATAAGGCTTTGGTGCTCTATGGTGTTACCCAGAGAGCAGCTGCCAAGGGCAGGGGGATTGGTTATTGCTTTATTGGGCTAACTGAAGTCATTGAAGATGGAAGTGCTTTGATTTCTTTCTCTATGTTGATGTGTGCCATAAACTTTCTTTTCCTCATGGGCATGTGGCTGTTGAGACAGTGAAAAATAAAAGCAGAGCCAGCCTTGCAAATATTTGCAAACCCCTGAAGCTGTGTGCTGGCCTTTGCTTGGCTTTGAAGAGAGGGACTGGATGGCCTTGGCACAACTGGGGGGACACAGGCACCTGCATGGAGTTAACCCTCAAGGCTCCTGGCCCTGTTGCCAGCTGTATTTGAGTGTCTTGTGATTTTGCCAGTGTTGGGAGGTGAAGCTCTGGAAGGATTTGAGTGGTTTAAGTGATTCTGTCTTTACTGTGAGATGTTTTTCCTCCACTGTTCTTTCTCAGCTGTTTCTCTTTCATTCCATGCTGCACTGACCACGGTAATGTTGACACATGGTTAGCAAATTAATTAGCTCTGGAAGTAGAACGTAAGATGCTGCTTGCTCTGTCTGTGTGTTGTCCTGGGGCTGAGTATCCTCTGGGAGGGACCCAGGGCCAGACATTTCCAGGAAATTCATTGTGTTTGCAAGTGGGCAAAACCTCACAGAGCCAGCCCAGGAAGGTGGGCACCAGTGGAATGCAGAACCCTTTGCCCTGACTTCAAACCTCTGTGAGGGTTTGATTCTTCACCTTGGTTTAGCACTACCAGAACCACCTGGAAACACTTCAGATAGGAAGGAAGAAGTGAGTGCAGATTCTGTTGACTGGGTCCTTGGTTCCCTTCATTGCTCAGGGTGCAAAACCAGACACTGTGCTGTGGTGATGAAAACAGACCAGCATGGCAGCTCCTGAGAGACTTTCCTTGGCTTCTCTACTGTAGGAACACTTTTCCATAGACTCCCTCTCCTACCTCCTACTCAGAATGATAGCTGAGAGCAACTTCAAAGATGATAAATGCTTCTGTACTGACTCCATTGTATCTCAGGATTTTCTGAAGGAGTTACTTAGTCTGCTGCCAGCAGATTCTCTGTCAACTTGTTGTCTCCTACTAATAAAATCAGAGTGCAGCACTGTAGGAGCATCCAGAGACAGAAAGAGGAGGCAACAGAGGACCAAACTAGCAGGAGTCAGTGTGGAAATGTACCTCATTATCAGAGGGCTTTTTGATCCTGTTCCTCATCCATTTCATGGCACAGACTCTCAGAATGGGGGCAGTTGGAAGGGACACCTGGAGATCACCCTCTCCAACTCCCTGCTAATGCAGATTTACCTACAGCAGGTCACACAGGGACATGTCCAGGCAGATTTTGGAAGTCAGCAGGGAAGGAGACTCCATGACCTCTCTGGGCAGCCTGCTCTGGCACCCTCACAATAAAGACTTTTCTCCTTAAGTTCAAGTGAAACCTCCTGTGGTCTAGTCTGTGCCCATTGCCCCTTGTCCTATCACTGGGCACCACTCAATGATCCCAACACCATCCTCATGACCTTCATCCCTTAGCTGTTGCTGAGCATTGATCAGATCCCCTCTCAGGCTAAACAGCCCCAGGCCTCTCAGCCTCTCCTCATCAGAGAGATGCTCCAGGCACCTCAGCATCTTTGTGGCCCTCTCCAGTAGTTCCTTTGGCCTGCTGGCCACACACTTCTTCATGCACCTCATTGGCCTTCTTGGGCATGAGGGCACTCTGCTGGCCAAGATCTCAGGTAGTGATAGGACTAGGGGGAATGGAATGAAGCTGGAGGTGGGGAGATTCAGGCTAGATGTGAGGAGGAGGTTCTTCACCATGAGAGTGGTGAAACCCTGGAATGTGTTGTCCAGGGAGGTGGTCGAGGCCCTGTCCCTGGGGTGTTTAAGAGCAGGCTGGATGAGGCTCTGGCCAGCCTGATCTAGTGTGGGGTGTCCCTGCCCATGGCAGGGGGGTTGGAACTAGATGATCCTTGTGGTCCCTTCCAACCCTGAATGAAACTATGAAACTATGAAACTATGAACTTGTCCACCAGCACTTCCAGATCTTTCTCCCCAGAGCTGCTTCCCAGCAGGTTTCCCCTCACCTGTACTGCTGCAGGGGGTTGTTCCTCCCCAGGGGCAAGAGTCTACACTTGCCCTTGTTGAACTTCTTGAGGTCCAACTCTGCTTAATTCCAGCCTGTCCAGGTCACTCTGGATGGCAGCACAGCCTGAGGGGTGTTAGCCACTCCTCCCAGTTCTGTGTCATCAGCAAACTGGATGAGCATCCATCCTGTCCCTCCATCCAGGCTGCTGATGAATATATTGAACAAGGCTGGACCCAGTACTGCCCCTCTGCAGCCTGCCGAGTGGGGCTCTAAAATGAGTGACCAGGAAATGCAGGAGCAGTGATCTTGAATCCCCTTCCTCCTTTCTTTTGGTGCAGTAGCTCTGGTCCCCTTTTACTGAAGAGAGAGCTGGCCTCTAACTGTTCCTGCCTCTTGGTTCAGAGTAAGGAGATGAATGTGTTGGGTACTGATCCTCCTTTTGTCCTCAGAGTTTAGATCTAGAGGTCATGTCTGTGGTTTTTGGCACTGTCACATCCCTGTGCTGTTATGGTCTATGTCATAGCTGTTGTGTAGTGCTGAGGAGTTATTCCTCCTGGTGCCTTCTTGTGCTCTCGAGGCTCTGTGGTAGGTAGTGGTGAATGTGTAGAGTGGAGAGGTGACCATGCTGGGTCCTGCACTTGGGTCACACCAACCCCATGGTGTGCTGCAGGCTTGGGGCAGAGTGGCTGGAAACTGTCCATCAGAGAAACTCCTGGGGGTAACATTTAGCTGCTGGTTATAAACCAACCAACCAAGCAGTCAGCCAACCCCCCCAGCTTACACTGACCCAACCCCCCCAGTTTATACTGACCCATCCCCCCCAGTTTACACTGACCCATCCCCCCAGTTTATACTGACCCATCCCCCCCAGTTTACACTGACCCATCCCCCCAGTTTATACTGACCCATCCCCCCCAGCTTACACTGACCCAACCCCCCGAGTTTATACTGACCCATCCCCCCCAGCTTACACTGACCCAACCCCCCCAGTTTATACTGACCCATCCCCCCCAGTTTACACTGCCCCATCCCCCCCAGCTCACACTGCCCCAACCCCCCCCCCAGGTTATACTGCCCCAACCCCCCCAGTTTCAAGGTTTCTGAGCATTAGTTTTTCTGTACCAGCTGTGAAGGTTTCAGAGGATCCTGATCACTGCCCTGCTCCTTGTGGTGTTTCTGGTTCTGCTCCCTGACCTTTGTGAGAGCCTGAAGCTGCTTCACCAAACACATGTGCTGGTTCCTGCTGGAAAAGGCAGTTTGAGACTAGTTGAAATGCTTTGCACTCATAGCTTCTGCCTGATTCTGAAGATACTTAACCCAAGGAGGATTTGACTTAGCCCTGTGGATTTTTCACAGTCACAGATTGCTTTGGGTTGGAAGGGACCCTCAAAGGTCATCTTGTCCAACCCCCCTGCAGTCACAGGGACACCTCCAGCTAGAGCAGGCTGCCCAGGGCTACATCAAGTCTGATCTTGGATATCTCCAGGGACAGGAGACACATCCCTGGATCCAGTGTCTCACCATCCTCATTGTGGAGAACTTCCTCCTGATGTCCAACCTAACTCTGCCCTGCTCCAGTTTCAAGCCATCATCCCTCACCCTATCCCCACAGGTCTTCTGAACAGTCCCTCCCCAGCCTGCCTGGAGGTCCCCTTCAGACACTGACATGCAGCTCTAAGGTCTGCCCTCTGTCAGAGCTGTTCAGACCCCTCTGATGTGCTGTGTGTGCAGGTGACAGAGCTGTGCAATACTGAAGTTGCTTCTTGCAATAAAAGTCTTTGGATGGTTTGGGTTGGGATCCCATAGTGCTGAGGGAGAACCCCAGTGTGAATGTAGCAAACTCTAGTGTGACTGAGCTGTGGTGGCACAGAGGCAGCACTGAGTGCTCTGGCACACTTGTTGAGGTTTTCAAATCTAATGCATGTCCTTTCATGTACAAAACTCTATTTGTAGCTGGAAAATATGCAGAAGATGATCTATGAGTTGGAAGAACAACTACATAATGAAATGCAGCTGAAAGACGAGATGGAGCAGAAGTGCAGGTGAGACCTTGAACTGTTGTTGTTCGCATCAGTTAGACACATCCCACCCTTCACACTACCTGAGCAGCGCCAACAGTGCTTCTGCAGGGCTCCAGGAGGGGTCCAGGCAGAGGCTCAAGTCATTTAAAAACAATACTTACATTGTCCTCTTGATAGAGTGTGAGGAACACACTGTGTTTGCACTGGCACTCAGGTGACCCCTTCTGAGCACTTGAGTGGGGGAGTTCAGCCAATCGCTCTGGATTCACATCTGTTACTGAACACAGCTACATAATGAACCTGCTGACTCTAACACAGCTGGTGTGCTGGGGACAGCAGCACTGGTGATGGGTGATAGGAAGTCTTGTGAATGAGGACCACAGTGTATTGCTGCATGAGCTGCTTGTGTGGGAAGTGGTAGCCAAAGTGTTCTGGGGGGAGTTCAGAGAGGGTGACATTGCTGCTGACTTAAACCCAGCTTCACTGCTCACACCTGCTTGCTTCCCACAAGCAGGACATACACTGCTTGAAAGCTGCTCTGTGACTGCCTCTCTGCAGCCCTGCTGCCCTTGGCTGAGCACAGCAGTGTTCTCTGACACTGACACTGCTTACTGCTGTCGGCAGGCAGGGTGTGCTGCAGGGACTGCTGCTTGCTGTGCCTGGCAGGTAGCACTGTGTGGCCTGTCTGTGACCTGGAGAGCTAGCTACAGACATGCAGTGGTGTCACAGGGACTGCCTGAGGTGTCACTGTGCACAGCCTCACTCTGCAGTGCTCTGTTCTAATGCATTGCATCAACAGAGGCACTTTCAAGTAGTACTCAGCTATCTCTGTCCACAGTGAGGAGCAGTCTGGTGTGGAATTAAGGAACCATTGTAGGTATTTGGAAGGTCCACAGCTGGAGGAAGTTTTAGCAATTCTCACAGTCAGAGATTGCATCAGCTTGGAAGGGACCCTCAAAGCTCACCTTGTCCAACCCCCTGCAGTCATCAGGGACACCTCCAACCAGGTCAGGCTGTCCAGGGCCCCATCAAGTCTGATGATGAAATGTCTCCAGGGATGGGGCCCCAACAGCATCCCTGGACAACCTGTTCCAGTATTTCACCACTCTCATTGTGCAGAACCTCCTCCTGATGTCCAACCTAAATCTGCTCTGCTCCACTTTCAAACCATTGCCCCTTGTGGTATCACTTCAAGCCCTCTGAACAGTCCTTCCCCCGCCTTCCTGTAGGTGCCCTTCAGGTCTCCCTGGAGCCTTCTCTTCTCCAGGCAGAACAGCCCCAGCTCTCTCAGCCTGTGTCTGGCTATTCTCATGTTCAGGGTAACCTGTTGTGTACACACAGTTACAGGCTAAGGGAGAAATGGTCACCTAATTCTTGCATAGAATCATTTTAGAGGTTGCTTACACTGATTAGGATTCTCTTCAGTTTCAGATGTTTGTTACCCACAGCATTAGGCAAAATAAAGATACTCACTTCAGTGACTGTCATATTTCACCAGAAACCCACTGGGGGTAAGGTGCCCTTCTCAAACATGACTGAAATGATTTTGGTTTGGTTTTAGATCTTCAAACATCAAGCTAGACAAGATAATGAAAGAACTGGATGAAGAGGTAATATTTTTGCTCACTGAAGCCTTCTTATTTGGGTAGAGAATGTGGGTAGGGCTTTCCTGATTGGAGAGATTTCTTCTCTGACTAAAAAAATCCTTCCAAGCTCAAATCTGAGAGCAAGCCATCCCAGTTCCATGTGCAGCACTGGGAGATGCATTTTTATCTGCACACATTTAAAACCTTTTCCTTTCTACAGCTCAGTTGACTTCTGCACTTAGCCTTGCTCCTGCTGCTTCTCTGGAGTTTATCAGAATGCTTCCTCCAAAATTCAGTGTGCAGGGGGTGTGCTGTTGAGCCCTGTCTTAGCTCAGAGTGAGACAGATTTGCTCTTTTGCCTCTTCCCAAAGGGCTAAAGGAAAACCACTCACACAAAGGGCTGGGTGGGATTGGGGAGTTTAAATGGAAATGTTATTCACAACTGTACACAACAGCAACACTGCAAAGCATGTGAGATACACCAAAATCCATGGTCTGGGCTTAACACAGAAGCTCAGTGAGCCAAAGCTTCACACAAAGCTCCCTTTAAACCAGGCCAACCAACCCATGCCTCCATGCCCTCCCTACCATTCCTCTCTCCCCTCCACACCACACCATTGTGACACAGCTAAGATTCAGCCGGGCAGCTCCAGGCCCCAGCTAGGCTGCTCCAGGCCTAGTTGGCAGCATGGCCAAGGCTGACTCCAGGCCTCCTCTGCAAGAGGCAACAGGGAAAAGGGAAGAAGAGCAACTGCAGCCAGTTTTGTAGGAATGCAGGACTTACAGGAGTATTTCCTGGTCTACCCCCTGGACACTCTGAACCTCCTGGAGGTCTGCAGCGTTGTGGTTTCTTAGAGGCAGCCCAGCCTCAAGCTACCACAAGCCCTCACAATAATATGAATACTTCTAATCACATGAGTGATAACTTTTCTAGTAATTTCATAAGTTGGTCAGGTAGAAAGTAAGAAAGCCAGAAAACCTTTTCAGGGAACCAGAAACTCATTAATTGGAAAGCATCAGTTTCCTTGATGAATTGGTTGCAGAGATACTGGCTCAGGATGCTGGCCCAGCTCATTTCAGCTCCTTACCCTGAAAGGTTGGACCGGGTGAGGCCCCTTCCAACCTGGTGTTCTGTGCAATGAGTGAATCATTCCTTAAAATGCTTTGAATTGTAGGGAAATCAGAGAAAGAACTTGGAGTCAACAGTGTCTCAGATTGAGAAGGAGAAGATGGTGCTGCAGCATAAGCTAAATGAGTACCAAAGGAAGATAGAGCAAGAGAGCGAGAAGAGACGGAACGTGGAAAACGAAGGTACCCTGCTGGCCAGGCACTGCCCCTGGCTGGGTGCATGAGGTGTGCTGGGCAATCACTTACTGCTGCAGTACCTGAGGTGCTGTACTTACAGGGATCTTACCAAATAAGGGACACAAATGTTGAGTTTAGTTTTATAGGAACACAAGATTTTAGCCTTGATTTCAAACTCTGTTCTCTGCAGTGTGTGGTGGTGTTCACCAAGCTTGGACCTTGGCCTAAAATGTATAGGAGAAGCCAAAAGTCACCAAGAGACCTCTTACTTTGAGTGTGTTTGGGTAAAGACAAAACCAAACCAAGGGTTCTTTAGATCTAACCTGTTACTGATGTCATTTCTCTCTAGTGTCTACACTAAAAGATCAGATGGAAGACCTGAAAAAAATCAGTCAGCATTCACAGATCACAAATGAGAAGATAGCACAGCTACAAAAACAAGTATGGTTCTCTTCTTTGTCTTCAGCATTTCTTAGACATGAAAAGCAGTGTTGAGCAGCCTCATAGGCTGCCCTGGGGGGTGGTTGGGTCCCATCCCTGGAGATGTTGAAAGTGAGGCTGGACAGGGCTCTGGGCAGCCTGATCCAGTGGGGGATGTCCCTGCTGAGTGCAGAGGGGTTGGACTGGATGAGCTTTGGAGGCCTCTTCCAACCCAGAGCATTCTGTGATTCCTTGATTCAGACAGATCAAAGCTGGTCCCAGTGATTTTTACCCCTGGGAATCTGTTTTGTTTTAAACAGCTTGAAGAAGCAAACGATTTGCTGAGGACAGAATCAGATACTGCAGCAAGGCTGAGAAAGGGTAACACAGAAATGAGCAAGTCATTGAGCCAGATAGAATCACTCAACAGAGAACTGCAGGAAAGGTGCAGAGTTCTGGAAAGCACAAAGCTGCAGGTGGAGAAAGATTATTACCAACTGCAAGCAGCTTTGGAGTCAGAACGAAGGGACAGAAGCCATGGATCTGAAATGATTGGAGAGCTGCAGGGTAAGTCTTCTACAGTTTACCTTTACCAAAAGAGCTGTGGTGACCCTGCTTGATTAAATACAGCACAGAGCACAGAGGGAGGAAGGCCAGACTACAAACCAAGGGTGCCTTCATAGGACAGGTTCTTCAGATTGGCTCTTGCTTGCTGATAGTGTCTGAGCACCTCCTGGGAGGGAGAGTATCAGAGTCAGAGTGGGGAATGCTGCAGTGGGGCTGCCCTGGCTGAATCCAGTGCTACAGAAACCTGAAAAGCTGATGGGTGGTAGAGGAGACAGAGCACTGTGTCTGGGGAGACAGAACAGTGATTCAGAACGTTCTGTGATTCTGCTTGGGGTTTGGTATAAACTTCTGAAGCCACACAGCTGCTGTGGGGGACAGGGAATAGTTCTGTCCATGGCAGAGCACCAGTCATAGGTGAGTCCATATGGTATTGGTGCCTGAGGATCCATTTCAGACTGGCTTTGCCTGGAGCATGCCTTAGCCCCATGCTGGTGTAGTTACCAGCAGAAGAGAAGCTTGTTGCATAGCCCAGCAGAGCTGAGATGAGTGGAAGAAACTTTGGGTTTTAGCTATGGGAAGTGGTGGGAGGGAGGCACCAAGTTCTTCATGTGGCTGCTGTTTGTGACCTGTTGATCATGGCTTGCACAAAGGCTGGCTGGAGAGATCAGTCTCCTTTGCATGTCTGAACAACACCCAGCTGTCAATATGGCAGGGGCCCAGAAGTCAGTCATGGTTGAAAAGCTGATTGATCCCAGTTGAGTAACTGACACTGAGTGGCATTTGACTTCTGGCAGTGAGGATCACCACTTTGCAAGAAGAAGTGAAAAACATTAAAAACAACCTGGAGAGGGTGGAAGCAGAAAGAAAACAAGCACAGGATTTGCTGAATCACTCAGAAAAGGTATGGTGCAGTGATGCTGAGGCTGATGCTCTTTGTCAGTGTTTATTGATCCTGCTCTGAGTCAGTCTTGTGTTAAATGATTAACTGAGCAGTGCTCAGCTAAATCTCATCAGGGTGCTAAGTCTCACAAGGCCTCAGGTACTTCTTACCTGTAGCTTTGGGCATAAAATTCGTGTTTGTCCTTTACTGTCACTGATTCAAGGATCCAAACCTGCCAGTAGCAAATCCTGTTTGTTCTGCCTGCCTCACTATCACACCAGAGACTTTCCTCCTGAAAATCTGTGAATGGAACTTTTTCAAACCCTGACATTTCTGTTTCTGCTTCTATTAGATGTTAATTTGGCTGGCTTGGTGTGAGAGCTTTTGCTCAGCTTTGGAGCTGAACCATTTCAAATTGTTTCCTTCCTTCTTTCCTTCCTTCCTAAAGAATGGTAGCAGCTTGCTTCCCCAACAGCTCTGATCCCTGCCCTAAAATGGAGGAACAAGGAAGGCAGAGTAAAAGAAAGGCTGCACCCTTTCTGTTCCAGCCAGACTCCATAGTGAGCTGTGTCTTTGGAGGTCAGGTAACAGCTGTGCTGTTGTGGTCTGTCCCAACAGACCAGGAAGGCTTTGTTGTGAGGGGAAGTGTGAGCAGTTCCCATTCTCATTTAGTGTGGTGTGAAGCACCCATCCAAAGGCAAGGCCTTGTCTCCCCAAGCTCTCCTCCTGGCCTTGTTTAGTGAGGTAACCTGGCTGGGGAGCCCAGCAGCAAAGCAGAATGGCACCCAGTGACAAGAGTGCAGGTTCCACCATGCTCTAGTGTTGTCAGTAGAGCAGTTGCATGCTTCCAGTTTAGGTGAGTACTAATTACTTAATGTGAGAAGCTTCCCTGATCCTTTGAGAAGTTTCCATAAACCTTAAATTTTAATAAGCTACTGAAATAAAGAGACTGAAGTTTCCTGCAGGGCACTGAGTGCAGTTTCTGGCTGCTGCCATTCTTTATCAAGCATGGAAAGCAACACTGATAATTCCTCCAAAACAAAGAGTTAAGAGTCAAGAAGAATGTTACACCCATTAGAAATCTGGTTACTTTTTTCCCCCTTATCTGTAGGAAAAGAATAATTTAGAGATAGATCTGAACTACAAACTCAAATCGTTGCAAGACCGCTTGGAGCAGGAAGTGAACGAGCACAAAGTGACCAAAGCTCGGTTAACAGACAAACACCAGTCCCTGGAGGAGGCCAGATCAGTGGCAATGTGTGGTGAGTGTCCTGCAAGCTGCAGGGAAATACAGAATGAAAGGGTGTTGTGACTGGGGATTATTCAAACACACCACCTTCCAACTGAGAGCTCATACCTGTGGCTCATCTTTGTGTAAAGAAAAAGCACTTTGAGGTCTGCCAACAGGACAGCTGCAGGTTGTCAGTTCCTTCTCCTGCTGTGGTGCTGATGCCATACAAACTTCTTTGCCAATGTCTTCAGTTTCTTACTGCAGTTGCAAGTCACAGCCTCCCTTGGTTCCTCAAATGCTGTTGAGTCTTGGAGTCGTGGCTAATGCTAACCAGAGTTAAAAGAATGCAGCATCAAGAGAGCGTTCATTCATGGGGGCATTCATCCTATGTAACTGCATTGAAAGGAGTGGTGCCCTGGTGCTGTGTGAGGCTAAAGAGTCTTTTATGGGTATGAGTCCATGAGTGAAAGCTGTCTTGATATCTTAATTGAATGTGTCAAGTTTTCTGGGCCTGCACTCTTCAATGTCTTCATGAATGATCTGGGTGAGGGCATTGAGGCACCCTCAGTAAATCTGCAGGTGGCACCAAGCTGGGTGGCTGTGTCCCTCTGCTAGAGGGCAGGGAGCCTTACAGCAGGGTCTGTTCAGGTGAGAGCCATGGCCAAGGCTCATTAGATGAAGTTCAACAAGGCCAAGGGCCAGGTCCTGCACCTGGGTCACCACAACCCCATGGGGAGCTCCAGACTTGGGGATGTGTGGGTGAAAAGCTGTAGCTTGGAGAGGGACCTGGGGGTGTTGGTTGGCAGTCACTGACCAGGAGTCAGCAGTGCCCAGGGGGCCAAGGAAGCCAATGGCAGCCTGGCTTGGGTCAGAAGCAGGGTGGGCAGCAGGGACAGGAGGTGACCATCCCCTGTGCTCAGCACTGGGGAGGCCACACCTCGAGTGCTGTGCTCAGCTCTGGGCCCTCCCTCCAGGAAGGACATTGAGGGGCTGGAGCCTGTCCAGAGCAGGGCAGCCAGGCTGGAGAAGGGCCTGGAGCCCCTGGGCTAGAGGAGGGCTGAGGGAGCTGGGGGTGTTGAGGCTGGAGAAGAGGAGGCTGAGGGAGAGCTCCTTGCTCTCTGCAGCTCCCTGAAGGGAGGTTGGAGTGAGGAGGGGACAGCCTCTGCTCCTTGGTGCCAAGGGACAGGAGCAGAGGCAATGGTTCCAAGCTGCCCCAGGGGAGGCTCAGGCTGGAGCTCAGGAAATGTTTCTGCCCTGGAAGGGATCTCAGCCATTGGCAGAGGCTGCCCAGGGCAGTGCTGGAGTCCCCATCCCTGGGGGTGTTCCAGCAGCTGTGGGGTTTGGTGCTGACCCTGCAGTGCTGGGTGGAAGGTTGGACTGGCTGAGCTTGGAGCTCTCTTCCAGGTGAATGTGTTCTGTGATTCTTTGTGAGGTTATCAGCTCCTAAAGATGTAGTTGGTAGCTTCTCCAAAAGCTAGAGCAAGTGGCAGCATCTCTCTGCTTTCACTCCGCTGTCTACTCATGGCAAGGAGGCTTAGCCATTACTTCACAATGATTGCTTCAAGAAGCTGCACATTCTGTCTCCTTCACTGCCTGTCAGTTGTCATGCTAACCTCCCAGTGCTTGGGATGCACATTGCAGTTCTCTTTGTAGAGATCAGCGATCAGGGCAGCTCTCAGCTGAAGAACTGAAGCAGCTGCCCCAGGGGGCCTGATGAGGATGGTTACAGCTGGGTTCGTGAAAGCCTTCTCGCTGCATAGTCATTTTTGTTGGGTTTAATTTTCTGTGCATAATATTGTTTAGAAATGGAAAAAAAAGTCAAGGAAGAAAGGGCAGCAAGAGAAAAGGCAGAGAATCAAGTAGTCCAAGCTGAAAAGCAGTGTTCCATGCTGGACTTTGACCTCAAGCAATCCCAGCAGAAACTGGAGCACCTTCTGGAGCAAAAGGAGAGGCTGGAAGATGAAGTAAGTAAAATGCTCATTGCTAACAGTTTCCAGATAGAAAAGGAATCAACAGCTCCCTGGGAAGTAGGAAATGCAATCCAACCACCCTGGGCTTAGCTCCTTTCTGAGGCTGAGGGAGTTCTTGCTCTTGGATGTCTCAGCTGAGTGTAAGGCAGTTTCTGATTTCCTTTACTGAAAGCAGAAACCTGCTATGAATGTGGCTCTGGGGCCTGACTGCTTTGGGTGCTTTGCACTTCTGACTCCAGAAAAGCTTTTGGTCAAGGAAATGCAATTAGCACATTGAATATGAAACCCAGGGCCTCACAGCAAGGGTGTGAGCCTCACTCTGGGGTTATGGCACCCTGGGGAGGCAGTCTGGGGTGGGGGTTGTGGCAGCCTAGGGAGTCAGTCTGGGGTGGGGGTTATGGCAGCCTAGGGAGTCAGTCTGGGGGTGGGGGTTATGGCACCCTGGGGAGGCAGTCTGGGGAGGGGGTTGTGGCAGCCTAGGGAGTCAGTCTGGGGGTGGGGGTTGTGGCACCCTGGGGAGTCAGTCTGGGGTGGGGGTTGTGGCACCCAAGGGAGTCAGTCTGGGGGTGGGGGTTGTGGCACCCTAGGGAGTCAGTCTGGGGTGGGGGTTGTGGCACCCTAGGGAGTCAGTCTGGGGAGGGGGTTATGGCAGCCTTCTTGTGTAAGTCTGGCTGGTAGGCTGCAGTTTCTCTCCGGGTGAGAAGTTTTCAGGGCCTTGCAGCAGGCAGTTTGGGTTTCTCCCACTGCTGCCCTCTGGATGGGACAAAAGCCATTTGGTGTTTCCAGAACAGCTACGTGCAGGGAGTGATCCTCGGCAGCGTCCCTGCAGTGCTGTCTGTGAGGGAAGCAGCTTTCTGCACCGGGGTGTTTGGAGCTGTAGCAGCTCAGCTGTGGTGTTTGTCACAGAATGATCCATAGATGGAGCACTTGCAGCCAGCTGCAGCTGGTGGGTCAGCAGACCCCTCTGAACCCAAGCATTTCTGCTGCAGGTGAGGAACCTGACCCTGCAGCTGGAGCAGGAGACCAGCAAGCGCATCCTGGCGCAGAGCGAACTGAAGGCACAGGCTTTTGAGGCAGACAACCTGAAGGGCTCTGAGAAGCAGCTGAAACAGGAAATCAACACACTGCTGGAAGCAAAGAGATTGCTGGAGTTTGAGTTGGCTCAGCTTGCTAAGTAAGTCCAAATCTGGAGCAGAGTGGAAAGCGTGGCTGGGTTATCCATGAAGTGCTGTGTCTGTTCCTGTGAGTGGGGCAGGGCCCTGGTGCCAGGCAGACTTGCCTAAACTGAAGGAATACTTTTAGCTACAGGTTATGATTTCTGTAGGTAGTCTGCAGTGCTGGGATAGTTCTGTTATGAGCTACAATGCAGAGCACTTCTTGGCTCCTCGTTCTATGTCAAGGCATCCCTACCAATACACCACTTTTAATTGAGTTACTTCTTTATGGAAGGATTTTTGTGACGCTGCTTCTTCAGCTGTGTGCTGCTTTTGGTTTTACCACACAGGAGCCAATAGCTTTGGGGTTTTTTGCCTGCTTTAACCACCTGGTTCTTTTGCTTAGCATTTTGCAAGCTGACTGAAGACATTTTCATAGTATCATAGTATCAGTCAGGGTTGGAAGGGACCACAAGGATCATCTAGTTCCAACCCCCCTGCCATGGGCAGGGACACCCCACACTAGATCAGGCTGCCCACAGCCTCATCCAGCCTGGGCTTAAACACCTCCAGGGACAGGGCCTCAACCACCTCCCTGGACAACCCATTCCAGGGCTTCACCACTCTCCTGGGGAAGAACTTCCTCCTCACCTCCAGCCTCAATCTCCCCACCTCCAGCTTCATTCCATTCCCCCTAGTCCTAGCACTGCATGAGATCCTGAGCAGTCCCTCCCCAGCCTTCCTGTAGCCCCCTTCAGATCCTGGAAGGCCACAGTGAGGTCACCTGGGAGCCCTCTCTTCTGCAGACTGAACAGCCCCAACTCCTTCAGTCTGTCCTCACAGGAGAGGTGCTCCAGCCCTCTGCTCATCCTCCTGGCCCTGCTCTGGACACCTTCCAGCACCTCCAGATCCCTCTTGTCATAGGGGCTCCAGAACTGGAGGCAGGACTCCAGGTGGGGTCTCCCCAGAGCTGAGCAGAGGGGGAGAATCACCTCCCTCGCCCTGCTGGCCACACTTCTCCTGCTGCAGCCCAGGATCTGATTGGCTTTGTGGGCTGCAAGTGCACACTGAGAGCTCCTGGTGAGCTTCTCCTCCCCCAGCACCCCCAAGGCTCTCTCCTCAGGGCTGCTTTCCAGCCACTCCCTGTCCAGCCTGCATTTGTGCCTGGGGTTGCCTCCACCCAGCTGCAGGACCCTGCCCTTGGTCTTGTTGAACCTCAATATTTCTCCATCTAGTCTTTCAAACTAACTCCTCTGGTCTTCTAAACTCTGTACTGAAATGATCATCAGGGTAGGAAATGAATGCAGTTATGCTCCTAAAGTAATCATCAGGGTAGAATGAAGAATGTAGTTAAGAATGTTAGGCTGTAGCAAACCGTTTTTGCGAGATGATGTGGTGCAAATGTAAGATCCTGCTCTGGTTAGAAACAGTCTGCCTTTGTGAGTTGTTAGGAGCTGGATTTTTACATCAGGAATAGTCTGCCTTTGTAGTGAGGAGCTCCATTTTTACCTGTTTGCCTTTTTCCTTTGTTCCAAGGCAATACAGAGGAAATGAAGGTCAGATGCGTGAGCTCCAGGACCAGCTGGAAGCGGAGCAGTATTTCTCGGTAAGCCTTGCAGAGAGCACTGAACACTGGAGAGCTGCAGGGTCTAAAGTGTGAATAACAGCATGGCATGAATCAGCAGCTCACAAAACCCTGCTTGGGATACAGGCAATGAGCAAGACAATTGGAGAATATTAGATACTCTGCTGTGTTATTTTGAAGTTGTTTGTGCAGTCTGCATCAAATAGCTCTTACCTGAAGCAGTTCCTGTCTTGAGGTTGGAAAAGCATTGTAGAATCATAGGATGGTTTGGGCTGGAAGGGACCAGGGTCATCTCATGCACAGAAGACTTACACTCCTAGAGAACAGATCCAGCACTCCAAGGGGCATACAGGAGGTGGAGACATAGGGCAGCTTTAGGCTGGTTTGACTAGCAGTGTGAGCCTGCGATGCTCCAAGAGGATGCAGCTTTGTCCTGTGGTCTCCAACAGACCTGCTCAGCTGTGTCTAGTGCCTGCCCTCCCTTCTGTTAGCAGCTGTCTTCTTACAGCCTTGGAAGATGGTAAAAAACTGGTGGGAAAAGATGGAAAAACTGAAAGCTAGCTTGGTCACATCAGTTCCCTGCGCAAGGGAAGCTGGGAAGGAGCATCCTGGCCAGGCAGGAAGGAGGAAATTCCAGTGAAGGCAGTGCTGGTGTGTGTTTGGGAGCTGACAGATTCAAGCCAACCAGTGCCAAAGCAATGAGGATTTTCTCTGTGCAATTTGAGTAACTGCCTTTTTCTCTTGCAGACACTTTACAAGACTCAGGTGAAGGAACTGAAAGAGGAAATTGATGAAAAGAATAAAGAAATGCAAAGGAAAATGCAGGAACTGCAAAATGAAAAGTATGGCCATGGTGTTTCTCAACTAGCCATAAGGTTTTCCCTATAATGTGGTCTCATTCATGAAGATTTTGAATCAGATTCACGATCTTTAATGCCTTCAGAAAGAGAAAGGGCTCAGGAGTGTCCCATTATGCCTTGTGAGGTGGCAAAGAGCTAGGATGTTAGCTGCACTGCCTCAGGAAGGCAGCTGGGGGTGTTCACAGTTGCTTTGGACTCTGTTTGCAATGTCTGGAAGAACAATGCTGAGTTCTGAGCAGTTAGGAAGAGGGAAAGTGTTGGAAAGCCATCCCACTTGGTGGTAATTATCTTTCTTGTGTGACAAGGGTTTGGGGTTTGGGTTGGATTATATTATCCTGATAATTCTTTAGTATATTTCTGCAGCCAATAAAATAGATGAGATCCCTTGGAATTCCAAGTGCAGCACACTTCTGACTACAGCAAATCCACCTAAATCCAACCACCATGCATTGGGCTGTGGCATTTTCCAAGTTTGCAGATAAGGAAATAAGCCTTTGAAGCTTGCCTTTAAATTGTACTTAATATATGTTTGTTCTGAAGAAGGAGACTCTGTCCTCTGGGCTCTGGGTCTCTTGTAGCTAAGCTCCAGCACGGGAACACAGAGCTAAAGGGAAAAGGCTATGTGCAGTTGGTGGCACATTTTGGTGAGCTATGAAAGGGAGAAAGTTGTGTAATGACTGTGAGGCAGGAGGAAAATCCCTGGCTGTGCAGAGCTGTCCAGGAGCAGCATCCAGCTGAAAGAGAAAGCAAGGGTGGGAGGAAGGCAGGAGAAACTTCCTTTCTTATTTTGCTGTTTTGTTTCTTTTTTCTCTTTTCTAACTTATTTTGATAGATCCTTCTATTCTATTCCCTCTCTGCTCTCCCCAATCTCATGTTCATCATAAATGCTTGCCACCCGGATACAACTGTGGGACTTGTGACAAACCGAGTCTGCTCCGGCAGTGTGCTTTCCCGGTACAGGACGGTATCTACCACAGCTGTGTCACACCGGGGGCCTCCCTGCCAGTACCCATTCCATTGCATACATCTCTGTTCTGCAGTGCAGGAAGGGCATCTGCCATGAGCCCACACTGCAGAGCTGCATTGCCACTGCCATCTCAGCATGCTCTGGGGCTGTGCCGCGTTGCTGGCTGCATCTGCCTTGTGCGGGGCGGACTGGCCGCTGTGCTTTGTGTGGCGAATCTACAGGAGCTTTGCCTATGCTCCGAGCAAGAGCAGGACTGGGTTATGTGCTGAGCTGGTTGGAAGCTGAATGTAGATCAGTGAGATACTGCACCTAAGTTAATGCCCCTTGCTTCACACAACTGGCAGGCCTTGCTGTAAAGGTTGCACAGGCACTTCAGGCCTTCCTTGTTCAGTCTGGATCTTCATGAGCAGCCTGGAGAGGTAGCCAATACTGATAGGGTGAAGTATCTCTTGATGGATCACACTGTGCTTGCAGTTTGAGTTCATTTTTCATTCCATGAAGGCAGGAGAATTTGACACCTGGTTGCCTGAGGCTTGGTGTTTCCTGGATGACTGCAAGTTGTGATTGAGTTATAGGAAGCTTGCTGCTGCCGCTCGTGTGGACCATCAAGAGATGCGGTGTACAGAGCCTGCCTTTGCAATCCCCAGTTTTCTGAAGAAGCTACCATGATGCCAATTAGCACAAAGTGGGGCTCTTGGCCTTCCTGAAGGCTTGGAATGTTTTGCACAGGAGAGCATCGTTGTGTCCTTTCCACAGGGAAACGCTGACGACCCAGCTGGATTTAGCGGAAACCAAAGCCGAGTCCGAGCGGCTGGCACGAGCCCTCCTTGAGGAGCAGTACTTTGAACTGAGCCAGGAGAGCAAAAAAGCAGCATCAAGACACAGACAAGAAATGACTGATAAGGACAGCATCATCAGAAGGGTAAATTATTCTGCTGGAGCCAATACCTGTCTGTAACTAACAGCTGGGAACAGGCATTTGTAAAGTCTTCTTGTGATCGTAACTGATAACTGCTGAAGTTTGGGACTCAGCTGGAACCTTAAATGTTTAGATTTCACTGTGTGAACTGCCAAGGCAATGTGGACTTGATGAATCTGAGGTGAATGCAGAAAGAAAATCAAGTAACTGTCTGTAATTCCATTGTCAAGCCTTTTACAGTGGCTACTGCTCGTTGCCCAGTGTATCATAGTATCATAGTATCAGTCAGGGTTGGAAGGGACCACAAGGATCAGCTAGTTCCAACCCCCCTGCCATGGGCAGGGACACCCCACACTAGATCAGGCTCCCCACAGCCTCATCCAGCCTGGGCTTAAACACCTCCAGGGACAGGGCCCCAACCACCTCCCTGGACAACCCATTCCAGGGCTTCATCACTCTCATGGTGAAGAACCTCCTCCTCCCCTCCAGCCTGAATCTCCCCACCTCCAGCTTCATTCCATTCCCCCTAGTCCTATCACTCCCTGAGATCCTGAGCAGTCCCTCCCCAGCCTTCTTGTAGGCCCCCTTCAGATCCTGGAAGGCCACAATGAGGTCACCTGGGAGCCTTCTCTTCTCCAGACTGAACAGCCCCAACTCCTTCAGTCTGTCCTCATAGGAGAGGTGCTCCAGCCCTCTGCTCATCCTCCTGGCCCTTCTCTGGACATGCTCCAGCCCCTCCAGATCCCTCTTGTCATAGGGGCTCCAGAACTGGAGGCAGTACTCCAGGTGGGGTCTCCCCAGAGCTGAGCAGAGGGGGAGAATCACCTCCCTTGCCCTGCTGGCCACACTTCTCCTGCTGCAGCCCAGGATCTGTTTGGCTTCCTGGGCTGCAAGTGAACACTGAGAGCTCCTGGTGAGCTTCTCCTCCCCCAGCACCCCCAAGGCTCTCTCCTCAGGGCTGCTTTCCAGCCAGTCCCTGCCCAGCCTGCATTTGTGCCTGGGATTGCCTTGACCCAGCTGCAGGACCCTGCCCTTGGTCTTGTTGAACTTCCTGAGGTTGGCTTGTGCCCAGCTCTGCAGCCTGTCCAGGTCCCTCTGGATGGATCCCTTCCCTCCAGCTGTCTGCTGCACCACACAGCTTGGTGTCAGCAGCAAACCTGCTGAGGGTGCACTCAGTGCCACTGTCCATGTCACCCACAGGGATGTTGAACAAGCCTGGTCCCAGGCCTGATCCCTGAGGGACTCTGCTTGTCCCTGGCCTCCCCTGGGACATGGAGCCATGGACAGCCACTCTTTGGGTGCAGCCATCAAGCCAGTTCCTTATCCATCCAGTGGTCACCCATCACACCCATGTGTCACCAGCCTGGAGACCAGGATGTGGTGTGGGACAGTGTGGAAGGCTTTGCTAACTCAGTGGAGCTGTCTGCTGGGGACTCTGACTGAAAATCCCTTAGTGTTTAACAAAAATAATTAGAAGTCTTGAGTTTCTTCCCATGGCTAAACTGCTTAAGAAAAAAACCAAAGCAAATCCAAACCCCAAAGTGCAATTTTTGAAGCTGTTTTATAGTGCAGCTCTTGAGCAGTACTATCAGGTGGATAGTATCTTAACCTTTATATATCTTTCTATATATGAATATCTATCTCTATGATATCTATCTTTATATCTCTACCTATATCTATCTGTGTCTCTGTTTCTATATCTGTCTTTACATCTGTCTATCTGTACCTCTATCTCTATCTTATCTAAGATATATCTATGTAAGATGGATATATATATTAAAGAGATATACCTTACTACATATATATTAGATATCTTATTACATCTGCCTTCTGTATCTTCACCTCCCATCTTATCTGAGCCAGCCACCTGTAGCACAGTTACATGGTGGTTATTGATTGTAGCATTCAGCACCAACTCTGCAGCTTTTCCTCCAGCTTCAGTGGCTCTCTGTGTGCAGCTGAGCATGGATCAGTTGCTCGCAGCTTCCTGGCTGGGACATCTCTGCAGAGCCAGCAGGATTAGTGTTTGCCAAGCTTGGTATCACCAGAGTGCCACCCACTCCTCAGAAGTGTTCAGAAGACTCTCTTCCTGTGACACTGGAGGAATAACTTCTTGCCAGTGTGTTTGTTGGTTTCAGCTCTCTGGCTAACTGCACAATCATTTCTGCAGGCTTCAGACAGAGCCTTTCATTCAGAGCTGCAGCAGGGGTGACCTCATTGCCCTCTATAACTACCTGAAAGGTGGTTGTAGCCGGGAAGGGGTTGGTCTCTTCTCCCAGGCAAGCAGCACCAGAACAAGGGGACACAGTCTCAAGCTGTGCCAGGGGAGGTTTAGACTCGAGGTGAGGAGGAAGTTCTTCACCGAGCGAGTCATTCGTCATTGGGATGTGCTGCCCAGGGAGGTGGTGGAGTCACCGTCCCTGGAGGTGTTCAAGAGGAGGTTGGACGTGGCACTTGGTGCCATGGTCTAGTCATGAGGTCTGTGTTGATAGGTTGGACTCGATGATCCTCGAGGTCCTTTCCAACCTAAGTGATACTGTGATACTGTGATACTGTGATGTAGCTAAGTGGCTGGCAGCATGAGCTGATGGAGGCAGCTGGCACCTTCAGGGTGTCATGGGTTTGCTTTCCTTTGCTCTGGCTTCTGCAAACCTAGGTCCATAGTTAGCTTTGTGTGCTTTGACTGAGACCAAATTGAGCTTTACTCTTTTTTTAACTGATTTATGCCTGCTTTGCATTGTCTGTGACAATTGTTTAGCAGCAGGTGCCCTGTGTCTACTCTGGCCTTGAATGCTGGACTTGCATCATCTATCAGCTACCTTTCTGCCTGGAGTCAGGAGGGAATCAGGCCTCTAGGAACTACTTCATCCAAAGGGAGAAGTCTCTAGGCACTACTTCTTCCAATTAACCTTGAATTAATTGAAGTGGAAAGCAAATTAATTTGAAATGGCCACATTCAATAACTGTCAGTCTAATGTGGCTTAAGTGGAGTGTTGTCCCTGACAGAGGTCATTTGAGACAACAAGCAAAAGGAATTCTTTCTGGGGTGGGTGCTTCCTGAGTGCTTAGAAGAAAGGAAGGTACCATTAAAAATAACTGGTTGAAAGGTGAGGAGATGCTGCTGTTAATAAGCTGTGGAAGGCTGCCCCAGGAAATGGCTGGTAGGGATTTCAGAGCACTTCAAATAAAAGTATTACAATACTTGATTTCTTTTTCGTTTACAGCAAGTCCTATATTTAAAATGTCTCTGTTTGCACCTAGCTGGAAGAAACTAACAGCACATTGACCAAAGATGTTGATTTAATAACAAAGGAAAACTCAGAGATCAGTGAAAAGATGAAGAAGCAGGAGGAGGGTAAGTGGGGTGTGGAGCTGGAATCCCGCTGGTGTGGGTGGGCTGAGTTTGAGGCAAGAGAGAAGATGTTTCTGGTTATCTTCCCTACTGTTCTGGCATTGATGACAAATAATGGAAGCCCTTGATTTCAACTTGAGAAGGCATCTTCCATGGGAAGTCCTGGGAACTGCTGACCTGGCAGCCTCATATTTGTTCCTGGGAACATTGTGGAACAGATCTTCCTAGAGGCTCTGCTGAGGCACACAGAGGACAGGGAGGTGATTCAGGACAGCCAGCATGGCCACACCAAGAGCCAAGTCCTCCCTCTGGGGATGGGGACACCACCACCTCCCTGGGCAGCCTGTGCCAATCCCTGACCATTCTTGCAACAAAGACATTTTTCCTCACCTCCAACCTAAGCCTTCCCTGACACAATTCCAGGCCATTGCCTCTCCTTCCATCACTGAGACAAGGGAGCAGAGCCCAACCCCCACCTCACTGCAGCCTTCTCTCAGGGAGCTGTAGAGAGCAATGAGGTCTCCCTCAGCCTCCTCTTCTCCACACTCAACACTCCCAGCTCCCTCAGCTGCTCCTCCCCAGCCCTCTTCTCCAGACCCTTCCCCAGCTTGGTTGCCCTTCTCTGGACCTGCTCCAGCCTCTCAAGGTCCTTCTGGGAGTGAGAGGCCCAAAACTGTACCCAGTACTCAGAAGTCTGGCCTCACCAGTGCTGAGCTCACAGGGACAATCCCTGCCCTCCCCCTGTTGGCCACATCATTGCTGCTCCAGGCCAGGCTGCTGGTGGCCTTCTTGGCCAGCTGGGCACCCCCTGGCTCATGTTCAGCTGCTGTCAACAACCAGCACCCCCAGGTCCTTTTCTGCTGGGCAGCTATAAGACTGCTGCTGAGACCTCACCTGGAGTATTTTGTGCAGCACAAGAACGACATGAACCTGTTTGAGCAGGTCTAGGGAAGGGGCTGGAAAATGATCCAAGGGCTTGGAGCAGCTGTCCTGTGAGGCCTGGCTGAGAGAGCTGGGGCTGTTCAGCCTGGAGAAGAGAAGGCTCCAGGGAGACCTTTTGTTGGCCTTTCATTACTAAAAGAGGCTGATAAGAAAGCTGGTGACAGACTTTTATCAGGGCCTGTTGTGACAGGAGATGGGATGAGGGGAGATTTAGGTGAGATGCAATTTTTTCAACTGGGTGAGACACTGGCCCAGGCTGCCCAGAGAGGTGGGAGGTGCCCCAGCCCTGGATGTGTTAAAGCTCACACTGGACAGGGCTCTGAGCAACCTACTGCAGTTGCAGATGTCCCTGCTGACTGCAGTAGGGTTGGACTAGATGACCTCTGAATGTCCCTTCCCACCCAAGCCAGTCTGTGTTTCTGTTTCAGTGCAGGCAGGAAGGCTTGGCTCAGTATTCTCCCTGAGTTCTGCTTTTGTGTGGCAGCAGGGGTTGGGTGAGCAGGCAGTTTGCAGTGGGTTTGGCTTTATAGAAGTTATTGCTTTTAAGTGCTTGAAAATTTAACTGTTTGTAGTGTTGATAGAGAAACCCTTCTGTGTGCAATGCATGAGACCTGGGGAGAAAATCAGGCTGCAGGTGTGCTGGAGGAGTAACTGCTGTGTGAGAGGGGGGAGTAGGAACCTAGCAGTTATTCTTGGGTTGCAAGAAAGCTTTGTCCCCATGTCCTCTTTGTGCCTGCTGTGAGAATCTGTACTGAATGTGAGTCTGGTCCTGTCAGCCTTACTCTGTGGGAGCTTTGGTACTACAGAACCACTTTGAGCAGTGCAAGCAGAAAGGAAGTGGAGCAGCAAATGTACTCATCCCCAGGAAACAACACTACATTTGTTAGCTTCAGTGTTTCATCTTGGTGCTGTTCTGCTGCAGCCTTCTGCTGGCTTGCTGTGATTATGGCAGCATTGAACTGGTGACCACTATCACAGCAAACTGTGTCCTGCTCATGAAGTGGCACAGAAGGAAAAGGGAGGGGAAAAAAATGTTGTGCAGCTGTAGAAGTGATGAAGCTTAGAACTGTTTCCCTGGTCCTGAAGTCTTTCAATCTGAATTTTATTTCAACAGAATACAAAATGAAAAAGGAGGAGGAAATCAATAACATCAGGATGCATTATGAGAAGAGCATTAACACTGAAAGGACTCTGAAGACCCAGGTAGAGCATTTGATGTCGTGTAGTAGCAGTGGTTCCTTGGCAGATCCATGTGCAGTTTGGTTTGTGTGCAGGTCACTCACAGTTCCTTGGGGACTGAGTCTCTGTTGACCGTTCCGTGTCAGGTGCATTGCTGATGCTGAAAGCTGGCAGCAGAACTGGCTGCTTTCCAGTATCACTTCTGTTGCAGGGGCCATTTCTGCTGGTGAAGAGGCTTTTAAATCAAGCCCTCTAACCAGAGGAGCTGAGAAGTTGTGTGTGGAGCATGCCTGCAGAGAGAACTTCTCCCCTGATTCTCCCTTCTCTTAACAGGCTGTCAACAAACTGGCTGAGATAATGAATCGGAAGGACTTCAAAATAGACAGGAAGAAAGCTAACATGCAAGACCTGAGGAAGAAGGAGAAAGAAAACAGAAAGCTCCAGCTGGAGCTTAATCAAGAAAAAGAGAAATTCAATCAGATGGTAGTGAAGTACCAGAAGGAGCTGAATGAAATGCAAGCGGTAACAGAGTCTTAATTCCTTGCCAGGCTCTGGAATGCTCCCCTCAGGACAAATGTGTGACTCCTAGGCTGTGGGAAACACAACCAGCTGGGTTTCAGATCTAGGCCACAGAAATGTAGTGAGGCAGAGAACCTGACAAGTGCTTGTTCTCATCCATGGGCATTAGGGGACCAGAACATCTCCCTCATCAGGAGAGACTGAGAGATATGGGGGGGGGTTAGTCTGGAAAAGAGCAGACTGAAGGGGGTTTCATCAATGCTGATCAATACTTAAAGGGTGGTGCCAGGAGGATGGGGCCAGGGTTTGTCAGTGGTGCCCAGTGAGAAAACAGTAAATAATGGGCACAAACTGCAACATAAGAAGTTCCATCTAAGCACGAGGAAGAACTTCTTTGAGGGTGCTGGAGCCCTCAGCAGGCTGCCCAGAGAGGTGCTGGAGTCTCCATCTCTGGAGACATTCAAAACCCACCTGTCCATGTTCCTGTGTGGCCTTCTCTAGGTGACCCTTGCCTTGGCAGGGGGGTTGGCCTCGATGATCTCCAGAGGTCCCTTCCAACCCCTGCCATGCTGTGATTCTGTGCTTCCCTCTTTCTAAGTGGTTACCCATGGAAGTTACAGATGTGTTGTGGGGACTAAACCCTGGGTCCTGTGTAGCACACTGCAGTGTGGCTGCTGGCTGGGCTGCTCCTCAAACCAGCTGATTGTGCTAATGCTATCAGAAGTGCAGAGAGAGACAAATACAGGTTGAGCCTTGTTTTCAGAACACTTTGCTGCCATAGTGTCGGTGCCACAGTAACTGTGCCTGTGTCTGTAACTACAGCAACTGGCAGAGGAGTCAACATACAGGAACGAGCTCCAGATGCAGCTGGATAGCAAAGAGAGCGACATAGAGCAGCTGCGAAGGAAGATCTTGGACCTGCAGCAAGGGATGGACTCGAGCAGCGTGGCCAGCCTGCAGGCCGACGAGCCCGACGGCAGCCTGCCAGGTGCGGACCGCCGCTGGGGCAGGCACAGCGCCGGGGGAGGGCTTCCTGCCCCCAGAGCCTGTTCTCTGTCTCCCTCTGCATCACCCAGCCGCTCAGGGCTGGCCTCGGGGCTCTGCATTTTGAGTTCCCTGGGTTGTTTTCTTTGTTTCTGGAGCTCTGTTGGTTTTTCTTTCGGGTTGGTCGGGGTTGATTGGGGGTTGGTTGAGGGTTTTGGGGTTGGGTTTTGGGGTTGGGTTTTGGTTGGTTTAGGATTTGTTGTGTTTGGGGGTTTTGGGGGGGGGTGTGTGTGTTTGGATTCTGTTTGGTTTTGTTGTTGTTTGGGGGTTTCTTGCCATGGTTTAGTAGTCAGGAGGTGGTGGGTGGCAGGTTGGACTTGATGATCTTTGAGGTCTTTCCCAACCTTATTGATTGTATGATGCTTGTGTTTCATTTTTGGTTTGTTTGTTGGTTGGGGTCTTTGGTGTTTGGGTTGGGTTTGGGGTTTTTGTTGTGGTTTGGGGGGGTTGTGGGTTTTTTGGTTGTTGCTTGAGTTTTTTGTCTGGTTTATGTTTGATTTTTTGTAGTTGTTTGAGGGGTTTTGTGTTTGGGGTTTGTGTGCTTGGAGTTTGTTGTTTGGGTTTGGAGCGTTTGGTTCTTCTTTGGGGTTTGTTGTGGTTTGAGGCTTTTCTGATTGGGTTTTTTGTTTGGAGTTTTTGTGTTTCTTTGTTGCTGTTTGGGGCTTTGCTCTTTGGGTTTTTGTATGAGAGGTTTTTGTGTTTGGTTTTTTGCTTGCTTGGTTATTTTTGTGTTTAGTTCCTCTTTGGGGTTTTTGTGTTGCTTGGGGGTTTGGGGTTTGGGTTGTTTGTGTCTGGGTTTGGGTTGGGTTTTTTGGTTGGGACTTCTTTCTGTTTGGTTTTTATGTGGTTTGGGGTTTTTTTGAGGTTGTTTTCTGATTGGGTTTTGGTTGTTTAGGGTTTCCTGTGTTTGGGTTTTGTTTGGTTTGGGGTTCTGGATTGGGGTCTTTTGTGGTTTTTGGTTTTATTGCTTGGGGATTATTTTGTGGGGTTTTTTGGATAGCTGTAGTGGGTTGAGGCAGATCCCATCCCCACCACGGGCAGAAATAACAACTCAGACAAAGGGATTGCAAAAGTGATGGAGAGCTTAAATGGAAAGCAGTGAGTGTGTACAGAGAGCCAGAAGCACAGTGACAAAACCTGGACTTCAGCAAGGCCTTTGACACTGTCCCCCACAGCAAACTCCTGGCCAAGGTGTCAGCCCCTGGCTTGGATGGGAGCACACTGCACTGGGTTAGGAACTGGCTGGAGGCTGAGCCCAGAGAGTGGTGGTGAATGGTGCCACAGCCAGCTGGCAGCCAGGCACCAGTGGTGTGCCCCAGGGATCAGTGCTGGGCCCTGTGCTCTTTAACATCTTCACTGATGATCTGGATGAGGGCATTGAGTCCATCAATAGTAAATTTGAGATGACAGCAAGATGGGGGCAGGAGTTGATCTGCTGGAGGGTAGAGAGGCTCTGCAGAGGGACCTGGCCAGGCTGGGCAGATGGGCAGAGGCCAAGGGCAGGAGATTGAACACATCCAAGTGCCAGGTGCTGCACATTGGCCACAGCAACCCCAGGCAGTGCTACAGGCTGGGGGCAGAGTGGCTGAGAGCAGCCAGGCAGAGAGGGACCTGGGGGTGCTGGTCGATGGTAGGCTGAACATGAGCCTGCAGTGTGCCCAGGCGGCCAAGAGGGCCAAGGGCATCCTGGCCTGCATCAGGAAGAGTGTGGCCAGCAGGAGCAGGGAGGTCATTCTGCCCCTGTACACTGCACTGGTTAGGCCACACCTTGAGTCCTGTGTCCAGTTCTGGGCTCCTCAGTTTAGAAAGGAGGTTGAGCTGCTGGAATGAGTCCAGAGAAGGTTAACGAAGTTGGTGAGGGGTCTGGAGCACAGCCCTGTGAGGAGAGGCTGAGGGAGCTGGGGTTGCTTAGCCTGGAGAAGAGGAGGCTCAGGGGAGACCTTCTTGCTCTCTCCAACTCCCTTAAGGGAGGTTGTAGCCAGGCAGAGGTTGGTCTCTTCTCCCAGGCAGCCAGCACCAGAACAAGAGGACACAGTCTCAGGCTGTGCCAGGGGAGGTTTAGGCTGGAGGTTAGGAGGAAGTTTTACACAGAGAGAGTGATTGCCCATTGGGATGTGCTGCCCAGGGAGGTGGTGGAGTCACCATCACTGGAGGTGTTCAAGAGGAGACTTGATGGGGTGCTTGGTGCCATGGGTTAGTTGATTAGGTGGTGTTGGATGATAGGTTGGACATGATGATCATGAAGGTCTCTTCCAACCTGGTCTGGTCTATTCTATTCTATTCTATTCTATTCTATTCTATTCTATTCTATTCTATTCTATTCTATTCTATATCCCAAAGCAGACCCAGAAACATCCCATCCCCACCTGAGGGTACACCCAAGACCCCCAGGGCTCCTTCTTCCCCCTCCTCCTCCCCCCCACTTCACTGCTAGGCTAGTCTCAGCTGGCCAGATCTGAGCCTGCCCATCCCCCCGGCCCTGGACCTAGCCAGGCCCAAGGCCAGAGACATCTCCCCTAGTGACCGCATGACGGAGGGGGAAGAAAGAGGAAGTGGCAGACCCCGCGCTGGACCTTATAGTGGTGCAGGAATTATGGTAGGAAATACCTAGTTTCCTGTGTCCACCCCCTGGGCTGGACCTCTGGACACAGGAAGCACCCCACGTAGCAGAGGGCACCCAGCCCAAACTGCTGCAATAGTTTTGTGTTGGGTTTGGGTTTGGGTTTGGGTTGGGTTTTTTGGTTGGGCCTTCTTTCTGTTTTTGTTTGGGGATTTTGTGCTTTGGGTTTTTTTGGAGGTTATTTTCTGTTTGGGTTTTGGTTGTTTAGGTTTCTTTGTGTTTGGGTTTTGTTTGGTTTGGGCTTCTGGATTGGGTTTTTTGTGGGTTTTGCTTTTATTGCTTGGGGATTTTCGGTGGGGCTTTTGGATAGTTTTGTGTTGGGTTTGGTTTGGTCTTTTTGGTTGGGATTTCTTTCTGTTTGCTTTGTAGTTTGGGTGTTTTGAGGTTGTTTTCAGTTTGGGTTTTGCTTGTTTAGGTTTCTCTGTGTTTGTTTTTTGTTTGGGGTTCTGGATTGGGAGTTTTTTGTGGGTTTTGGCTTTATTGCTTGGGGATTTTTTGTGGGGCTTTTGGATAGTTTTGTGTTGAGTTTGGGTTTGGGTTGGGTTTTTTTGGTTGGGACTTCTTTCTGTTTTTTATTTGTGTTTTTTGTGCTTTGGGGTTTTTTGAGGTTGTTTTCTGTTTGGGTTTTGGTTGTTTAGGTTTCTTGGTGTTTGTTTTCTGTTTGGGGTTCTGGATTGGGGTTTTTGTGGGTTTTGCTTTTATTGCTTGGGGATTTTTTGTGGGGCTTTTGGATAGTTTTGTGTTGGGTTTGGGTTTGGTTTGGTCTTATTGTTGGGACTTCTTTCTGTTTGTTTTGTGCTTTGGGTGTTTTGAGGTTGTTTTCTGTTTGGGATTTGGTTGTTTAGGTTTCTTTGTGTTTGCTTTTTGCTTGGGGTTCTGGATTGGGTGTTTTGTGGGTTTTGCGTTTATTGCTTGGGGATTTTTGGTGGGGGTTTTGGATAGCTTTGTGTTGGGTTTGGTTTGGGTTTTTATGGTTGGGATTTCTTTCTGTTTGTTTTTTGTTTGGGGATTTTGTTCTTTGGGTTTCTTGAGGTTGTTTGCTGTTTGGGTTTTGGTTGTTTAGGTTTCTTTGTGTTTGTTTTTTGTTAGGTTTGGGCTTCTGGATTGAGGCTTTTGTGGGTTTTGCTTTTATTGCTTGGGGATTTTTTGTGGGGCTTTTGGATAGTTTTGTGTTGGGTTTGGGTTTGGTTTGGGTTTTTTTGTTTGGGATTTCTTTTTGTTTGTTTTTTTATTAGGGATTTTGTGCTTTGGGGTTTTTTGAGGTTGTTTTCTGTTTGGGTTTTGGTTGATTAGGTTTTTTGTGTTTGTTTTTTGTTAGGTTTGGGCTTCTGGATTGAGGCTTTTGTGGGTTTTGCTTTTATTGCTTAGGTATTTTTGGTGGGGTTTTTTGGATAGTTTTGTGTTGGGTTTGGTTTGGTCTTGTTGGTTGGGATTTCTTTCTGTTTGTTTTGTGCTTTGGGTGTTTTGAGGTTGTTTTCTGTTTGGGTTTTGGTTGTTTAGGTTTCTTTGTGTTTGTTTTTTGTTTGGGGTTCTGGATTGGGGGTTTTTGTGGGTTTTGGTTTTATTGCTTGGGGATTTTTGGTGGGGCTTTTGGATAGTTTTGTGTTGGGTTTGGGTTTGGTTTGGGTTTTTTTGTTTGGGATTTCTTTTTGTTTGTTTTTTGTTTGGGGATTTTGTGCTTTGGGGTTTTTTGAGGTAGTTTTCTGTTTGGATTTTGGTTGTTTAGATTTTTTTGTGTTTGTTTTTTGTTTGGGCTTCTGGATTTGGGTTTTTTGTGGGTTTTGCTTTTATTGCTTGGGGATTTTTTGTGGGGCTTTTGGATAGTTTTGTGTTGGGTTTGGGTTTGGTTTGGTCTTATTGGTTGGGACTTCTTTCTGTTTGTTTTGTGCTTTGGGTGTTTTGAGGTTGTTTTCTGTTTGGGTTTTGGTTGTTTAGGTTTTTTGTGTTTGTTTTTGGTTTGGGGTTCTGGATTGGGTTTTTTGTGGCTTTTGGTTTTATTGCTTGGGGATTTTTGGTGGGGGTTTTGGGTAGTTTTGTATTGGGTTTGGGTTTGGTTTGGTCTTGTTGGTTGGGATTTCTTTCTGTTTGTTTTGTGGTTTGGGTGTTTTGAGGTTGTTTTCTGTTTGGGATTTGGTTGTTTAGGTTTCTTTGTGTTTGCTTTTTGCTTGGGGTTCTGGATTGGGTGTTTTGTGGGGTTTGCGTTTATTGCTTGGGGATTTTTTGTGGGGCTTTTGGATAGTTTTGTGTTGAGTTTGGGTTTGGGTTGGGTTTTTCTGGTTGGGACTTCTTTCTGTTTTTTATTTGTGTTTTTTGTGCTTTGGGGTTTTTTGAGGTTGTTTTCTGTTTGGGTTTTGGTTGTTTAGGTTTCTTTGTGTTTGTTTTTTGTTTGGGCTTCTGGATTTGGGTTTTTTGTGGGTTTTGCTTTTATTGCTTGGGGATTTTCGGTGGGGCTTTTGGATAGTTTTGTGTTGGGCTTGGTTTGGTCTTTTTGGTTGGGATTTCTTTCTGTTTGCTTTGTAGTTTGGGTGTTTTGAGGTTGTTTTCAGTTTGGGTTTTGCTTGTTTAGGTTTCTCTGTGTTTGTTTTTTGTTTGGGGTTCTGGATTGGGAGTTTTTTGTGGGTTTTGGCTTTATTGCTTGGGGATTTTTTGTGGGGCTTTTGGATAGTTTTGTGTTGAGTTTGGGTTTGGGTTGGGTTTTTTTGGTTGGGACTTCTTTCTGTTTTTTATTTGTGTTTTTTGTGCTTTGGGGTTTTTTGAGGTTGTTTTCTGTTTGGGTTTTGGTTGTTTAGGTTTCTTGGTGTTTGTTTTCTGTTTGGGGTTCTGGATTGGGGTTTTTGTGGGTTTTGCTTTTATTGCTTGGGGATTTTTTGTGGGGCTTTTGGATAGTTTTGTGTTGGGTTTGGGTTTGGTTTGGTCTTATTGGTTGGGACTTCTTTCTGTTTGTTTTGTGCTTTGGGTGTTTTGAGGTTGTTTTCTGTTTGGGTTTTGGTTGTTTAGGTTTCTTTGTGTATGTTTTTGGTTTGGGGTTCTGGATTGGGAGTTTTTTGTGGGTTTTGGCTTTATTGCTTGGGGATTTTTGGTGGGGCTTTTGGATAGTTTTGTGTTGAGTTTGGGTTGGGATTTTTTGGTTGGGACTTCTTTCTGTTTTTTCTTTGTGTTTTTTGTGCTTTGGGGTTTTTTGAGGTTGTTTTCTGTTTGGATTTTGGTTGTTTAGGTTTCTTTGTTTTTGGTTTGGGGCTCTGGATTGGGGTTTTTTGTGGCTTTTGGTTTTATTGCTTGGGGATTTTTGGTGGGGCTTTTGGATAGTTCTGTGTTGGGTTTGGTTTGGTCTTGTTGATTGGGACTTCTTTCTGTTTGTGGTTTGGGTGTTTTGAGGTTGTTTTCTGTTTGGGTTTTGGTTGTTTAGGTTTCTTTGTGTTTGTTTTTTGTTAGGTTTGGGCTTCTGGATTGAGGCTTTTGTGGGTTTTGCTTTTATTGCTTGGGGATTTTTGGTGGGGCTTTTGGATAGTTTTGTGTTGGGTTTGGGTTTGGTTTGGGTTTTTTTGTTTGGGATTTCTTTTTGTTTGTTTTTTTATTAGGGATTTTGTGCTTTGGGGTTTTTTGAGGTTGTTTTCTGTTTGGGTTTTGGTTGATTAGGTTTTTTGTGTTTGTTTTTTGTTAGGTTTGGGCTTCTGGATTGAGGCTTTTGTGGGTTTTGCTTTTATTGCTTAGGTATTTTTGGTGGGGTTTTTTGGATAGTTTTGTGTTGGGTTTGGTTTGGTTTGGTCTTGTTGGTTGGGATTTCTTTCTGTTTGTTTTGTGGTTTGGGTGTTTTGAGGTTGTTTTCTGTTTGGGTTTTGCTTGTTTAGGTTTCTTTGTGTTTTTTGTTTGGGGTTCTGGATTGGGGTTTTTGTGGCTTTTGGTTTAATTGCTTGGGGATTTTTGGTGGGGTTTTTGGGATAGTTTTGTGTTGGGTTTGGGTTTGGGTTGGGGTTTTTTGTTTGGGATTTCTTTTTGTTTGTTTTTTATTAGGGATTTTGTGTTTTGGGGTTTTTTTGAGGTTGTTTTCTGTTTGGGATTTGGTTGTTTAGGTTTTTTGTGTTTGTTTTTTTGTTTAGGGCTCTGGATTGGTTTTTTTTGTGGGTTTTGGTTTTATTGCTTGGGGATTTTTTGTGGGGCTTTTGGATAGTTTTATGTTGGGTTTGGTTTGGTTTGGTCTTGTTGGTTGGGATTTCTTTGTTTTGTGCTTTGGGTTTTTTTGAGGTTGTTCTCTGTTTGGGTTTTGGTTGTTTAGGTTTCTTTGTGTTTGTTTTTTGTTAGGTTTGGGCTTCTGGATTGGGGTTTTTGTGGCTTTTGGCTTTATTGCTTGAGGATTTTTGGTGGGGTTTTTGGATAGTTTTGTGTTGGGTTTGGGTTTGGTTTGGTCTTGTTGGTTGGGACTTCTTTCTGTTTGCTTTGTGGTTTGGTTAGAATAAACAAATATTAGAATAAACAAATATTAGAATAAACCAAACCAGGTTGGAAGAGACCTTCAAGATCATCGTGTCCAACCCATCAACCAATCCAACCCACCCAAACAGCTAACCCATGGCACCAAGCAGCCCATCAAGTCTCCTCCTGAACACCTTCAATGACGGCGACTCCACCACCTCCCCGGGCAACCCATTCCATAGCGCAATCACTCTTTCTGTGGTTGTTTTGAGGTTGTTTTCTGTTTGGGTTTTGGTTGTTTAGGTTTCTTTGTGTTTGGGTTTTGTTTGGGCTTCTGGATTGGGTTTTTTTGTGGGTTTTGCTTTTATTGCTTGGGGATTTTTGGTGGGGCTTTTGGATAGTTTTGTGTTGGGTTTGGGTTTGGTTTGGTTTTTATGGTTGGGATTTCTTTCTGTTTGTTTTTTGTTTGGGGATTTTGTGCTTTGGGTTTTAGTTGAGGTTGTTTTCTGTTTGGGTTTTGGTTGTTTAGGTTTCTTTGGTTTTGGTTTGGGGTTCTGGATTGGGGTTTTTTGTGGGTTTTGGGTTTATTGCTTGGGTATTTTTTGTGGGGTTTTTTGGATAGTTTTGTGTTGGGTTTGGGTTTGGTTTGGTCTTGTTGGTTGGGACTTCTTTCTGTTTGCTTTGTGGTTTGGGTTTTTTTGAGGTTGTTTTCTGTTTGGGTTTTGGTTGTTTAGGTTTCATTGTGTTTGCTTTTTGTTTGGGGTTCTGGATTGGGAGTTTTTGTGGGTTTTGGTTTTATTGCTTGGGGATTTTTGGTGGGGCTTTTGGATAGTTTTGTGTTGGGTTTGGGTTTGGTTTGGGTTTTTTGGTGTTTTGGGTTTTTCTGGTTTGTTTTTTGTGTGTGATTGGCTTCCATTTGTTTGTATTGTGGTTGTTTGGGGGGGTTGTGTTTGGGGCTTGGAGCTTTTTGAGGTTTTTTTTGTCCTTTTTATTTTTCTTGAGTTTTTTTTGTGTTTGGGTTTTGTTTGGGTTTTTGTTGTTTGGTGGTTTGGGTTTTTCTGGTTTGTTTTTGTGTGTGTGTTTGGTTGTCATTTGTTTGTATTGTGGTTGGTTGGGGGGGTGGGGTTTGGGGTTTGGGCTTTTGTTTGGGTTTTAAAATTCATTTCTCAGCTTTATACAAATTTAAGTCTTTCCATATTTAAGCCTTGGTTTCCTCTCACATCACTCCTGCTGTATGGCTTGGCATTATTATCTACTTTCATAGAAAGACTCTTTCCATGTGCTGCTGCTTGAGTACAGTGAACACAAAGTGCAGTGCCAGTGAGTAGCACACAAAGCCAGCACCTGCAGAGCACCACGGCTGTGACTTACATCTTGAGTGCAAGATTGCCCTGCTCTAGTCTGGTCTCACTCACAGGCACCTAGCACCTTGGCACAAGTGTGAAAAATAATGGTAGGGAGCTCCAGAATGCATTTCTGAGCAGGTGCAAGCAGGATCCAACAACAGCATGTAGTTAGCCATTGCCATGGGGTGGCAGTGCCAGCACTACATGTTGAGCCCTGCACTTAGACTGCTTGGTGATTTCCCCTGCTCCAGTGCCAGCAGTACTTCTGCAGCATCCTGGTTTGTATCCAGATACAGGAAAAAATGTCTAGTGGTGATAAACTCTGCTGAATGTCCATGCTGGACATAGGGGCTTGGGTGTAGTTAAGTAATGTTTATAAATCCTGGTGGAAGGTCTCACTAAATGCTTGCCTTGAATTCTTGTCTCACAGTTTTACAGTGAGATTTAATGGTAGAAAAATGTCTTGAAGCACAGGAAAATAGAATATTCTTTTGGGTACCTGAAGCCTTCAGATCCAAGCAATCAGGATTTTAGCTTCTCTGTTCCTGTTGCTGTCCTGCTGCTCAGATTGCCACATTCTAGACTTTTGCCAGGGGTCATAGAGGAAGTGAAACTTCAGGTAGGTTCCCAGACTTAATGTTTGGTTTTATGTAGTTAGGGTTGGAAGGGACCTCAAGGATCATCCAGTCCCAACCCCCTGCCATGGGCAGGGACACCTCACACCACAGCAGGTTGCTCACAGCCACATCCAGCCTGGCTGCAAACACCTCCAGGGATGAGGCTTCCACCACCTCCCTGGGCAACCTGTGCCAGGCTCTCACCACCCTCATGGGCAACAACTTCTTCCTCACATCCAATCTCAATCTCCTCACTTCTTGTTTTGTTCCATCCCCCCCAGTCCTATCACTAGCCAACATCCTAAAAAGCTCCTTTCTGTGTCTGTCCTTGTGTCCTGTCTTCCCTTAGGAGATTCTTAGATTTTAATTTTCTGGTTAGCCTTCCAATGAATTCAGGTTTGGAGCAGTTTTTCACGCAGGCAGTGATGCAGTCTTCTCTTCACAGCTTCCATTCTGCATTCTGAAGCTGGATCTGTAAAACCCTCAGGCATTTCCAACCCTCTTGGAAAGTTTTGCTTCTTTGAAAAACATCTTCTGAGCCAAAATTCCATCAAGACTCAGTACTGGGAATTCTTAGAGCTGTTAGAGTGGGGCAGGAACATATTGTTTCCTTAGCTGTCACCTGCTAGTAGCTCCCACTGCCCCCTCTGTGGCACTCTGAATTGGCAGCACTCCGAATTTCTTCTCTTCGATGCGCTGAGAATTAGTACTGCAATTAGCTGGGGTAAAAGAAAATCAGAGGGGTCTCACTGAAGGGTTGCTTTCTTCCCTCAAAGGACTCTTTGGGATCCAGCCTTATGTTTGATAGTGTCTCCTAAAACACTGCAGTTCATCATTTTTTCCTGGATGTTTCTGAACTGCTGTAAATTGACTGTTTGAATTTTTCTGCAAGAAACCAGTCTGGAACTATCCTGCAGAACTTCCTCACCTTCCTTTTCAGCCATTTTCAGCATCCTGGCTGAGGCAGCCAGTGCCTCCACCTGGACATCCTCCTTCTCTTCTCTGTTTTCTTCTTAAGGGCAGTGGTATCTCAGTGTGACCCTGGTGCCTCTTAGCCCTTGGAAAGTCTGTAGGTGTAAGCTCTTTCTGTGGCTGCCTTGTTATGGGGCAGGCTGGAGAGCTGGGCAGAGAGGAACCCCATGAAATTCAGCCAGGCAAGTGTAGGATCCTGAATCTAGGGAGGAATAACCCCATGGGTCAGTGCAAGCTGGGGGCTAGACCTGCTGGAAAGCAGCTCTGTGGATAAAGGCTTGGGGATAACAGCATGGCCATGAGCCAGCAGCCTGCCTTTGTGGCATCCTGAGGGGCATCAAGAGGAGTGTGACAAGCGGGCCTCACCACTCTGCCCTGGTGAGGCCACATCTGAAGTACTGGGCTCCCCAGTTCAAGAAGGGCAAGGAACTGCTTGAGAGAGTACAGCAAAGGGCTGTGAAGGTGATCAGGGGACTGGAACATCTCTCTTATGAAGAAGGGCTGAGGGACTTGGGGCTTTTTAGCCTGGAGAAGAGAAGACTGAGAGAGGGATCTTAGGCATGCTTACAAATATCTAAGGGGTGGGTGTCAGGAAGATGGGGCCAGGCTTTCTTCAGTGGTGCCCAGTGACAGGACAAGAGGTGATTGCTACAGACTTGAGCATAGGAAGTTCCATGTAAGCATGAGGAGGAACTTCTTTACTTGGAAGGTGGCAGAGCCCTGGAACAGGCTGCCCAGAGTCACTCACAACCCAACTGGATGCCATCCTGTGCAACCTTCTCTAGGTGATCCTGCTTTGACAGGGGCCTTGGACTAGATCTGCAGAGGTCCCTTCCAACCCCTTTCATTCTGTGATTCTCTGATTTTCAGTCTCTGAAAGAGAGCTGCCTCAGGGCTTGCAGCTCTGTGACCTGCCCCTTCAGCCTGGGGCAGGAGCTTCTGCACGTGCAGCTGTGACTCTTCCATTGGACTTTAGAACATCATAATTAGTGGTCTTCATCTGGTCTTCATCTTCTGTACTTAAGACCCCTCTAACTAGGGGGGTTGGAACTGGATGATCTTTAAGGTCCCTCCCAACACAGTTCCATGATTCCCATCACTTCTGTAGCCCACACGTGGACATTCCTTCAGAGCACCTTGATTAGCATCAAGAGGTGGCTCTGATGAGCAGTCAGTAGGAGCCCCTGGGTGATGCATCTGCTCCTAAGGCAAAGACAGTCCTAACAAATGTTCAGGCAAATGAGCAGTGGAATTACTCAAGGGGTAGTTACAGCATGGCTGCTGTAGGCTTCCTGCACGTGAGAAACACCACCAGGGAATGAAGGGAAACAGAGTAATGGGATCCAGCACAAAGGAACAATCCCAGGCTCAGCTGTGATGGTGGGCAGGCTCTGAGGAAAACCTTGGTGCAAAACAGGGTGGCAGTGATGGTGGCAGGATTCCACAGGCACCCCTGCTTCTCAGGCATTTCCTCTGTCCTGCATGGCAGGGAGGTTCAGGCTGTGGCTAGCATCTTGTCTGATCAGAAAGGAAGAGCACTCAGCATGTACAGGAACAGCATTTTGTAAAGTGTTGGGACCAGAAGATAGAGTCAAGAGAGTACCAAAATGAACACCCTCATCCTCCAGAAAATGAAGGGAGAATGTCCTGTGTTGGAGTGAGATACAGAGAAGTGTGGAGATTGTTTCACCTTAGAGCTGCATCTCACTGGGAAGTTTCATAGTTTCATAGTTTCATTCAGGGTTGGAAGGGACCACAAGGATCATCTAGTTCCGACCCCCCTGCCATGGGCAGGGACACCTCACACTAGATCAGGCTGCCCAGAGTGTTTCTGTCTGTTGTTGAGCTCAATGCCCTCAAGTTCTGGTAGCTCCCAGGGCAACTTCTGCTCTGCCAAGGTAGGGACTGGCTCCTTTGGCCAATCCAGGCTTTTGCTTCAGCAGGTGGGAAAGGTGATGATGTGGTCAAGGGTTTGGAACTCTGCCTCCTGATTACTGTTCAGGTAACAGCTCATGGCTCAGTTGATGTCTCCAGTGTTAACAGAGTCCTTGCTAAAGCAGCTGTTATTGTTAAAGCAGTTGTTATTGATTCCCTTGCTATGCCTCCTCCTGGCTGCACCTGGGAAGGCTTAAAAATGACTATAAAGAGAATTCTTCTGTGTGGAGACAAGACATAACCAGGAACTTCAGGGGGGGTTCCCAGTTGCTATAGGACATCTAACCTAGAGTCATAGAATCACAGAATGGTTTGGGTTGGAACAGACCTTAAAGCTCATTTGGTTCCAAACCCCTCCCATGTGCAGGGACACCTCCCACCAGCACAGCTTGCTCAAGGCCTCATCCAGCCTGGCCTTCAACACCTCCAGGGAGGGGGCAGCCACAGCCTCCCTGGGCAGCCTGTGCCAGTGTCTCACCACCCTCACTGCAAAGAATTTCTTCCTAATCTCCAGTCTAAATCTGTCCTCTTCCAGCCCAAAGCCTGTTCAGAATGAACTCTTTCCATCTGCTTGGCAAGGCTACTGAAGCAGTGGAGCTGTCCTGCAGCTTTACTGCAGCAATGTTTCACAGCATGTGTTCCAGCTCATGCTTTGCACAGGGACAGGATGGAATAATGCATCTGGACCATGTAAGCCAACAGGTGGAGGGTTTGAGTATGGGGCACAGAAATGACTTTCTGAAGTACCTGAAAGCAGCCATCAACTGGATAAACCTCAAAGCAAGATCTACTCAGCAATGCTGGGTGAGATCTGCATGACCTTATGGTCTGAAGAAGGAAAGAATTGAATGGGAAGGATGGACTGGAAAGCTGGAGTCTGAAGAGTAGGAGTTCTTGAGCATTGCAAAGGAATGCTCTGCTGCTCCTGAAGGCTCCTGTGTTACTGAGCTCTAAAGCCAGAAGCAGCCTCAGACCAGTGCAGTCATGGTTGGCTTGTGTGGCCTTTCGGAGGACTTACTGTTAGGACTCAGATTAATCATCCTGAAGGAGAAGGAATCCTGGCAATAGGAATGCTAACCACAGAGACACTCAGAATTCAAATCCACTTCTTCATATAGATTTGGAGAGAATTGCCAGGTCTGTAGGCTTCATGGAGTTGTTCCTGCATGTTCTGTTCAAGTCCAGCCAGCTATCAGACAGTTTTGAAGCTTATTGTGGATTTTCTGTTGGAAATATGAAATACAGTTTCTGGGATTCTTTCCCCAGTGCAGGGCAGTTGTCAGGCAATGGATCTGAGCCTAGTTTTAAAACCAGGAATGGAAGATTCTCTCTCACAGCCCAGATAGCAAATATTTTCCTAATTACTTAATCAGAGCACTCAGATTTTATGCTTCTGGCTGCAGGCTTTGTGAAATGGCCAGAGGAGCGTTTGCAGTTGTGCAAGCTGACTCTGGCCAGGGCATCCCTGGAGACAAACCTTTGTGGCAGGGCTGGAATGAAACTCCTCCCCTGCCCTTTCAAGAGTACATTTGGTCCCAAGCAAGCCTTAGCTTCCTTCACAAGGAGCACATGCAGAAACTCTTCTCAGCTGCAGGATGTGATGCAGAGCTCAGAGAGCATCTCATGCAAACACCTTGGCTGCTGGAAGCAGCTGGGGAGGAGACAAGAGAGTGTCAGCCCCTCTACTGGTAGTGGCTCATCCATCTCCTAGTGCTTTTGAAATGCCTTTCAGAAGGTGCTGAAATGGAGGTGAGCTCAGCAGATCTCCTTCTCCCACTCTCCCTAATAGCAGCATGGTCCCTGGTGCATCTCCAGAAACGTGCTGGATCTTTGCAGGTGTCCAGGTACCACAATTCCCTCTGGAGTCACAGTCGTGCCCTTCAGCAGCAGAGAGCTGCTTGGCTTGGCAGTGGAGGGCTTCAGCTTCAGGACAGTTCTAAAACTAAAAAGAAGGGACTTCTGCCAAGGGCTGGGAGTGCCAGGATGAGGGACAAAGGCTTTGATCTGGGAGAGGGCAGACTGAGACTGGAGAGGAGGAAGAAATTCTTTGCAGTGAGGGTGGTGAGACACTGGCACAGGCTGCCCAGGGAGGCTGTGGCTGCCCCCTCCCTGGAGGTGTTGAAGGCCAGGCTGGATGAGGCCTTGAGCAAGCTGTGCTGGTGGGAGGTGTCCCTGCCCATGGCAGGGGGTTGGAACTGGATGATCTTTGAGGTCCTTTCCAACCCAAACCATTCTGTGACTATGAATATCAAGAACTGGGGAGGGGTCTGCACAATTCTGATGCAGACATGAGAGGCAGGGAAATCCAAATGTCCTTTATCTTTTCAGGAGGGTTTCTCACTGGAGTAAGTTCAGCTAACAGGTCTGTCCTCCAGTTAGAACAGCAGTACCTCAGGGCTGCCCCAGTATTCTGAAGCTGCTGTGTGTGGACAGCTCTTTGGAAGTGATCCTTTATTTTTGTGCCTGGCCTTCACACCTTGGCCAAGGCTGGGCTGCCAGCCTGGCTGTCATTCCACATCACAAAGTCTATGGACAACATCTCACCTCTGGGTGGTTGTGTTTTCAGAGCCTGCTGGGCTCCCACCCAGTGATCCCTGGAGGACAGGAGGGTCTGGTAGCCCCTTCTGCCATCACTATTTGGGGAGAATGTTTCAGCAAATTGTAACTTAATGTTTTTGAAGTTTTGGGTGCAGCCAGTTAAGTTTCTTGTAAAGGATGCTGGCTGTTGGCTGCATTTCTGCACCCACACAAACCTACAAATCACCTTTATGCCATCAGCTTTTGGGTTTCTTTAATGGCAACATTCTCAATTGTGAAACAGGGGCAAGGGTAGAGTCTGGCTCCTGGGAAAGAACAACCCCAGGGAGCAGGATAGGCTGGGGACTGACCTGTTGGAGAGCAGTGAAAGGGAAAAGAGCTTGGGGGTCCTGGTGGATGGGAGGTTGACCATGAGCCAGCAGTGTGGTCTGGTGACCAAGAAGTTCAAAGACATCCTGGGCTGGATTAGAAGGGCTGTGGTCAGCAGGTCAGAGAGGTTCTCCTCCCCCTCTACTCTGCCCTGGTGAGGCCACATCTGGAATCTTGTGTCCAGTTCTGGGCCACTCAGGTCAGGAAGGACCTCAGGGAACTGCTGAGAGAGTCCAGCACAGAGCCACAGAGCTGCTGCAGGCAGTGGAAGATCTTCCTCCTGAGGAGAGCCTGAGGGAGCTGAGGGCTCTGGAGCTTGGAGAGGAGGAGCCTGAGGGTGACCTCCTTGCTGCTGCTTAAGCTGTGCAGGGTGATGCCCAGAGGCTGGAGCCAGGCTCTGCTGGGGGATGCCCAATGCCAGCACAAGGGGCAGTGGTGGAAGCTGAGGCAGAGGAAGTGCCATGGAAACAGGAGGAAGGATTTTTTCCCTGTGAGGATGACAGAGCCCTGGAGCAGGCTGCCCAGGGGGGTTGTGCAGTCTCCCTCTCTGGAGATATTCAACCCCCACCTGGCTGTGTTCCTGTGTGACCTGCCCTGGGTGATGCTGCTCTGGCAGGGGGTTGGACTGGATGACCTCTGGAGGTCCCTTTCAGCCCCTCACATTCTGTGATAAATCTCTAATCAAGGAGTAAGATTCTGATTGCTTTGGGACACTTTACCCCCTGCCATTACAGATGAATGGATTCCCAATAGCTGCTCACACCCAGCTTCATAATGTAAACACTATCCAACCCCAGGAGCAGTTAGTTGGAGGGGTTTAAAAAATCCCATGATTGATATTAGGCAGGATGCTAATTTTCTTGTGACTCTTTGTATTGCTGTTGACTGATTTCAGTAGATTTGTGGTAGGAAATTAGGTTATTAGGTTACTGTGTGGGAAGCTGTCCATTGAAAATGTGAATAAAGCCCTTGTCTCTTATTCCTTGTATCTAGCTGATTCTTCCTGCATTCCTTACTTATCTCCTATGCTTATCTTCTGTGAGTAATGGGTCACACCTGAAGCTTTGCTTGCTCTTGTGCACTCCCCAGCTTCTGTTCCCCTTGGAAAATGTGGATCTGGTTTATTTTCCTGGCTGCATCTTCCTGCTGAATATTTCCATAGAGCCCCCTGAATGTGGAGTGATGTTGATCTGTTTCTCTTAATCATCCTACATGAAAGCTGTAATAGATTTTCAAAGCAGTCCTTCCTGCCTGCCTCTTTGCAGACTGCTTACATCCAGTGTTAGATGCTGGCAGCAAGGCAAAGAGCTTCACTTTACTTTGCAGTGACTATGATCCAGCGTTAGCTTGCCACGAAGCATGCAGGAGGTGCTTACAGCTTCCCTTGCTTTAGCTGTGCTTTTTAGCCTGCTTTGCTGAACAGGCAATTGCCTATTGCTGCATGCAGCACATCCTCCCTTCTAGTCTGCTTTTGTGCTCCCCTCCTTTCTCATTACAAGTGAGTAAAGTCATGTCATATGCTTTTTATTTACCCAGAATCCAGGCTGGAAGGCTGGCTGTCAGTTCCCAACAAAGGCAACATAAAGCGGCACGGCTGGAAGAAGCAGGTACAGCCTCACTGTTACTGTGCTCTGTCTGCACCCTCAGCTGCCATGCTCTCTCATGAGCAGCAGGAGGCAGGGGCTGGGAAGGTAGCATTTTCCTTGTCCCGTGTGGCATATCCCACCCCGGAATACACAAACTCTGTTCACAGGTTCAGGTGCCCGTTGGTGGCGTTACCACTGCAGCAGGGCATTGTTAGTGGTTACAGTATCACAGTATCACTAAGGTTAAAGCAAGGTAGGCAGTTCAGACACGGTGGAAAGGCCAAGCCCACAGACAGCTTTTCCCCGGCTCCAAACGGCCGCCAGAGCCCAGGAGGCTGAGGAGCCGGAGCCGGTGCCCTGAGGGCAGGGAACTCTCTGGGGACTTGAAGTCCGGGAAACAGCTTCCAGGAGCTGCAGAATGATCCAGGAAGTGCTGGCACTAAACCAAGGGAAATGGCTTCCTGGGGGCGCTGCAGGCTGGCAGCACAGGGGTGCTCCCGGCCGAGACCAGCACTGCCTGAACAGGCAGCAGCAGCTCACGGCTGCACTGCGGCCGCTTGGCTGGCACGGCGGAGACAGGGCGCAGGGAGCAGCCACCTCGGAGCAGCAATCATCTCAGAGCAGCAATCATTTCGGAGCAGCAATCATCCTGCAGCAGCAATCTTGGAGCAGCAGCAATCTCAGAGCAGCAATCATCTTGGAGCAGCACTCCTGGAGCAGCAATCATCTCGGAGCAGCAATCTCGGAGCAGCAATCTCAGAGCAGCAATCATCTTGGAGCAGCACTCTCAGAGCAGCAATCATCTTGGAGCAGCAATCATCTCGGAGCAGCAATCATCTTGGAGCACCAATCATCTTGGAACAGCACTCCTGGAGCAGCAATCATCTTGGCGCAGCAATCTCGGAGCAGCAATCATCTTGGGGCAGAAATCATCTCAGAGCAGCACACCCGGAGCAGCAATCATCTCAGAGCAGCACTCTCTGAGCAGCAATCTCGGAGCTGCACTCCCAGAGCAGAAATCATCTCAGAGCAGCACTCCTGGAGCAGCAATCTCAGAGCAGTACTCCTGGAGCATCACTCCCAGAGCAGCAATCATGGAGCAGCAATCTCAGAGCAGAAATCATCTCAGAGCTGCATTCCTGGAGCAGCACTCCCGGAGCAGCAATCAACCCAGAGCAGCACTCTCGGAGCAGCAACCGTCCCGGAGCAGCACTCTTGAAGCAGCAACCGTCCCGGAGCAGCACTCCCGGAGCAGCACTCTTGGAGCAGCAACCGTCCCGGAGCAGCACTCTTGGAGCAGGAATCATCCCAGAGCAGCAACCGTCCCGGAGCAGCACTCCCAGAGCAGCACTCTTGGAGCAGCAACTGTCCCGGAGCAGCACTCCCGGAGCAGCACTCTTGGAGCAGCAATCATCCCGGAGCAGCAACCGTCCCGGAGCAGCAATCATCCCGGAGCAGCACTCTTGGAGCAGGAATCATCCCAGAGCAGCAACCGTCCCGGAGCAGCACTCCCAGAGCAGCACTCTTGGAGCAGCAACCGTCCCGGAGCAGCACTCCCGGAGCAGCACTCTTGGAGCAGCAATCATCCCAGAGCAGCAACCGTCCCGGAGCAGCACTCCCAGAGCAGCACTCTTGGAGCAGCAACTGTCCCGGAGCAGCACTCCCGGAGCAGCACTCTTGGAGCAGCAATCATCCCGGAGCAGCAACCGTCCCGGAGCAGCAATCATCCCGGAGCAGCACTCTTGGAGCAGGAATCATCCCGGAGCATCAACCATCCCGGAGCAGCACTCTTGGAGCAGCAATCATCTCAGAGCAGCAACCATCCCGGAGCAGCAACCATCCTGGAGCAGCAACCATCCCGGAGCAGCACTCTTGGAGCAGCAATCATCTCAGAGCAGCAACCATCCCGGAGCAGCACTCTTGGAGCAGCACTCTTGGAGCAGCAATCATCTCAGAGCAGCACTCTTGGAGCAGCAACCATCCCGGAGCAGCAATCATCCTGGAGCAGCACTCCCGGAGCAGCACTCTTGGAGCAGCAATCATCTCAGAGCAGCACTCTTGGAGCAGCAACCATCCCGGAGCAGCAATCATCCTGGAGCAGCACTCTCGGAGCAGCAATCTCGGAGCAGCAATCTCGGAGCAGCACTCTCGGAGCATCCTTTTGCCCTGTTCTGTGTTTGCCCATTCTAAACCCCTAAAGGGGAGGGGGAAAGCAAAGCGGGGTTTGGGGGCTCTCCCCCACACTCCACCCTGTTGGCAGTGGATAGAATTTGTGTAGGATATTGGAGTGCTGGGCAAGCACCCTTTGCAGTTGAGTGAGCTGGGTGTTACTTGTGGGTTTTCACTGTGCCCATATAAAATACAACAAGTACTACTTAACACTACAGAAACAGTGCTGCACATCATTGAATGAGCAATGATTGCTCAACACAGAGTAAAATACAAAGATCATTAGCAGAGCAATTGCTGCTTTAAGCCCTTGGCTTGGAGGTCATTCTCAGGGCCCATGTGATGGTTCCATCTGCCACCCCATTGATGTGCCTCCATTTCTCTGGAGCTGGTTCTCCCTGTTCCCAGTGCTGGTTCTCCCCTTTCTAGGTGCTGGCCGATTCATTGGAATCAAGTTCTTGGTCCAGGCTCCATCCTGTAGGGAGACCAAGCTGGCCTTGGTGTGTAGCATCCAGGCACATCACTTTATAGTGGGGAACAATCCACTGCACACTGCTGCAGCGAGTCCTGCCATTGGCACCCAGGGCTTCCCAGGCATATAAGCCCCTATGCCTAGCTAGTGTCGTGGGCACAACCCCTACAGACTAAGACATCAACTCCCCTGGAAGGCTTTTTAGGCACATGGTGAATTGGTTTTGGAGCCCCCATTTAAGAAGCAAACAAAACTACTGGAGTAATGTGTGTGCAGTAGAAAAGAGGACACCACCAGAATTCCAGCTCAGTACAGCTTACAGCAGGTGGGTGAGGAAATGATTTTCCATGGGCATCTTGGAACCATCAAACATCCCACTCCTCCTTTGAGCAAGCTGCTTTGTAATCCTGTCACTGAAAAAGATGCTCTTTGTACCACTTGAGAGCAGAGGGTAGGGGATACCACACCTCAGTGCTCTGGAGGCCATGGAAGAGTACCTGCCACACACCATTCCAAAGAGATTTCTGTCTCCCTTGCTTTTAAAATGCTCAGGCTCTTGATAAGCACTCAGAAACTGGACCTGTCCTCTGGAATTCCTGCTCTAAGGAAAACAGTGCTGCTTTGTCTCTGCAGAGGTTATGGTATTTGAAACTTCAGATGATGATGAAATGTCTGGAAGCACTTTTCTGATGTTGCCACCTTTGGACATCCTGCAGTACACCAAAGGCCAGCAGTGTGCATGGCCCCTGGAATTGTGTGCATTCTGCCAGCACTGTGTGGGAAATGCTGCATTTCCTTCCTTCTTCCTTACCTTCTGTTCAGACACCAGTATGGGAATGATGAAGCTGATTCATGGCAGTTTGAATGGCACTTTCTGACTTGGCTGAAAGGTCCTTCCCAGCTGCCCCTGTGTACATTCTCAGTGGTTCCTACACAGTGTGAAGGTCATGGATTCACTTCCTGTCAAAGCAGCACTGAAGTGTTTGGATTTGGCCTTTAGCTGCTGAATCCCTTCTCTGAAGTGCTCCATTTTACAGCTGGCTAACAGTCACAGTGGTTTGAGTTCCAGCCCTGCCTGTGTTCACAGCAGTATCAGACCTTGATGTCTGGCAATCAATCCCAGTCCCTGTTCTGCCTTGTGGAGAGCAAGTGTGCAGCTCTGCTGCCTTATTCCCAGCAGTAGCCTTATTCCCAGACCTGCAGAGGAGAAAGTTTGACCTTGTGCCGTATTGGAGCTGCTGTCTGCAGATGCCACAAGTGTTTCTGGTTTGGTTTCTGGTCTCTTTGCCTTTCACTGTGTCTCTGTTAGCAGAACTGCAGGAAATCTACAGAGCAGGGCCAGGAACGTTCCTGGTGCCATATCTGAGTCAAATGCCAACAGCACTTGGGTATTTTTAAGGTGCCTCACCAGACACACCTATTTTAAAGCCTCTTTCACAAAACTTGTTCTTGCACTTTGAGGGAATCTGAGCCACAGATGGATGTCTGTCATAAAAGGAGCCATGCTGATAAGATGTCTTAACTAGCTGGGGCTCAAACCAGTGAGACAGGACTGAGGAGCCATGTTGACTTAGATCTGCATTCTGATGGCTGAACTCTGCCACAAGCTGCTTGTAGCCAGTCTGCCCAGGTGCTCCTGCTCCACGTTCTCATGTGCTTTCAGTTTGGGGATCAGTATGCAACCTGAAATCCAGGCATGCCCTGATCAATTGAAACTAAAGGGAGAGCAGAACCCCATTAGCATTGCAACTGGGTTGATGCCTGAGATGCTGTAACTTGAGCTGCTGCATGTCTGACCCCAGTTCCAGCAGTGCTGATGGGTTTGCCCCACGCCCTCTGAGCCACTTAACATGACCTAGGGCTGAGTGTGGAGAGTTAACTTGGATTCGACCTCAAGCTGACACTAAAATGGGTTAGCCAGATTCCTCCTGGAGCTTCTTCTCACCCCAGATGTTTCTGCTGCTTCATTTTGGCTTTATTTCACCAGTCCATGCAGCAGAGTGCAGGGCATGGTTAGCTGAAGCAGTGAGCACCTCCTTTAGCCTCTGGTAGCTCGGTGTGAAGCACCAGGGACTCTTGCAGGTGTCTTGAACTAGGGTTGTTGCTGGCAGCTTTATCACCGAGCCATAGAGTCTGCACTCCAGCTGCTGCTCAGTGATTACAACAGTTTGCACAGTAACAAATCTTCAGTTTGTGTGCAGGTAGGATCCCAGAGTTGTCCCAGGCCTGTCAGGGTGCTGCAGAGGGAATGCAAAGTCACTGCAGCTGCAGCCTTGCCCAGCTGCCAGCAGGGCAGCTGCCAGCACCGCGATTTGCCTCTCTCCTGGTGTTGCTGTAACAAACTTCATTTGCTCAGGCTTTGTGTGTGCAGGTAGTAGGAGAGCAGGAGAAATGCTGCTTTGAAAATGCCATTCTGACCTGGGTTTACCCTTTCTTTTCCCAGTATGTTGTGGTGAGCAGTAAGAAGATTCTGTTCTACAATGATGAGAAGGACAAGGACCAGTCCAATCCATCTATGGTACTAGATATAGAGTAAGTAAAGCCCCTGAATTGTGGATGCAGATTAGCAAAGGAGCACTCTGTGTGGAACAAATGATCCCAGGTCTGCAAGCTTGCAGGCAAAATTCCACAACCGATGTGTAATTGCCCATGCTCCCTGGGACATGCCTTCCAGGGTGCTGTTGACAGGAGACACCACCTTTTCTTTGTCCTGCTGTTGCTGGCAGCTAGAGGAAAAGTGGAGTACACAGTAGTGTGGCACTGCTGGTAGTCACTGCTCTGAACTTGCAGGCTCAGAGGCAGTGGAACCTCCACAGCTTGCCTCTCTTCCTATGACTCAGTGAAGTGACTGTTTCCTTGAGTTGCTCCAGCAGCTGCTTTCTAAAGCAGGCCATGCTAGCTGGGGGATAGTTAGGGAACTGCCTGTCTGATTTCAGGGCTCATCCTCTGCTTCATACCTTTTGCTTGCTGTCTGAAGGAGCATCAGTGCTGGAATCACAGACAAGCTTGGGTTGGAAGGGACCTTAAAGACCAGCTAGTTCCAAACCCCTGCCATCAGCTCCTCCTGCTAGCCCATGCTGCTCAGAGCCCCATCCAGCCTGGCTTTCAACACTCCCAGGGAGAAGGCATTCACAGCCTGTCTGGGCATCCTGTTCCAGTGCCTCACCACCCTCTGAGGAAAGGACTTCTTCCTTATACATAATCTAAATCTCCCCTCTTCCAGTTTGAAGCCATTCCCCCTCATCCTTCCACTACCCTGTTAAGAGTCCTTCCTCATCTTTCCTGTAGAGCCTTCCAGGATCTGCAGGGGGCTCCAAGAAAGCTGGGGAGGGACTTTTGAGGGTGTCAGGGAGTGATAGGACTGGGGGGGATGGAGCAAAACTGGAAGTGGGGAGATTGAGATTGGATGTGAGGAAGAAGTTGTTCCCCATGAGGGTGGTGAGAGCCTGGCACAGGTTGCCCAGGGAGGTGGTGGAAGCCTCCTGCCTGGAGGTGTTTGCAGCCAGGCTGGATGTGGCTGTGAGCAACCTGCTGCAGTGTGAGGTGTCTCTGCCCATGGCAGGGGGTTGGAACTGGCTGATCCTGGAGGTCCCTTCCAGCCCTGACAGTTCTTTAGGTACTGGAAGGTTGCTGTAAGCTCTCCTGGAGTGTTGATCAAGCCCAAAGCATTTCTGACTTTTCCAGGTGGTTTCTGTTTGGAGTAACAAAACAAATGGTGATCCCTTTGCATTGGTTACACATGAGGAAAATTGTGTCAGGTATTACTGAAGCCCACAGACAACTGAGTGTGGTGTTTGAACAGCTGACCAACATTATGGGGCCTTAGAGAGCAGTAACTGAAAAAGGGGTTGGAAATTCATCAGCAGGTCTGTCAGTGAGGGACAGAGTGGTCTGGAAGGAATCTCCAAGCTGGGAAATGCTTAGGCTGCCATCTGCTCATAACCAGGAGGAGAGTTATTTTTCCTCTGAGTCACTTCTTACTGTCCTGTCACAAACAGCTGTTCCAGCAGCTCTTGAAAACAAGATGTTGAGATAGTTGCCCTTCCAGTCTTGATCCAGTATAGGATGATGCTCGTTCCAATTTTAACAGCATTTTCAAGAGCTGGTGCCCCAGCCTGGTGCCCAGTTCTGACCCTGGTTGTGCATCAGCTGATGATTTAGTGCAAAAATCAGTGAGGAATACTCTGCTTCAGGAGGCTCCCTTCAGGGCTGCCCAAAAGCTTTTCCAGCAATAATCTGTTAGACTTCTCAGTGTTCTGAGGAGGGATTTGAAAGTCAGAGCATCATAGAGTTGTTAGGGTTGGAAGGGACCTCAGGGATCATCCAGTTCCAACCCCCCTGCTATGGACAGAGCCCCCTGACACTAGATCAGGTGTCCCTGATCAGGTGTCCCTGATCTAGTCTTCCCAGGTCAATTGAACCCATCCTAAGACAATTCTTTCCATGCTGTGGAGTGCTTTGGTCCCCCCAGGCAGACAGGATCTCTGTGGTGTATGAATTACTTCCTAGAATCACCCTGCAGCCTTGATTTGTGCCATACTGTTCCATACTGCTTGCATGAACAGGGTTTGTAGGAAGTGGAGAGCACTGTGCTGTGTTTTCCAAGCACACAGCCTCCTGGCAGCTCTGATTCCTGTTTCTGCTCCTCTAGTAAGCTGTTCCACGTCCGCCCCGTGACTCAAGGAGATGTGTACAGAGCTGAGACAGAGGAGATCCCCAAAATATTCCAGGTAAATGAAATGTGTTCTCATTGCTCTTTAACTGTGGAACAGACTGTGTCAGCTCCCTGTCAGCTGCAGAGCCATAGTGCTCAGCAGTAAGACAGCAGTGCTCCTTTGCAGATCCTCTACGCTAACGAGGGGGAGTGCAGGAAGGACCTGGAGGTGGAAGCAGTGCAGCCAGCAGAGAAGACCAATTTCATCAATCACAAAGGCCATGAGTTCATTCCAACACTGTACCACTTCCCAGCCAACTGTGAGGCCTGTGCCAAACCTCTCTGGCACGTCTTCAAGCCCCCTGCTGCCCTGGAGTGCCGGAGGTGCCACGTCAAGTGCCACAGAGACCACCTGGATAAGAAGGAGGAGCTGATTGCGCCCTGCAAAGGTACCCTGGGTGCTCTGCTGTGGTCTCTGCTGCAGGTGGCCAGAGCTGCTGAGCTATAGCAGGCAAACAGAAGCACTTCTGTGTCAAAAGTTTCTGTCTCCAGTTGCCCCCTTGTAGGTGATGAAAGGTGGCACTGAAATGCTGCACTCTTAGTGCTGCTTGTGAGCAGGCAGCTGTGGCAAGCTCTGCCAGGAGCCCTTTGCTGCTGGAGCTGGTGTGGCTCTGCCAAGGGCCCACAGGCCCAAGTCCTGGTCAGCTCCTTGTTTCCCAGATCATTCTCTCTAATACAGGGCTCACATTAGGAACAACACAGGGCCCACATCACCAGGCTCTGCTGAGTCCTTGAAGAGTGGTTCTTCAGCCACTTCAGGGACTAGAAGGAAGGTTTCCTCCCTGTGCTCCTCTCAGAGTGGACAGGTGGGGTATGTCCTCTGGAGCTCAGCTGTAAGGCACCCACACAACTTCCCAGCTAATAAGACTGCAATTAGTTTGTTTTCTCATGCCTTGAATCATAGAATCACAGAATGCTCTGGGTTGGAAGGGACCTCCAAAGCTCATCCATTCCAACCCCCTGCACTCAGCAGGGACATCCGCCACTGGATCAGGTTGCCCAGAGCCCTGTCCAGCCTCACCTTGAATATGTCCAGGGATGGGCTCCAGCCACCGCCCTGGGCAACCCATTCCATGCTAATGTTAGACTCAAGAATCTTAATGCAGAGTGACAAACACTGAAATAAACTGTACTGGTGATTGCTGCTCCTTGTCCTGCAAAGCACACACACAGCTGCAGTGCAGGGATGCAGCTGCCCTTGCAGTGCCTTGCAGGGGCAGTGCTTTGCAGGGGCAGTGCCTTGCAGGGGCAGTGCTTTGCAGGTATGCAGCTGCCCTTGCAGGGGCAGTGCCTTGCAGGGGCAGTGCTTTGCAGAGGCAGTGCCTTGCAGGGGCAGTGCCTTGCAGGGGCAGTGCTGGCCTGTCACAGCTCTTGTTCTGGGAACGGGTCCCAGCTCCCGCTGAATCCTCTTCCTCCTTCCCTTGCAGTGAGCTACGATGTGACTTCAGCAAGAGATATGCTGTTACTGGCCTCCTGTCAAGATGAACAGAAGAAGTGGGTGACTCATTTAGTAAAGAAGATCCCCAAGACCCCACCTTCTACTTTTGTTCGTGCCTCTCCTCGGACTCTCTCCACAAGGTCCTCAGCAAATCAGTCATTCCGAAAAGCTGTTAAAAATGCTTCTGGGAAAGCTAGGTGAGAGGAGCCACAGCAGCTGCAGCTGTTCTTAACCTGAAAGCCCTCTGCTCATAAACCCTGCACAGCACTTCCACAGTGGTGGCTGCTGAGCTGCTGGTCTAAAGCTCTGAAGGAAGGCACAGACAATTCTCCTGTTTCTGTGGTACACCTGCTGGGGGATTGGATCTGGAAGGGTCCTACAGAGAGGAGGGTGCCTGGCTGGCAGTGCCCCTGAGGCTGCATTGTTTGCTGTTCACAGGCCAGGCTTAGCAGATGGATTAGCAGTGGCACTGGGCTGCAGGGGTGATCCATGTAGCCATTCATGGACTGACTCAGAGAGTCTGGGTGAGACAGAAGTCTTCTGCAGATGGGGGAGATGCCAGGAACTGAGGGGTTCTCATTCTTCATGCCAGTTCCTCTGGTGTGAGGCAGCTGCAGCACTCATTCCATACTCTTTGCTTACTCATTCCCCATCTCCTCCTTTCCCAGCAGCTGTTTTTGTAAGCTGTTTGTGACCCTACACATGAACCAGGACAAGATTTCAAATACACATTTTGATGCTAGGTAACTGCAAGCAGCTCATTTTCACCCTGCATTGGCTTCCTCATGCTGTGTGCATGTTTCCTTCCCCAAAAGTGACCAGTGGGGTAGGCAGGAAATAGTCTCAAGAGGGAAAGAGTCTTCCTTGTTGGCAGGGCTACCAAAATAAACATCCTACAAACAGTCCACTGAGAGCAACCTTCTGCATGTAGAGAGACACTGGTGCATGATGAACAGCCTCCATCAGGGGAGAGTAGGGGAAACCTGGAAAGTCATCCCCACCATTAACACTGCAGCAGAAGAGATCCCAGTGCAGAGGTAGCAGTGAATGGGGTGAAAGCCCTCAGGGTAATCTTCTCCAAGGACATTAGTCCTTGAGCACAAAGCTGTAGGTAGAAAAGCTCAGTGATGCTGTGGGCAGTGTTGTGTCAGAGGTAGTGATCAATGCACCAGTGTGGGGAGAAGGGCATCAAAAGAACCTGGCAGCAGCAGCTGAGAGCATGCAGCCCTTCTGGAGCATCTGGGAGAGCAGGCAGGCTCACAGGCACTGAGCACAGCCTCAGCTTGCTGCTGGCAGGACTGTACCTGAGCCATGATCTGAGATTGCATTGCTCAGGGCAGGAGGAGGAGGCTGCTCCCCTGGGGTCAGGAAAGCCATGAAGCGTGGGGGGACAGCAGGTCCTTTCCCCTGAACTCCCTGCACCTGCAGCTCTCATCCTGACCTCTTTCCCTAGCAGTGATGGTTTTTATGGGATGGAGGTGTTTAGCTCCCAGTAAGGATCTGCAGCTGGTTCTCTTGGCATGCAGCAGAGCAGAGCTTATCTCAGTGCTGGAGTCCTGCCAGGTGAGCAGGCAGGAGCTGTTTTGTTGGATGGATACAGACTTTAATACAGGCTTCAGGGCATCTTAGTGCCTCTCATGTGGGTCTGATCCACCTTTCTTTGCAGCTGGTAGGCAGCCTTCCACTGACTGCATGGAGAGGAGTATCAGAGCCATTGGAAGGAGCTTCATGTGCAGGTTCATCTGAAGTTCTGTTCCTCACTGGAACAGCCAGGCACTAGTAGTGGTTTCCTGATGAACTTCATGATGCCTGCACCCACAGTCCTGCTTCTGGAGCTTGAACTACACCACACAGCTTACAGTGTGCTGATCCTGCCCCTTGTTTCAGCACCTTGAGCTGTTTGTTTGAAAATACTTGGACTTGAGCACCAGATGAAGTTAATGCATGATTAAACCAAACAAAAACCCAAACAAGCCCCAGACAACCAGAAGTCCTGTGTGTCAGATGAGCTCTGCCAACTGCCAGTGCATGCTCTTGACCTCTGCTTGTGCTGCCAGGTGAAGAAGGTCACCTTGTGTTTGCCATGAATGCCCCCAGGACTGTTTGCTTTCAATGGTTTGCTGGTAAAACTGCAGCTGTATGACCATCTGTCTGCTCTCTGAGGTTCAGTAAGGCAAAGTGCAAAGTCCTGCACCTAGGTTCATAAATCCCAGTCCAGGCTGGGCATGATGAGATTGAGAGCAGCCCTGCAGAAAAGGACTTGGGGGTGCTGGTGGGTGAGAAGCTGGATGTGAGCCAGCAATGGGCACTTCCAGCCCAGGAGGCCATTGGCAGTCTGGGCTGCATCAGAAAGCAGCACCAAAGAGAAAGAGGTGATTCTGCCCCTCTTCTGCGCTCTGGTGAGACCTCACCTGCAGTTTTGTGTCCAGCTATGAGGCTCTCAACACAAGAGACATGGACCTGATGAAGAGGGTCCAGAGGGGGCCACCAAGATGATCTGAGGGCTGGAGAACCTCCCTTATGAGACAGGCTGAGAGAGTTGGGGCTGCTCAGCCTGGAGATGGCTCCAGGGAGACTTTAGAGCAGCCTTCCAGTACCTGAAGAGGACCTACAGTAAGGGGAGGGACTTGTGGTAATAAATGCAATGATTTGAAAGTGGAGCAGGGTAGGTTTAGGTTGAACATCAGGAGAAAGTTCTTCACCATGAAAAGTGGTGAACAGGCTGCCCAGGGATGTGGCTGAGGCCCTGTCCCTGGAGACATTCAAGATCAGACTTGGTGTGTCCCTGGGCAGCCTGATCGAGTTGGAGATGTCCTGCTGTCTGCAGGGGGGTTGGACAAGATGCCCTTGGAGGGCCCCTTCCACCCCAAGGCAGTCTGGGACTCCTCATACTGTAACACCTCCCCCTCAAAGGTGCTGTGCGCAGCACTGCCTCCTGCAAGCCTGCAGCTGTGTCCTGCAGCTCATTTCTCCTTCAGTAATTGTCTCTCTCCCTTTGTTGCAGCTAACCACATGTACAGTGCAGTGGGATCTGGTGCAGTCCCAGGAGGGCTGCTCCTGCCCAGAGGGAGCAGTGCAGACATTGTCCCTCCCAACCCAGCCACCAGAGCTGCAGGGCTCCGATCGCTGTTCCTGGCTCCTCCTCGCTTTGGCACAGACGCACGCCCAGGGTGTTTAATTGCAGGTTTGCCTACAGGTAGAGTAGATGAATTATTACTATGTAATGCAAGTTAAAGCAAATAAAGCTTAGCTAGGTGTATAAAAAGGTGCTGCCTTTTTGGATTAAAACAAAAAAAAACAACAAAAAAAAGCCAGCCAGCCACGGTGACATCAGCCAGCTTCCTCCCTGGCGGTGCAAGGCCAGGACTGCCGCCCCCGCCAGGGCACACTCATGGCAAGATGAGCATACGGAGTGGAGGAGAGGAGGAAGGTTTCTCAAGGAGAAGGACTGCCTTTTGCTTTCAAGACTCAAAGTTGTACTCTTGAAGACTGCAGAACTAGCTTAACAATGGAGCCTTATCACTTGAACTTCAGTGCCTTCACTGCAGAGTTCCTAACAGCCTTAATGCTCACCGCCCGCCGCGGCGCGGATCCGAGCCTTACAGGGTTTGCATCGTGCTTGACAGAACGCTGATTCAGCAGTTTCTGAAGGGGGGGAATGGAGAACTTGCCTTTAACCTGTGCAGTTTTTGCCAAGCCATACCGAGTTACTTCACTCCTAGAGGCGTTAGAAACTAACCGTACAAAGGAGCCGCCGAGCCGGGCAGCACGCCGCGGGGTGCATCGTTCCCGTCACTGTATCAGGGCTTGCCTTGCCATTTGAAGTCCCTTAAGTTAACGACCATTTAAGTAATATATGCACTGTTTGAACTGTAAATTATTCCTACAACACTTGTGCTGGGAGTTACATTGTCCTCTTAGTGCCTTAATTTGCGATCACTGTGTCATTGCCACGGCCAGAAAGGCAGAAACCTAAACCTAAGCAAAGGAGACCTCTGCACAGCTACTGCCAGCCGGTGGGGCTCACCCAGTGTTAATTGAAGTACTGTAGATGCTCAATGGATCTTCTAAATTGAGCACAAGCCTGGAATGGGAATTCCTCTTACACAGGAAGACCGATCCAGGAGCAGGAGTCAAGAGCTGTGTGGGCAGTGCGGGAAGAGAAGCAAGCAGGGAAGGCAGCAGCTGCAGGCGCCCGAGGAGCCGATGGGCACTGAGGAGCCGGCGGGCGCGCTGCTGGGCGTGCTGTCGGGCTCGCTGTCGGGCGTGCTGCCAGGCTCGTTGTCAGGCGTGCTCTCAGGCGCGTTCTCGGGCTCGCTGTCGGGCACGCTGTCAGGCGCGCTGTCGGACACACTGTCGTCGGGTGCACTGTCAGGCTCGCTGTCGGGCACACTGTCGGGCTCACTGCTGGGCACGCTGTTGCCGGGCTCGCTGTCGGGCTCGCTGTCGCCAGGCTTGCTGTCATCGGGCTCGCTGCTGGGCTCGCTGTCATCGGGCTCGCTGTCAGGCACGCTGTCGGGCTCACTGTCATCGGGCATGCTGTCAGGCTCGCTGTCGCCAGGCCTGCTGTTGGGCTCACTGTCATCGGGCTCGCTGTCATCAGGCTCGCTGTCATCGGGCTCACTGTTGGGCACACTGTCGGGCTCGCTGTCATCGGGCTTGCTGTCGGGCGCGCTGTCGGGCGCGCTGTCGGGCTCACTGTCATCGGGCTCACTGTCATTGGGCACGCTGTCGGGCTCGCTGTCATCGGGCTCGCTGTCATCAGGCGCGCCGTTGGGCATGCCATCGGGCATGCCGTCAGGCTCGCTGTCGGGCTTGCTGTTGGGCTCACTGTCATTGGGCTTGCTGTCATCGGGCTCACTGTTGGGCGCACTGTCGGGCTCGCTGTCATCGGGCGCGCTGTCGGGCATGCCGTCGGGCTCGCTGTTGGGCTCGCTGTCGCCAGGCTCGCTGTCATCGGGCTCGCTGTCGGGCTCACTGTCATCGGGCTCGCTGTCATTGGGCTCGCTGTCATCGGGCTCACTGTTGGGCGTACTGTCAGGCTCGTTGTCATCGGGCTCGCTGTCGGGCGCGCTGTCGGGCTCACTGTCATCTGGCTCGCTGTCATCGGGCTTGCTGTCGGGCGCGCTGTCGGGCGCGCTGTCGGGCTCACTGTCATCAGGCTCACTGTCATCGGGCTCGCTGTCATCAGGCACGCCGTTGGGCATGCCATCGGGCATGCCGTCGGGCTCGCCGTCGGGCTTGCTGTTGGGCTCACTGTCATCGGGCTTGCTGTCATCGGGCTCACTGTTGGGCGCACTGTCGGGCTCGCTGTCATTGGGCACGCTGTCATCGGACGCGCTGTCATCGGGCGTGCTGTCGGGCTCGCTGTCATCGGGCTTGCTGCCAGGCTCACTGTCGGGCACACTGTTGGGCTCGCTGTCATCGGGCGCGCTGTTGGGCTCGCTGTCATCGGGCTCGCTGCTGGGCTCACTGTCGGGCACACTGTCGGGCTCGCTGTCATCGGGCTCGCTGCCAGGCTCACTGTCGGGCGCACTGTCGGGCTCGCTGTCATCGGGCGCGCTGTCGGGCTCGCTGTCATCGGGCGCGCTGCTGGGCTCACTGTCGGGCACACTGTTGGGCTCACTGTCATCGGGCTCGCTGCCAGGCTCACTGTCGGGCGCACTGTCGGGCTCGCTGTCATCGGGCGCGCTGTCGGGCTCGCTGTCATCGGGCTTGCTGCCGGGCTCACTGTCGGGCGCCCTGTCATCCTTGCTGCCGGGCTCGCTGTCATCGGGTGCACTGTCAGGCTCGCTGTCATCGGGCTCGCTGCCGGGCTCACTGTTGGGCGCCCTGTCAGCCGCGCTGTTGGGCTCGCTGCCGGGCTCGCTGTCATCGGGCTCGCTGTTGGGCGCACTTTTGGGCTCGCTGTCATCGGGCTCGCTGTTGGGCGCACTTTTGGGCTCGCTGTCATCGGGCTCGCTGCCAGGCTCACTGTCGGGCGCACTGTCGTGCTCGCTGTCATCGGGCTTGCTGCCGGGCTCACTGTTGGGCGCCCTGTTAGCCGCGCTGTCGGGCTTGCTGCCGGGCTCGCTGTCGGGCGCCCTGTCAGCCGCGCTGTTGGGCTCGCTGCCGGGCTCTCTGTCATCGGGCTCACTGCCGGGCTCACTGTCGGGCGCCCTGTCAGCCGCGCTGCCGGGCTGGTGCTTTGCAGCAGGAATGCACTCGTGGGAGGGGCAGTGTGTGTTTATTTTGTTTCTTAACCAAATACCTCCTCAGTAATTTATAAAGGCTTTGCAGTTGTGTATTGAATAAAGAAGCACTGGAAAACGTTCGTCCTTAGGATGATTTGCATGTTTCAAGTGGTCTGAAAGCCGCACTGATGGATATGTGATAATAAACATATCTGTTATCAATAGGGTGGGGACTCTGTGCTCATTTAATGAGAAATAAAAGTAATTTATGGAAAGACCCTTTGGAAAATGACTGCCATGGTGTTTTCTCCTGACTGCAGCTTGGGCATCTGTCTCAGCTCTCAGACACTCCACGGCTTTCCCGTGCAAGGTGCGCCGAGAACACCGCAGCCAGGGGCCTCTCGAGCACTCTCTGTCTATTTGAGATGAACAACCCAATGCCTTAGTAAATATTTTTTTCCTTGCCACAGTAATTTATATTTCTCATTCATCCATGACTCTGAGTTTGCCTTGTGACTGCTTCACCCTCCAAGATGTGGAGTTTCAGAAGTGGCCTCCTGAGCTGGGCGATGGGGTCGGGGAGCAGTGTGATGCCCCAGAAATCCATGAGGAATTAGTTGGGGACCTGCTGAGCCACTTGGACACTCACAAGTCCATGGGACCGGATGGGATCCATCCTAGGGTGCTGAGAGAGCTGGCAGATGAGCTGCCAAGTGCTCTCCATCATTTTCCTCCAGTCCTGGCTCACTGGAGAGGTCCCAGGTGACTGAAACTGGCCAATGTGGTCCCCATCCACAGGAAGGGTCGGATGGAGGAACCTGGAAACTCCAGGCCTGGCAGCCTGACCTCAGTGCCAGGGAAAGTGATGGAGCAGATTATCCTGGGGGCAATAACTGCACCTGAAGGATGGCCAAGGGCTCAGGTCCAGCCAGCATGGATTTAGGAGGGGCAGATCCTGCCTCTCCAACCTGATCTCCTTCCATGCCCAGGTGACTGCCTGGTGGATGTGGGGCAGGCTGTGGATGTGGTCTGCCTGGACTGCAGCAAGGCCTTTGACACCATCCCCCCCAGCAAACTGCTGGCCAAGCTGTCAGCCCCTGGCTTGGACAGCAGCTCTCTGAGCTGGGTTAGGAACTGGCTGGAGGCTGAGCCCAGAGAGTGGTGGTGAATGGTGCCACAGCCAGCTGGCAGCCAGGCACCAGTGGTGTGCCCCAAGGATCAGTGCTGGGCCCTGTGCTCTTTAACATCTTCATTGATGATCTGGATGAGGGCACTGAGTCCATCAGCAGTAAATTTGCAGATGACACCAAGCTGGGGGCAGGAGTTGATCTGCTGGAGGGTGGAGAGGCTCTGCAGAGGGACCTGGACAGGCTGGACAGATGGGCAGAGGCCAAGGGCAGGAGACTGAACACATCCAAGTGCCAGGTGCTGCACATTGGCCACAGCAACCCCAGGCAGTGCTACAGGCTGGGGGCAGAGTGGCTGAGAGCAGCCAGGCAGAGAGGGACCTGGGGGTGCTGGTTGATGGTAGGCTGAACATGAGCCTGTAGGGAGGCTGTAGCCAGGCAGAGGTTGGTCTCTTCTCCCAGGCAGCCAGCACCAGAACAAGAGGACACAGTCTCAGGCTGTTCCAGGGAAGGTTTAGGCTGGAGGTTAGGAGGAAGTTCTGTACAGAGAGAGTGATTGCCCATTGGAATATGCTGCCTGGGGAGGTGGTGGAGTCACCATCACTGGAGGTGTTCAGGAGGAGACTTGATAGGTTGATTGGTGCCGTGGGTTAGTTGATTAGGTGGTGTTGGATGATAGGTTGGACACGATGATCTTGAAGGTCTCTTCCAACCTGGTCTATTCTATTCTATTCTATTCTATTCTATTCTATTCTATTCTATTCTATTCTATTCTATTCTACTCTACTCTATTCTACTCTACTCTACTCTATTCTACTCTATTCTATTCTATTCTATTCTATTCTATTCTATTCTATTCTATTCTATTCTATTCTATTCTATTCTTATCATCCACCAAGGCCTGTGCATGAAGCTGGCTCTCCACAGCCCTGTGTCAGGTTACACCCATCCCTGGAGTGGGGCTGAAAAGGGCCCAGCCCCCGGTGGACAAAGAAAATCTGATGCAGGTGGGCAGAGATAGATTTGGTTTTCCCCCTCCCAGGGGGAGGCGTCCCCCGGGTCAAAGTCTATTCCACTCCCCCTTCCTGTCAGGCAAGGCCTATGTAAGGGGGGGCCATTGGATCTTTCTCTTTCCTCTGCTCTGCCTGCTGGACAGACCTCTGCTGCCCTCCTGCTTCCTGCGTTTCCATGTGGTTGCCTCCATGCTGCCTCCACATGGCTAAGGACTGCAGCGTCCCCGTTACACCAAGGGAATCCACTGCCAGCTCTCTGCTTTTGTGTGTTTCTCTATTTACCCTCTTCCTTAGCCCCTTGTAACCTTCCCTGTTACTCAAATGCTACAGATGTTTTGTTAAACTTACCTTTTTACTTCCAAACCCATTCCAGACTAATTCTTTCATGATTTTTACCTCTCTTTTCTCCTGCCCAATTTGCTTTTACCCTGCCGGGATAAAAGGGAGAGGGGAAGCAGTCTAAACCTGTTCCATTTGGGCTTTTGGACTCTGGGATAAGCTTAAACTACAGTGAGCCCTCATGCACCAAGGGCTGTGATCAGTGCTGTAGTAGGGACAGGTGACATGCAAGTGAGTGATGGTTATGTCCTTTGCAAGGCACAGAGCTGGGAGGTGTTGATAGCCAGGAGGTGATGTGATAATTGCAGAAGGTTCCTCTGTTGGGCTTGCTCTGTGGGAAATGTCAACCCTGGCAGGGCTGTGGCCGGAGCAGGCTGAGGGCTGCCTTCCAGAGCTCCATCATGTTGGCTGTCAGCCTGCCAAGCTACACCAGGGGTGACCATGACCTGCTTTAAGCTATCATATACCAAGAGGGGCAGTCATACAGTAAGGGGAGCTAACTTCTCTTCTGTGGTGGTTTAGGCTGGGTGCTGGCCCGGATGCCACTGCACAGAACACACCTGGGAGGTCCCTACGGGTGGGCCCAGCCCAGGGGGTGGTCACAGGCAGGTATTCCATTTCCCATAATGCCCTGCTCCCCTATAAAATGTCCATGCAGGGTCTTCACTTCCTCTTTCGTCCCCAGCTGCAGCCTAGGTAAAATGGCCTGAGCCACCTCCCTTGGGCCTGCCCAGGCCCAAGGCTGGGTTGGGGGGGGGGAAAGAGCCCTGGGGGGGTTTGGGTGTACCAGCCCGGCCCCCGCCGTCTCTGTCGCCACGATGCAGAGTCCAAGTCACCTCCACCCCCTCGGGTTTCGGAAGCCACTGCTTGCCCGCTCGCCGCGGGAGGCCGTCCCCTGCAGCGGCCGCGGGCTGACCCCGCTCTGCTTGCTGCTGCCCCCCTCCTCCACTCCGCTCCCTGCCACTCGTCGCTCCGCAGAGAACAAGGAGGAGCAGGCAGGTCTCGCCTTCTTAGGCTAGTTGAGCATTTTTAAGCCACCCTGGGCAGAAAGTCACAGAAAGAGCCACCCCTCGCTGTTCCCAAGCAACAGGAGGGACTTCTGTGCTATCAGCACGCACCAGGAGTCCTTCTGCAGTCCACAGGAGAGTTCACACGGTCGCCCCGGTAACAAAACTTGAGCCCCCAACTTGCAAACCCAAACCGACACCCAGAACTCAATTTAAACTCTCCATCTTTTGCAATCGATCTGCAGAGTGGGCACAGCAGCCAGCCCCACGTTGGGCGCCAAAATGTAATGGGTTGGGGCAAGCCCCCTCCCCACCACAGGGCAGAAACAACGACTCAGACAAAGGGATTGCAAAAGTGATGGGAAGTTTAAATAGCAAAACAATTCAAAAACAAACACCAATGAAAGCTTTACAGAGAACCACAAGCACCCTGACAAAGAGAGAGATCCCAGAACATGCCCAAGAACATCCCATCCCCACCTGGGGGTACACCCAAACCCCCCCAGGGCTCTTTCCCCCCCCCCCAACCCAGCCTTGGGCCTGGGCAGGCCCAAGGGAGGTGGCTCACACCATTTTACCTAGGCTGCAGCTGGGGACGAAAGAGAAAGTGGAGACCCCGCGTGGGCATTTTATAGGGGAGCAGGGCATTATGGGAAATGGAATACCTGCCTGTGACCACCCCCTGGGCTGGGCCCACCCGTAGGGACCTCCCAGGTGTGTTCTGTGCAGTGGCATCCGGGCCAGCACCCAGCCTGAACCACCACATGTTCCTTAAATACATACAGGGACTTTAGAGCAGTAGAAAATGGTCACTCTGCAGACCCAGTTTGGGGTTGCTTTTCTGGCCAGCTCTGGCTCCCAAACCCTTACTTGCATGATTGCTTTATGGAGTCCCCTCTGGTAGTTCCATGTCCTATGAGTCTGAAAAGCAGCACAAACCCTGCAATGCCTAATGGGCAGAGGGAAGGGTTGTGGGAAAAGGGCTTTGCTGTACAGACTGAGATGTGATCATTCCCACAGCTTGTTCAGCACTGCTGGATCCTGCAGTGCTTGAATGCTGCTTTTGCTGGGGAGGGAAGCAGCAGGCATAACCAAGGGAAGCAGCAGGCATAACCAAGTGTAGAACTACTCTGCCATGTCTGGGGTAAGTAAAATGCTGCAGTAATGAAGTCTGTCCATGGAAATCACAGCTTGTGTGCTCTGCTGCACTGCTGGTGGCACTTGTTTACTGTAAGCAAGGAGCCCATCTACAGCAACAGCCTGGGGATGAGTCTCCCAGATACTCCTGGGAGAGAGACCAAAGCAGTCATCTCCCTTTGTGTTAGTGGTGAAAAAGAGGAGTTTCCACAGGACAGCTCCTGATTTCTAGCTAAGAAATTACTCTGCTGGTGACCCCTCCTTCTGTTACAGCCTTTTGGGCTATAATGGAACTGGCATGACTAGCCTGGATTAAATGGGTGACTGCTGGTTATTTCAGGGTGTTCAGCTTCCCACACACCAACAAAGCACACCATGCAAGTGCCCTGGGATGTGTAGCCACTCAGGTGGGGCTGGCAGATGATGAGCAGCTCTGTGATGCCCTGATCAGTGACAGGTGTTGTTACATCAGTGCTACGTGAGAGAAAAATGGAACCTGAAGTTTGGTAATGTTAAATCAAGCCAGAGAGCTCCAGAAGAGGAGGCTTGGCCTAGGACTGACTGAAACAGTGCACTTGTGGCTGAATCCCCATCCCTGGAAGTGTTTCAGAGAGGCAGAGCTGTGGTGCTGAGGGCCAGGGTTTAGCCCCAGCCTTGGCAGAGTCAGAGAATGGTTGGACTGGATGAGCTTAAATGGCTTTTCCAATCAGAATTATTCTGTACTTCATCCTAAAGCTTTCCACTGTTAGGGAAGCACTGCCTGTGATCTCAGTTGTACCTCAGGGAAAGAATAATTGCTATCAAGCTTCTAGCAAGCATCAGTTTAGGCATCCAGGAACAGATCCCTGTGCTGCTGTGCTCAGCCCTGATTCCTCTTGCAGGGACATTCTGCCCATGCTTCTCTAATGTGGTTGTGCAGGCTGAGAGCTGGCATGAACCAGCCTGGCTTCACTCAGCTTGGTGAAGCTGTGGGGCTAACCCTGTGTGGGGAAGGGAGGAGTCTGGGTCCTTAGGTGATTGCTGTTCATTTGCCTCCACAGCTCTTCCCTTTCTGTGTCAGGCTGAAAGTTCCTGAACAGCAGAACACCTAAATCTGCTCTTTTTCATTTCAAGCCTCCCTATTTCTGCTGAAGGAAACAGGAAAATGAAACCCTTAAATGCCTAACCAGCAAAACAGCTTGGGTATGGATGAGGCCTCCCACGAGCAGGACTCAGCAGCAGCCAGGGGCTGTAGTCAGAAGCAGGGAGAGGAGGGGCAGCAGCTGCTGAGCTTCCTCCTGAGCTGGTGAACTCTAGTGGGAATTTTTATGTACAGAGATGCAAAAATGCAAAGAGAGTTCTGCTCTGTTTCCTTCCCCCAGGTGCACACTCAGTGACTCAGCATGCAAAGCCTAGCAGCCCGTGACGTGGAAATGGGCAGCACTGGCTGTGCTCAGCATCTGCACTGCTGCCTTCTCCTCTGCCCTGGCAGCACATTGTCTGGAGCAGCTCTCAGCAGAAGTCACTGACACTGAGCTGCTCGGTCTGCAGTTGCTGTGAGAGCTCAAACACAGCAGGGGCTCTCAGCCAGCAGTGCCTGGTGGGCCATACCCTGGGCTCTAGCTGTGACCACGCAGGCAGATCCCAGCCTTGGTGACCTCATCTGGGCCTTGCTCAGCCCTGCACAGCACCTGGCTGGTGGTGCAGGCTGGATTCTGCTCATGAGGTAAGGGTTGCAGTGCTGCAAGGTGAAGTGCTCATCTTCATCACAAAAAAGAACTTCTCATGAAACATGTAGAGCTCTGCAACATACCAGAACACTGCAGAATCTAACCTAAAGCACTCAGAACGAAGCCTGAGGTTAACATGCATGGCAACTACCTGTAGGCCAGGAGCTCGTGTGATCCTACCTGTGCTGCTAACACATGCTCATTAGAATGTTTGAAGCCTGAAGGTACCTGGAAAGGCTCCCAAGAGCATTGTGCTCCCCACACGTGCATGAATGCCCCTGTCAGTGTTGATCAGAGGCACACGAACCCCTGCTGCAGGAAACAAGGCAGGAAAGGCAGGATCTGAGTTCCTGAGGCTGATGGTTTCAGCTGAAGCCTGTCTCCTTTGTTCCACTGCAGGCATCACAAGGGGGCCTGCCAAGGGGCTTGCCTGGCTCCCCCATGCCTGCTGCTCTATTACCTGACCTGCTTGTACCCTCTGAGGGTTCAGCTGCTGCTTGTGCTCCTCAGAAGCTGAGCTGGAACAGCTTTCAGAGAGTAAGAGGCTCCTGTAAACAGATCTGGACTTGCCCTGCCCCATCTCCCAGCACTGAGCAATCCTGCCAGGCCTGCTGGCCTGCACGTGGTGCAGTGGCAACCACACAGCCCCAGCTTTGCATCCAAAGCCAGCCCAGGCTGGGAAGCAGCCATGCTCAGGTGGCCTGGAAAGCCACCCCAGAGACCCTGCTGGGGCAGGCAGCTCTGCTGTCCCCATGCTCCCACAGCACAGCCCAGGGCCCTCTCAGAGCTTGTCTGCACTGAGGAAAAAGATGCATTTGGTGATGTTCCACAAGCCCTGCTCAGGTGTCCTGGAGGTCCTCTGGCTCTCATGGCCATGCAGCAGGTGGCATGCTGTGGGCACACAGCAAAGCCATCTCTTGATCCCCAACTCAAGGAGTAAGGCACAAAGTGTGACTGCAGGAGGAGGCCTCCATGATCTCAGAAAGGAGCTAGGGGGTTCTTCACCTTGCAGCAGGCAGGTCCAAACCTTTCTTCCTGCACAGCACCCTCTGGTGCCTCGTCCAGAGGAAACGCATGGCCTGCAGCCGTGCAGCCCTGACCTTCTAAGGGTCACTCTGGAGAGCAGAAAGCACTCACGGTGTGCACTGCACACTGCAGTCTGCCTGGGGGTCACAAACACATGGCCCCTCTCCAGGCCAGACTGGAGATGCCCTGCACCTAGACTCACAGGCAGAGAGCTGGACTGCTCTCTGAAAGAGCTGTCTGCAGGATCTGCCCCAGACAGCACTGGAGCTTTTCTAGAAAGCTGCCCTAGGCAAGGCAAAGGCAGAGGAGAGCCTCACCCTTGCTGGAGAACTTCAGCAGTCCAGAGCTGGCCTTAGCCACTGGAAACTCCAACAAAGTTCAAGAGCCAGCTGAGTTTCAGCACACCACCCACTGGAGCTTCTCTGGGAAACATAATCCTTCTTCCCTGAAACTTCCATTCCACACTGCACAACAAAAATCAACGTTCTTCCTTCTTTGTGAGAGCCCCAAAAGCCTGAAACCTCCAACATTCCATCCTGAGGCTGTTGTGTCCATGCCCCAGGCTGCTTTTATGGCTGGTTTGGGTATCCTTCTTTGACTGTTGGGAACTGAAGATGCTTCTGGCCAGCAGTGCTTATCAGGTAGAAACCTCTCTTGGTGTGGGTATCACTTCTACAGCAGAAGCAAGGCAACCACCAACACCCCAGCCACGGCAGAAGCTCTCACTGCTGCTGGAGGAGCTGGGGAAGGCAGCATAGGCTTTCTAGAGGTAGTAGCTAAGAGGAGTGTGAGGAAGGGATGTTTCCTTCTGGCATTCCCTTCTTTTTCATATGTTTAAGCACTGCTTTAGTTTCTTTCATCACTCTAATACCAAGAGTTTTTGTGGAAGAGACTCAAGGTTCCATTTCTGTCTTAGTACCAAAATTTTATTGGCCTGAAGGGTCCTGGCCATTGCCACCAGAATCACAGAATCATTCCAGCTGGAAACGACCCTCAGGATCACCAAGTCCAACCATTAACCCTGCTCTGCAAGGGTCACCCCTAAACCATAGCCCCAAGCACCACATCCAAACCACCTTGAAACACCTCCAGGGCTGTGACTCCACCACCTCCCTGGGCAGCAGCTCCAGTGCCTGACCACTCTTGAGGGGAAAAATGTTTCCTGTGTCCAGCCTGACCCTGCCCTGGTGCAGCTTGAGGCCCTTCCCTCTTCTTCTGGGGCTAATTGCCTGTGAGAAGAGACCAGCACCAACCTCTGCACAGCCTCCTCTCAGGGAGCTGCAGAGAGCCAGGAGGTCTCCCCTCAGCCTCCTCTCTTCCACACTAACCCTCCCCAGCTCCTTCAGTTGCTCTCCAGCAGATTTATTCTCCAGGCCCTTCCCCAGCACCTCGATGTCCCTCTTGTATTGAGGTGCCCCAAAGTGGACACAGTACTTGAGGCATGGCCTCACCAGAGCTGAGCTATGATCTTCCAAAGCTAAGCAACTGTCTGCCAGCTGTGGTTTTGGCTGGAGAGAGCCAGGAGGTCTCCCCTCAGCCTCCTCTCTTTCACACTACCCCTCCCCAGCTCCTCCAGTCGTTCTTCACTCATCTCCAGTGCTCCTGTTCCCCATTCCCGAGCCTGAAGCCGTGGCCGGTCTGTCGGTGTGCCCTCTCGCCGCTTCCCTGCGCCCCTCGCGCATTTCCCCTTAGCTTTTCCCTGCCTTGGTGCAGCCTGGGTGCGCACCAGAAGCCTCTGACCCGCCTCGCCCCTGCAGCGCCCCCAGCCCGGCCGGACCGAGCTCTCCGCAGCCTCCCGCCCGGACACCTCGGGCGGCTCCGCGTCCGGTCCGCGCGCACGGGCACCGCGCGCGCCCGCCCGTTGCTCTTCGGCCGGCCGCCCGTTCCCGGGCCGGAGGCAGCGCCGGTTCCCCGGCAAGCTCCCGCCGCCAGCCCCGGGGCCGCCGCGCGCAGCCGGCCGCCCGGCCCCGGCCCCGGCGCCGCCCTTCCGCCGGTGCGCGCGCAGGCGCTGCCGCTTCCGGCGAGGCCCCGGTTGCAGCGTCATCCTGGGGGGCCGGTTTGAATGAGACCCCGAGGCACGGAGGGTCGCGCCGCAGCCGCCGCCATCGCCCGCCCGCTCCCCGCCCGCCGCCGCCGCCCGCCGCCGCCGCCCCGGTGCCCCGCCGGACACGGCGCCGCCCGCGCCCCGCGCCATGCCGCTCTTCTCGGGTGAGCCTGCCCCGCCGCCCGCCCGCAGCCCGCAGCCCTGCTGCCGCAGCCGCCGCGGCGCGCCTGGCCCGCCCGCCCCTGGCCGGCTCCCTTCCCCTTCCCCTTCCCGCCGCCGGGCGGCTGGTGCCGGGGCCAGCGGGCGGCTCTGCCGCCGGCCCTGGGCACGTGTGCGCCGCGCCCGGCCCGGGAGCGCAGCCGGGACGGCCCGGGAGGTGCTGCCCGGCAGCGGCCTGGCCGCCCGGGGAGGAAGCGTCGTGGCGGCCGCCGGTGGCGGAGGGCCCTCGGCAGGGCTCGGTGCCGCCTCGGCAGGGCTCGGTGCCGCCGCGCCCGCACCGCGTGCGGCCGTGCCCCGGGGCGGCCCTGCCCGGGCTGGCCCTGCCCGGGCTGCCCCCGTGCCGCGCTGAGCGCAGCGCTGCAGCCCTGCCTCCCGGTCCCTGCAGCTGCAGCAGCCTCGGCTCCTGCGCATCCATTGCTTCCCAGCTGCGTTTGCTTCAGCTGCGTCCCGGCCCTGCTCGCCAGGGAGCGTTCCGGGGCAGGCTGCAGGGGCAGAGCCTCCAGCGACATTCCTCGCACCAGCCGCTGCCGGTTCGTGGTTCACAGCTCTGCCCTCTCAGGGCTTTTCAGCACCCGAGGAGCAGGGTGTAGAGGCCTCGGTGCAGTTGTGTCCCTGCTCCTACACTGTTGTAGTCGAGGCTGGCATCCTGATGCCAGGGCTTTCCTCCAGCACATCTGTGTGAGCTGCCCCTTCTGGTCAGTGGGGATCCTTCCGTTTGCTTAGTCGCCTTTGCTTTCAGATTAACAATTTTGGAAGCTTCTGGTGAAATCCCTCTGGTGAGCACAGCCATGCTCCTCAGATCCTCCCATTGAGTGCAGAGTTGTTAAAGTCGTTGCAGAATGACAACTGCAAACTCTGTGTGGGTTCAGCTGTGGCTGAATGACTCTTCCCAAGTACTCAACTCAAAGCCTGTGCAGCTCAGAGGGTGTGTTGGCTTCGGGGGAAAGATAGCCAAAACAAACATATCCTGGGCTGCAGCCAGAGCAGGGAGAGCAGCAGCACAGGGAGGGGATTCTGCCCCTCTGCTCTGCTCTGCTCAGCCCCCACCTGCAGCACTGCCTCCAGCTCTGGGGCCCCCAGCACAAGAAGGACCTGGAGCTGCTGGAGAGGCTCCAGAGGAGGCCACCAAGAGGATCAGAGGGCTGCAGAACCTCCCCTGTGGGGACAGGCTGGGAGCGTTGGGGTTGTTTCGCCTGGAGAAGAGAAGGCTCTGGGGAGACCTCAGAGCAGCCTTCCAGTACCTGAAGGGCTCCAGGAGAGCTGGGGAGGGACTTGTGACAAGGGCTGGAAGTGACAGGACAAGGGACAATGGCTTTGAGCTGGGAGAGGAGATTGAGACTGGGGATGAGGAAGAAATTCTTTGCAGGGAGGCTGGTGAGACACTGGCACAGGCTGCCCAGGGAGGTTGGGGATGCTCCCTGGAGGTGTTCGAGGCCAGGCTGGATGAGGCCCTGAGCAAGCTGTGCTGGTGGGAGGTGTCTCTGCCCATGGCAGGGGGGGTTGGCACTGGGTGAGCTTTAAGGTCCAACCCAAACCACTGAATCTATGGAATGGGCAAAGTTGTGCTTGGGAGCTCTGGAAGATGCAGAGCAGCAATCTGGGTTTCTAAATGCCGCAGGTTGGGCAGGTCAGGAGGTACTTTGTGCCAGGCCTGCTGAAAAGCCACTCAGGGAAGCTGCTTTGTGGGCTAATTTAGTCTGAGTTTTGGTTCTTCTTCCTTCTTAGCCAGCACCACACACAGCTGAAATCCAACTGTTCATGGGAGGGGATTTTCAGTCACGACCTCTGAGAGTTTTGTGGAACACTACCCAGAGCTGCCATCACCCACAGCTGAAGCACAGGGGGAAGGACACAGCTTGCTTAAAAGGGTATTTCAGCCCACTGCTGTGCACACAGGATCTGAGTGCTGTGTGTTGCAGGCTTTTAGACCAACTGCAGCTTGCTAGAGCAGCCTTGTGTGCTTCTGAGTGATGGGAAAGGAGCAGAGGTGTGCAGCTGCTCTTTAGAATCACACAGCTTACTCCAGGCCCTTGTCTGCTGTGCTCAGTCCCTTCTCTGCCAAGGGGAAGGGCCCTGCATGCCACTGCCTAACGTTCCTGCTGGAGATCCCATTTCCAGTGTCAGAAGTCAGAGTCTGTGTGACCAAATTTCACTTCAGTCTTGCAGCTTCACTCAGGGCTTCTGGAGCTGTGGCCTGTGCTGGGCTCGTTCTGTTTGCTGGCAGGCAGGCTGTCAAAGCAGCCTGTGGCCGTGGCACTCTGGGGCAGGGCTTAATGGCCATGGTGGGGTTTGGTTGATGATCTCAGAGAGCTTTTCCAGCCCAAACAATTCAATGATTCTAAACTCAAGGAGGGTGGCAGTGATGTGAATGGCTCTGTGAGTTAACCCTCTGCTGAAAGGAGACAGGAGGTGTGCCCTCTGTGCCCATGTCCTGGCACACCCTCATCTCCTTCTGTAGCTCCCCTTGAGCCATCCTGGTAGCCAAAACCACAGCTGGCAGACAGTTGCTTAGCTTTGGAAGATCATAGCTCAGCTCTGGTGAGGCCATGCCTCAAGTACTGTGTCCACTTTGGGGCACCTCAATACAAGAGGGACATCGAGGTGCTGGGGAAGGGCCTGGAGAATAAATCTGCTGGAGAGCAACTGAAGGAGCTGGGGAGGGTTAGTGTGAAAGAGAGGAGGCTGAGGGGAGACCTCCTGGCTCTCTGCAGCTCCCTGAGAGGAGGCTGTGCAGAGGTTGGTGCTGGTCTCTTCTCACAGGCAATTAGCCACAGAACAAGAGGGAAGGGCCTCAAGCTGCACCAGGGCAGGGTCAGACTGGACACAGGAAACATTTTCCCCATCAAGAGTGGTCAGGCACTGGAGCTGCTGCCCAGGGAGGTGGTGGAGTCACAGCTCTGGAGCTGTTTAAAGGTCATGTGGATGTGGTGCTTGAGATTTAGGGGGCAGACTTTGTAGAGCAGGGTCAGTGGTTGGACCTGGTGATCCCAGGGGTCTTTTCCAACCTGTGATTGATTCTGTGATAGTTTTGTTTGCTGGTGGAGGAGGATGGAAATGCTGTGGAGACTGAGCTGGAGTTGCACACCTGAGCTTCCCTCAGAAATGTGTGTCCTGAGCAGTGCCAGGAGAGCTGCTTGTGAGCTGCTCCTGTGAAGGCTTGCTAAGGAGCTCCAGGTGCTGCCACACACATCACTGCTTGCAGAGTTCCTCAGTCTGTGTGTTGCTTACCATTGTCTAGTAGGGTATGGCTTGTCTTGCTGGAAATAGCATCTTCTGCTGGCTGAGGCACCCTGCAGTCCTTTACACAGGTTCTGAACTGTAGAGTCTGGCATTTGAAGTCCTGGGTTAGTCTTGGTCATGACATTGTTGTCCATGAGGAATTAACCTGGTGTCAAAACTCTGCCTGCAGTTAACGTGAAATGGGGAAAAGAGAAGTTTGATGGCGTGGAGCTGAACACCGACGAGCCTCCCATGGTCTTCAAAGCCCAGCTGTTTGCACTGACTGGAGTCCAGCCTGCCAGGCAGAAGGTGATGGTGAAAGGAGGAACTCTGAAGGTAGAGACCAGTTCTTATGTTGACTTTTTTCTAGCTTGATTACCTTATAACATGATGAGGAATGACCATCACTGCAGCAGTTCCTCCTGAAGCCCTCCCCTTGGGTGGGTGAGACTGACTGCCCCTCCTGTAGCCCTCCCCTTGGATGGGTGAGACTGACTGCCCCTCCTGTAGCCCTCCCCTTGGATGGGTGAGACTGACTGCCCCTCCTGTAGCCCTCCCCTTGGATGGGTGAGACTGACTGCCCCTCCTGTAGCCCTCCCCTTGGATGGGTGAGACTGACTGCCCCTCCTGAAGCCCTCCCCTTGGCTGGGTGAGACTGACTGCCCCTCCTGAAGCCCTCCCCTTGGATGGGTGAGACTGACTGCCCCTCCTGAAGCCCTCCCCTTGTCCCCTTGGGTGGGTGAGACTGACTGCCCCTCCTGAAGCCCTCCCCTTGGATGGGTGAGACTGACTGCCCCTCCTGAAGCCCTCCCCTTGGATGGGTGAGACTGACTGCCCCTCCTGTAGCCCTCCCCTTGGATGGGTGAGACTGACTGCCCCTCCTGTAGCCCTCCCCTTGGGTGGGTGAGACTGACTGCCCCTCCTGAAGCCCTCCCCTTGGATGGGTGAGACTGACTGCCCCTCCTGTAGCCCTCCCCTTGGATGGGTGAGACTGACTGCCCCTCCTGTAGCCCTCCCCTTGGATGGGTGAGACTGACTGCCCCTCCTGAAGCCCTCCCCTTGTCCCCTTGGCTGGGTGAGACTGACTGCCCCTCCTGTAGCCCTCCCCTTGGATGGGTGAGACTGACTGCCCCTCCTGAAGCCCTCCCCTTGGATGGGTGAGACTGACTGCCCCTCCTGAAGCCCTCCCCTTGTCCCCTTGGCTGGGTGAGACTGACTGCCCCTCCTGTAGCCCTCCCCTTGGATGGGTGAGACTGACTGCCCCTCCTGAAGCCCTCCCCTTGGATGGGTGAGACTGGACTGCTCAGGCAGTTCTGTGTGATTCAGTGCCTGCTGCTAGGGTGCTGGCACAGATGGCAGGGAGGTTACTCTGCTGTGTTCAAACACTTCTTCACTCTTGTACCAAGCACTGCTCTCCTTGGCAAGGTTTTTCTGTTCCATCTCAGTGTTCAGAATCTGATTTTTTGCTGAAGAAAGCTGTCTCTGGCACATCTCTGCTGGAGATTCCTCAGTGTGCTGTGACATAGGCACCTTCCCTGCAGAAGGTTGGTTGTGTCTGAGCAGTGCTGAGCAGCAGATAAAGAGCCTCATTGAGAAGATGACTTGGCTGCTCTCTATTTTAGCCAGACAAGCTGATGATATGTGAAGAGTTGGTGGTGTGGTTTCCTGGGTGAAAGAGAGTTGTCTGTTTGGAAATAGTGATGCATGTCAGGGGCTTTTGCTGCAAGCTAACTCACTTGTCTTCTCTTCCATTCCAAATGCAGGATGATGACTGGGGGAACCTGAAAATCAAGAATGTAAGTTCTGAGGAGGAACAAAATTCTGCCAGTTTGATTTTTAATCTGACTCTTACAGAGAGGTTTCAAGTTCCTGCTGCTGCTGTTTGAAAGGGTAGTTTCAGAGCTGTCATACCTAAGCATTCTTGTTATAGATTACAGCCTCTCCCCACACATTCCCACCAAGTGTTTGACATGGACTTGTGAAAATCCTCATGTGGCATCCACAGGGAGATGACAGCATCTTCCTGGAGTCCCTGGGGGCATCTCTTTGCTAGAAGGGTTCTGGGTCAGAGCAGTGGCCCTTCTCTGTCTGACAGTGACCATCCTCTTGAGCAGTGCTGGTCAGAGGGAGCTTGGGAACCCAGGCAGTGTCTGTGGCCCTGGGTGGTTGTGTCCCCAGCACGGAGAACTGATGCCCTGCAAGTGCTGAAGGAAGACAGACTCACAGCTCTGCCTCTTTGATCAGCCTGCTGAACTTCTCCTGTGCTGAAGGGTGGCTGTTTAAAAGCAAAGCTGCTAGCACTGGTTGTGGTAGCTTGGCAGGGAGGCAAACCAGCCCTGCATCTGTTGGTGTTTGTTGCACCTCAGGGTGCAACAGCACATCCCCAGAGTGATCTTTGGGGCATTTCAAACTCCTTAGGTACCTGCTACCACCTCTTTGACACAAGTTTTGCTCTGGTTCTTCACTGAGCAGATGGAATTATGTAGCTTTACTCTTACCCTTGTGCTAAGTGTGCAGGCCTCTGTCACTCACCTGCAGCTGTTGTGGCAAAACCCCAGTGCAAAGTACTCTTTGCTGTGCACTGTTAGGCTAATTGCCTGCAGCAATTGCAGTTGTGTTCAGAGACCAGCTCTGGGGCTTTATTCAGAGTGTCAGAGGAGTTTTTCCATTCTCTTGTCCATCTTTTTGCTTACCACTATTTTTCAAGGCCTCAGGTAGTCATTTCCTCCCCCTTTGGTGGATACTCCTGTGTCCATGTGCTCCTGCAGCTGCTGAATGCTGGAGAGCTCCTTTCTCCTGGTGCCAGTCCAGCAAGCATGCTGCCTCCATTGCTCTCACCCCTTTCAACATCAGTCCTTGTGCCTAAACCTTTTCACTTTTCAGTTCATGTCCTCAGACCCAGGGGTGGCACTTCCCTTGCCTGCTTGTTTTTCAGCTGGAAACCCCAATTCCCAGCTCAGAGCTGCAGTCCTCCTTGTCACCCACATCTCTCTGAGGGCTTGCCCCAGGTTCCAGGCTGAAGATGAGGAATGTGTTTGTTGTTGTTTAGAGAGTTCTGTGCTTGAGGACTGGAGGTGCTGCTGATAGAGCAGCTCAAACCTTTCCACACCAGGATGGATCTGCTCAGTCCCCCTTGGCTCTGAGGGCTTCTCAAAGGCCTGTGGGAAAGAGCAGGGCTGCCACGGGAGTGAGGGAGATGCTGGATCCCTGGTGGGCTGTCAGAAGGGAACTTTTCTGAGCACTTCCTGCTGGGGTATTCCATGAATGTTAAAATTGGTCCCAGCTGGAACTGGAAGTGTTGCCAGGCTCCTGCTGGTCAGGAAGTGCTTCCTAGGTAATGAGGAAGTTCAAGTGTGCCCTGGAGGAACAGCAGCAAGCACCAGAGCTGCAAACCAGCAGGAAGGTTCTGTTTGCTTTGGGGGGGGAATAGCTGCAGTGTGCCAAGAGCTTAACAATTTTCTTGTCCTCTGGAGTGTGAGTAGCTGCTGCTGGATGCTGATGGCTGTTTCTGCTGTGTTCCAAGGGGATGACCTTGCTAATGATGGGCTCTGCAGATGCGCTGCCCGAAGAGCCGCTCGCTCGCCCCATCTTTGTCGAGGACATGACAGAGGAGCAGCTGGCTTCAGCTGTAAGCATCTTTCACACCTTTTTGCTTGAACACCTTGCAATAACCAGAAGGTTTTTAATGCTTGTCATTGCTTAGAAGGGGACTGTGAGCCTGTCATGTCTGTTCTGCATCTCCAGCTCCCCAAAGAGCTGCACCTTCACACTCCCATCGCTGCCGCCGCTTGGGTCAGGGTCTGGAGTCTGGTGGGGAGGTCACACAGCCACTGCTGCTCTGCCTCTCAGCAGGCAGCCAAGGAAAGTGTCCAAAAGCAGAGTGGCTGATGTTCTGAAAGACAAAGTTGTGTTGCCATTGCTGTCATAGTCCTGACCTTTGTTTGAAAGAGGGCTCTTGGATGTGCAAAACCATTTCCTGCCTCCAAATCTGTGAATGGAAACAGAACTGTGTTCAGGCTGGGGATCTGTGAGGTTCCACTTGTCCTTGTCAGTAGCAGGAGCAAACTATTTCCTGAGGAAAGTAAGTTTGGCAGTAGAGGGGTAGGTGATAGTTTTCCTTTATGGAGTACAGTCCTGAAGAGCAGGAATCATGCTGGCTTTTGCAAATGAAGTCACTTCTGTCTAGGTGGTTTCCCAGTTTGCAAGGCTTCACCTTCTCATGGGTGGTTTGAGCTGGGAGATCCCCATCACCCTCAGAACAGCTGCCTGGTTGTGCCTGCAGAATGAGGACACTGCTGGGCCTGCCAGCATGGACACAGAGCTGTGCTCTAGTGCTGGCTTTGTGCTTACTGACTCCTGCACCAGCAGCTGAGGAGAGCCTCCCTGGTTTGCACAGACTTTGAGGTAACTGAGAGACAGACAAAGGGATAGAGCCATGGAGTTGTTTGGGTTGGAAAAGACCTCCAAGATTATCCAGTCCAACTGTCAGCCAAAGACCACCATGGATCTTAGGAAGAAATTCTTCACTAGGAGGATGGCAAAGCTCTGGAGTGGATTGTCCAGAGAGGCTGTGGATGCCCCCTCCCTGGAGATGTTCAAGGCCAGGTTGGATGGGGCCATGGGTAGCCTGGGCTGGTTGAGAGGAGTGCCCTGCCCATGGCAGGGGGTTGGATTGGATGATCTCTAAGGTCTCTTCCAGCCTAGGCCATTCTATGATTAAACCCTCTCCCTAATGCCATGGCCACAGGCTTCTTGAACACCTCCAGGGATGAGGACTCCACCACCTCCCTGGGCAGCCTCTGCCAAGCCCTTGCAGCAAAGAAATTTTTCCTCCTCTCCAACCTAACCCTCCCCTGGCACAATTTCAGGCCATTTCCTCTCCTCTCTCCTGATCCTAAAGACACAAGACCAGCCCCCACCTTGGGGTTATTGTGACCCAGTGCAGGACCCAGCACTTGGCTTTGTTAAACCTCATAAGTTAACCTCAGCTATGGAGCCAGCCTGGTCAGGTCCCTCTGCAGAGCTTTCCTGCCCTCCAGCAGATCCACACTGCCACCCAGTTTAGTGCCACTTGCAGATTGGCTGAGGGAGCCTCCATCCCCTCACCCAGATCACTGATAACTATGTTCAGCAGAGCTGGCCACAGCACTCAGCCCTGGGGATCACCACTGCTGACCAGCTGCCAACTGGAGGCAGCTCCATTCCCCACCACTCTTCCAGCCAGCTTTTCACCCAGCACCTCGTGTGCCTGTTGGACAGGCAGATGATTCAGTGTCAGGTAACATCTGGAAGAGGTTGCTGACATTGTGTTTCCCTGCTTGGTACACAGCAAAGCTCAGCTGTCTGTACTGCCTGTATTCAATCACAATGGATTGCACAGCCCCTGTTCAAAGAAGGGTCTGGAGGTGCTGGAAGGTGTCCAGAGAGGGGCCAGGAGGATGAGCAGAAGGCTGGAGCTGCTCTGCTGTGAGGACAGACTGAAGGAGTTGGGGTTGTGCAGTCTGGAGAGGAGAAGGCTCCCAGGAGACCTCATTGTGGCCTTCCAGGATCTGCAGGGGGCTCCAAGAAAGCTGGGGAGGGACTTTTGAGGGTGTCAGGGAGTGATAGGACTGGAGGGGCTGGATCCAAGCTAGAGGAGGGGAGATTCAGATTAGACCTTATGAAGTAGTTCTTCCCCCTGAGGGTGGTGAGAGCCTGGCACAGGTTGCCCAGGGAGGTGGTGGAAGCCTCCTGCCTGGAGGTGTTTGCAGCCAGGCTGGATGTGGCTGTGAGCAACCTGCTGTGGTGTGAGGTGTCCCTGCCCATGGCAGGGGGTTGGAACTGGCTGAAACTTGAGGTCCCTTCCAACCCAACCCATTCTGTGATTCTAAAGGAATTCTCCTCCTGGAATATCAAAATGCTATCTGTGTGCAGTGCTGCTTCTGTTTCACTGAGCATCATCCCTGACAGCTGCTCAGATACTTACAGAGGAAAGCCTCAAAGCTGTTCTGCTGTGGTTTGCAGCCCTCTGAAACGAGGCCATTTCATTGCTGGTTGGCTTCACCTTTCTCAGAACTTCAGAAATTCATCATAGAATCCTGCAATGGCTCAGCTTGGAAGGGCCCTCAGAGATCCAATCCTCCTGCCATGAGCAGCCAGCTCTCAGCTAGCCCAGGTTGCCCAAGGCCTCATCCAGCCTGACCTTAAACATCCCCAGGGCGGAGGCAGCCACAGCCTCCCTGGGCAGCCTGTGCCAGAGTCTCACAATCCTCCTACTGAAGAACTTCTTCCTCAGCTCCACTCTAACCCTGCTCTGCCTCAGTTTCAAACCCTTCCCCCTTGTCCTGTCTCCAGACACCCCCAGGAGAAGTCCTTCTGCAGCCTTCCTGCAGGATCCCTTCAGGTCCTGGCAGGCAGCTCTGAGGTCCCCCTGGAGCCTTCTCCAGGCTGCACAGCCCCAGCTCCCTCAGCCTGTGCTCACAGCAGAGCTGCTCCAGCCCTTGGATCGTCTTTGCAGCCCTCCTCTGGACTCTCTCCAGCAGCTCTGAGTCCTTCTCATGCTGGGGACAGCAGAGCTGGCCACAGTAATGATCTGTTGGAGGCTTCCAGAGCAATGCTTTTGTCTCTAGCTGTGAACATCAGCTTCAGAGTCCCTGAAACCATCAGTGTTTGTGCAGAGGTAGTCATGTGGAGATCAAACTTTGAGGTCAAAGATTAGAACTGAACTTTCTGGATGACTGCCTGATTGAAGAAGTTCATTAGCCCAAACCTGCAGGGAAGAGAAGCCCAAAGCATTCCTGAGTGTCCCTGAGGTGGGCACCGAGTGCTGGACGTCCTCAGGAGAGGGGAAGCTTGCTGGGGTGTTGTGCCTGGCACTGCTCTGGCCATTCCTTCTCTTGGATGCTGGGGGTGATGTTGCAGCACACCTCTCCCCCAGCCCTTCAGCACCTTGTCTCTTGTGTAGCTGGAGCTGCCCTGTGGCCTGACCAACCTTGGCAACACCTGCTACATGAACGCCACCGTGCAGTGCATCCGCTCCGTGCCCGAGGTGAAGGAGGCCCTCAAGAGGTAGGAGCAGTGCAGCAGAGGCACAGCTGAAGTGCTGCAGCTGGGGAGTAGAGCCCTGGGGGGGCAGTGGTCTTGGGGCTGGGCTGGGCAGAGAGCCTGTGGTGCTTCACATCTGCTCAAGGCTAACCTGGTGTGGATTGAAGCTTGTCCTGTGTCTGCCCTGGGGATGTGCACGGCCTGGTGGAGTTTGCCTTTGTGCTGATGGCAGAAGAGCTTCCCTGAGTTGCTGGGGGCTCTGAGGTTGGGAGTCTCGTGGGGTTTTGTTATACTGGGCTGAAATGTGCAAGTGGTCAATTCTTTGTGTGAGGCATTTATGAGAAACTTGGAAATTGTGGAGTTGGGGAAGGAGGAGCACAGGGCAGAGTGAGCCTGAGTTTGGGAAAGCCATGAGCATAAAACCTGTGAGGAGCAGGCAGAGCTTTGCCACCTTCCAGTGTGTCTAATCCCATTCAGATGCACTGCTGTCCTGAGGGCCTGGCCCAGCTGCACCTCCAGCTTGCTGGAAAAGAGCTGCTTCAGGACTTACAGTCTGGAACCTTAATTATTTAGCACTGAGACCTACTTGTGAAGTACAGAAACTCTGAAAGCTTCTCCTTGTTCAGTTTGTCAGTTGAGGGAGGTCTGCTTATTCCCATCTAAAGGACTCTGAGCATTTGAGAGCTGTACCAAGGCCCCTGTGGGACTACAGCCTGCAGCACAAGATGAGGGCTTGCTGTCTGGGGCGAGCTGGACTCGGAGGCAGCCACTCTTTTCCCTGGAGGCTTGGCCTCTACTTGGTCTTCTCTGCTTGGTGACAGCATGGAAGTGTGTGTGGCAGTGGGAGAGAGGTGCAAGGACTCTCATGGGAAAGCTTAAGGCCATGGCTCTGTCTGGTACCATGACAGGGGGAAGCTGCCTGCCTCCCCTCTAGCAGTGGGCAGAGCTGGTGCAGTTCAGCTTGAGCTGCAGGCATGCAGGAGCCCCTGCTCGTGCCTGAGGGCTCCTGTGCTCTGAGGGGGCATCTCTGCTGCTGGCAGCTGGTACCCTCAGAAAGCATTGGGTGGGAAGCTGGAGTCACAGGAGTGGACTCCTGTCCTTTTTCAGTGCAGGAAAGATCTCCCCAGGAGCAATAGCTCACCTCTCACTGCTTTGCTTCTGCTGCAGAGGGAGGAAGCAACCTGCCCTCCATCTTTGTGCCTTTTCTCTCCCATCTGTTCTTGAAGGTGGCTTTTTCCATGTACCTGAAGAAGCTGTGGCAAATGTTTCAGGAGTGGGGTAGCTTCTCTCCAGAGTTTTTCTCAGTTTCTATAAACACAGACTGAGACTTGGAGGCAGATGGCTTAGGGAAGCAGCAGTGGTGCATCCAGACTTCTCAGTCTGCATTTGTTGGTTGTCTGAAGGATGCCAGTTTGCCTTTGCTTCCATGCACTGCTTGCAGAAGAGCTGAGCCTTCCAGGTGAGTGAGAGTAAATCTTACCTTTAGTTACTTCTGGTTTGGGGATTGATTTCTTCTGGTGCCTTTAAATCAATCCAGCTGCTGCCTGCTTTATGAGTGAGAGACTGACAGCTCTGCTTGACTGTGCTGATTTGCATACAGATTGTTTTTCTCTTCTTTTAGATATGGTGGTGCCTTAAGAGCTTCAGGAGAAATGGCCTCTGCTCAATACATTACTGCAGGTTGGTGTTTGGAGCAGGACCCAGGGTGTTAGGCTGGTGTGTGACTTCCTGCTGACTGCAGATGAGGATTGCAGTTAGAGCTCTGTGTTTTCCTTCAGCACATCAGCCCAGCACTTGCAGAGCTGCTAGCACTGGGGGGTTCATTTTGCTCTGTCCTTACTATCCTCAGAGGTTATTGTGACTGTGGCTGCAGGGCACAGACCCCTGTGTGTCCCCCAGCTGTGTGCTAGGAAAGGTTTATTCAAGGCTTGGGCTGGAGTCCTGTCTGCCTCCTCACGGGCCTGGAGCTGCCTGAAGCAGGTTCCATGCATCTGTAGATGTGATCAGTTTGTGCAGCAGCACTGTGGTGTGCAGGTCTCTGTGGCACCTAGTGCTAGGACATGAACTTCCCTGGTGTTGTCATTACTGTTAAGGTGCTGTCAGACAGCTCTGAGCTGCAGGACAAGGCAGGGCCCTTCCAAAGGGAAGTTTCCCTCTGCTGTGCTGATCTGGGTGCTCACCTCCAAGATCTACCTGGGGTTGTAGTTAGAGCCCTGACACTTGAGCAGGGGAACTGCTTGTCCACTCCTTGTTTGTTTTTTTGCTCTCTTTCATTGCTCACTGAGATGCTGGGCCAGGACTGGGATTCCTAGCAGTCCCTGTAAGGAGAACAAAACAATGTAAGGAAGGAAGGGTTTGTGGGTGTGCCTGCTGATGAAGTCTTGGGGTGTAGGTCCAGTGGTCACTCTGTACAGCCATGCCTGCTCCTCCCCTTGTCACCACATCCACTTGGTGTCCCCTGTTTCCTTTTTAAGGTGACAGCTCTGCTTTTCAGTGTCCTGAAGAGCTGAAGGAATTCCTACTTAGTTCCTGGGTGCTGAACTCCTGCATGACCCTTAGGCATCTTTTGTAATTGCTGTGTCTATTGGATGTCCCTCAGTGGTGAAGCTTCTTGGAGGGGAAGCAGTTGGTTCCTTCCATCCTTGCCTATGGTCATGTACTCAAGAGTATCACTCATTAGTCTCTCCCCTTGCTAAGTAGTGACCATGCAGACTGTTGCCCACCCTGCAGGATGGCTGTGAGGATTAAAAAGTGTCTCTGAAGTGATCTGTGGGTTCAAAGTGCTGTAACCTGGGCAGAGAAGACACAGACAGTGGTGTGGGGCAAATCCCTGTGTGCTGTCCTGTGATCAGCAGCGCTCCTGGAGCTGCCCAGAGCTGCTGGCTGGCTGCACAGGTGCACACAGCCTTGTTTCCTGGCTCTTCAGTGGAGCAGGAGTATTTGCTGGCCATTTTAGCTGGGAAAAATGAAAGCTTGTTCCCAGTAGTTGGTGAAACTTGAGCTCCTCTAGAGCACAGATTGTGAGCGCCTTCTGATTTCTCTAGGTGCTATGTTCTTCCTCAGAGGTGTCTCAAATGCAGCCTTAGCTGCTCAAAAATGTTTTGTCTCCCTCCTCTGTTAGCAGCCAGGAGAGTACCAAACTCTCAGAGCTGTCAGCTTTGCTCTTGCAAAGTCATGTTCCCAAAGCAGACCTTGGTGCAGCTGCTGCAGCACTGTGCAAGGCCAGCTCTGCTGTGGAAGGGTCAAATTGGGCACTGCTAAACCATCAGGCTTTAAACACTGCTGCTGTTTGACTGTGCTTTGTAAACCTCCTGCCATGTGTGCATTGTGTTTCCACTTCTCAAAGCCTTCACTTTTTCTTCAAGCTCTTAGAGACTTGTTTGATTCCATGGATAAAACCTCCTCCAGTATCCCACCTATCATTCTCCTGCAGTTTTTGCACATGGCCTTTCCACAGTTTGCAGAGAAGGGTGACCAAGGCCAGTACCTCCAACAGGTAAGGACTGCTGAGCAGCTTCTTGTTGGCACTCAAGTGTTTGCTTTTGTGCTGTGCAGAGCAGCTGAATGTAGCCCCAAGTCCTAGCTCTGGTGGGAAAAACTCTTAGTTAAGGGATCACAGAATGGTTTGGGTTGGAAGGGACCTGCAGAGGTCACCTAGTTCAAGCCCCACCTTTGGTTGCTGAGTGTCAGCTTGCTAAGTCACAAGTGAATGTTCCCTTCCCTTCCTAGGATGCCAATGAGTGCTGGGTGCAGATGATGAGGGTGCTACAGCAGAAGCTGGAAGGCATTGAAGGTGACACAGTTATGGAGGTAATTGTAGTCTTCCTCTCAGCAGAGCTAGGATTGTAACACTGGACACAAGCCTCTTGTTAAGGTTTGTCTGCTCTGTCAGTCCTTTGAAGTGTGTCTGCAGCCCAGGGAGGGGAATTGCACCCTGCTGCCTGGGGCATGTCAGCTCTGCTGGGGAAACACTTCCCTGTGGGCTTGGTGAGCCACATGCTGGGCTGGGCTGGTGGTGACTGTGAATTTAGCACCTAGGAGCTGCTTTTGTGGAGGAAGTGTGCTCCAGCATTCCTGGCTGCAGAGTACTCCTTCAGACAGACTTAATCCACCTGAGAGGGAGTGGAAACTTTCCCCAGGACTTCACCAGACTGACTTCTCTGGGAGAGTCTTGGCAGTGTCAAAAGTCTGATAGACTGCTCTAAACTGTGAGAGATTTAAGGTGGGCAGGGAAATGTGACTTCCAGATTGAAACCCTGCTTGCCAGCATGGTTTGCTGTGGTGCTGACAGCACTCTGAATGCTCTGTACTGCGTGAGGTTGGCTCTCAGAAAGTGTCCCTGGAGGGAGGAGAAGAAATGGGCTTTAAACATGTACATCACTGGGGCTGTCTTGTCTGTGCAGAAGAGCATCTTCACATGCTGTGTGAAGCCATGGCATAAGAGAATTTGTTTTACAGACAGACTCTGGAGCCACAGCAGCATCTCCCAAGAAGAAGAGTTTGATTGACCAGTTCTTCAGCATCGAATTCGAAACAGCGTATCCTGGAGGCAAGGCAGAGGGGCTGGGAGCTGAGTGCAGGCAGGAGAGTGCAGGCAGCAGCGGGAGCGGAGTGCAGGCAGCAGCGGGAGCGGAGTGCAGGCAGCAGCGGCAGCAGAGTGCAGGCAGCAGCGGCAGCAGAGTGCAGGCAGCACCGGCAGGGGAGTGCGGGCAGCAGAGTGCAGGCAGCAGCAGAGTGCAGGCAGCGGCGGGAGCGGAGTGCAGGCAGCGGTGGCAGCGGAGTGCAGGCAGCAGCGGCGGCAGCAGAGTGCAGGCAGCACCGGGAGCAGGCAGCAGCAGAGTGCAGGCAGCACGGGGAGCGGAGTGCAGGCAGCAGCGGCAGCAGAGTGCAGGCAGCACCGGGAGCAGGCAGCAGCAGAGTGCAGGCAGCACGGGGAGCGGAGTGCAGGCAGCAGCGGCAGCAGAATGCAGGCAGCACCGGGAGCAGGCAGCAGCAGAGTGCAGGCAGCACGGGGAGCAGGCAGCACGGCAAGCAGAATGCAGGCAGCAGCGGCAGCGGAGTGCGGGCAGCAGTGGCAGTGGAGTGCAGGCAGCAGCAGAGTGCAGGCAGCACCGGGAGCAGGCAGCACGGCAAGCAGAATGCAGGCAGCAGTGGCAGCAGGCAGCAGTGGCAGCAGGCAGCACGGCAAGCAGAGTGCAGGCAGCAGAGTGCAGGCAGCAGCAGAGTGCAGGCAGCATGGGAAGCAGGCCAGGACTGGGTATAGGGGGAGGGAGGAAGAATGGCGATGGAAATGTACAGGCAATAACCCACGGAGTTTACAGAGCAGATCTGCTCCCCGGAGCAGGCTGCCAGGTGTCTGCTTCAAGAGTCCTGACAGGTTTTAGTCAAGTAAAAGTTCTCCTAAACAGCCTTTGTTTGGCTTATCAGGGAGTGCGGCCTACAAAACATCCACACACCACAGCCTGATGAAACTAATGCAGCTGAAACAGGGCAGAACAGCTAGAGGAGTGTGTAGAGAATCAGGAAGAAATGGGCCTCATTCCAGGGAAGAGGAGAGGGAAGGAGGCTCTCCATGGCAAGGGAGATGGGAAGTCTGGCCAGCAGCAGGGTTGGAAACGCTCATTGTAAACACCAGTGGTGCAGGAGGGCTTCCTGCCTTGCTGCTGGCAGCCAGCTAGTGTGAGCTGTGGCCTGGGGCTTGGCTGGATGGGGAGAGAAGAAAGAACAAAGCAGCCTCAAAACTTAACTCAGGATTACAAACTGCATTTATGGTTTTTAGAGTGATGTCTGCCTCAGCTACCAGCTGGGGGAGCAGCTGGCTCAGGAGGAAGGGCTGCTGGGGGCAGCAGCTGGCTCAGGAGGAAGGGCTGCTGGGGGCAGCAGCTGGCTCAGGAGGAAGGGCTGCTGGGGGAGCAGCTGGCTCAGGAGGAAGGGCTGCTGGGGGAGCAGCTGGCTCAGGAGGAAGGGCTGGTGGGGGCAGCAGCTGGCTCAGGAGGAAGGGCTGCTGGGGGAGCAGCTGGCTCGGGAGGAAGGGCTGCTGGGGGCAGCAGCTGGCTCAGGAGGAAGGGCTGCTGGGGGCAGCAGCTGGCTCAGGAGGAAGGGCTGGTGGGGCAGCAGCTGGCTCAGGAGGAAGGGCTGCTGGGGGCAGCAGCTGGCTCGGGAGGAAGGGCTGCTGGGGGCAGCAGCTGGCTCAGGAGGAAGGGCTGCTGGGGGCAGCAGCTGGCTCAGGAGGAAGGGCTGCTGGAGGGAGGAGCTGGCTCAGGAGGAAGGGCTGCTGGGGGAGCAGCTGGCTCAGGAGGAAGGGCTGCTGGGGGAGCAGCTGGCTCAGGAGGAAGGGCTGGTGGGGGCAGCAGCTGGCTCAGGAGGAAGGGCTGCTGGGGGCAGCAGCTGGCTCGGGATGAAGGGCTGCTGGGGGAGCAGCTGGCTCAGGAGGAAGGGCTGGTGGGGGCAGCAGCTGGCTCGGGATGAAGGGCTGCTGGGGGAGCAGCTGGCTCGGGAGGAAGGGCTGCTGGGGGCAGCAGCTGGCTCCAAAGGAAGGGCTGCTGGGGGAGCAGCTGGCTCAGGAGGAAGGGCTGGTGGGGGCAGCAGCTGGCTCAGGAGGAAGGGCTGCTGGGGGCAGCAGCTGGCTCAGGAGGAAGGGCTGCTGGAGGGAGGAGCTGGCTCAGGAGGAAGGGCTGCTGGGGGCAGCAGCTGGCTCAGGAGGAAGGGCTGCTGGGGGCAGCAGCTGGCTCAGGAGGAAGGGCTGCTGGGGGCAGCAGCTGGCTCAGGAGGAAAGGCTGCTGGGGGAGCACCTGGCTCAGGAGGAAGGGCTGCTGGGGGAGCACCTGGCTCAGGAGGAAGGGCTGCTGGGAGAGCAGCTGGCTCAGGAGGAAGGGCTGCTGGGGGAGCAGCTGGCTCAGGAGGAAGGGCTGCTGGGGGCAGCAGCTGGCTCAGGAGGAAGGGCTGCTGGGGCAGCAGCTGGCTCAGGAGGAAGGGCTGCTGGGGGCAGCAGCTGGCTCAGGAGGAAGGGCTGCTGGGGGAGCAGCTGGCTCAGGAGGAAGGGCTGCTGGGGGAGCAGCTGGCTCAGGAGGAAGGGCTGCTGGGGGCAGCAGCTGGCTCAGGAGGAAGGGCTGCTGGGGGCAGCAGCTGGCTCAGGAGGAAGGGCTGCTTGGGGAGCAGCTGGCTCAGGAGGAAGGGCTGCTGGGGGCAGCAGCTGGCTCAGGAGGAAGGGCTGCTGGGGGAGCAGCTGGCTCAGGAGGAAGGGCTGCTGGGGGCAGCAGCTGGCTCGGGAGGAAGGGCTGTTCCATTCCTTTTTTCTGCTGTGAGGAGTGGAAGTGCTGCTGCTGCACAAGCACAGGGGTGTGTGAAGCTGCTGTGCTCTCACTGGAGCAGTGGCTGAGCTCTTGCTGCCTGATGGTGTTCCTTAACTTTGTGAAGCATGAAATGTACAGAAGCTGAAGAGGAGGAAGTGACTAAAGGAAAGGAGAATCTGCTCCAGCTTAGCTGCTTTATCAATCAAGAAGTGAAATACCTCTTTACAGGACTCAAGCTGGTAAGCCATTGCAGCTTCCTTCTAATGCCTTCTGTTCTGTGCCTGGGAGCTGACACCTGCAGAGCTGCAAGGTCTTTGTTTTGGTGTTCAGTGGGAAGAGAGCAGTGAAAGTGAGCTGCTTGTCAATGTAAACCAGGCTCCAGCAGGGCACTGCCTTGTCCCTGGCAGGGTTTTCACATGCAGGTAACCAACTGCAGTCCAATTTGCTACTGTTTTTTCCAGCTGGCTTCCAGTGCAGGCTGAGCAGGGCTGTGCTTTTAGCCTGCTGTGGATGCTTCCCATCCATTTTAAACAGGTCCATTTTAAAACAGGATGATAGGAAGATTAAGCTTTAAGTTAGGTTTGCAGGGGATGTCACTTTCCATGCCACAACATCATCTTTGAAACTGTTTATTGCAGTTGAACTACTCAAAGGATTCTGAGCTTTTTCTGCACACTTCTAAGGTTTGGAGGGGTTGTGGAGAATCTGAAGGAGGCAGGAGAGGGAATACTACAAGGCTTTGTAGTAGCTGCTCTTTGCAGGTGTTTGTGGAAGAGCAGGGCTGGAAGCAGGGGCCTGGGTTGTACAGGACTGGACCAAGCTGCTCTCAGAAAATCTTTGTGCCTGCATTTTGGTTTCTGACAGTTCAGAAGGCACAGTGAGGTCCAGCAGTTAATGCTCACCAGTTAAACAGTGCTCAAAAATAAACATCACTTCCAGGTGAAAAAAGCTCCTCCAGAATTGTTTCACTGGGAGCCTGGAGCAGGAGAGGCACAACACCAGCAGCCAGGCCGGTCTGTCCCTGAGAGCAGAGGGGCAGCCCCTGCTGCTTGTGTGCAGCTCTGGCTGCTTGCAGTTGCTCTGGCTGGGAGGTGAGGAATGAGCACATGCCCCACACCAGCAACCTCAGACTGTCTCCAGCTGTGCTCCAGGCATGGCATGAGCACATCAGGGACAGTTTGTAACCAAAGCCAGTGGCAAAGTCTACTCCTGTGAACTAAAATCTGCAGAGAGAGTTTGTGCTTTGAGCCCAGAGCTGAGCACATGAATGGGCATGGCCTCTGCCAGGGAGCTGCCCACTGCCAGAGTGGCTGAGAGCAGCAGGAGGCTTTGGCACAGGCAGCCTGGGGTGCTGGCCTGTGCTGTGAGCTGGGTGTGGGGTGGCTCTGCGTGTTGCTGCCTGTGGTTCTTGGCTTTGCAGCGTCTGCAGGAGGAAATCACCAAACTCTCTCCAACGCTTCAGAGAAATGCCCTCTACATCAAATCTGTGAGTGCTGCTGCTTGGCCTCTTTGTCATGGGGCAGGGGGGCTGGAAAGCTGCCCAGCAGAAAAGGACCTGGGGGTGGTTGTTGATGGCAGCTGAAGAGGAGCCAGGGGGTGCCCAGGTGGGCAAGAAGGCCACCAGCAGCCTGGCCTGGAGCAGCAATGGTGTGGGCAGCAGGAGCAGGGCAGGGATTGTCCTCCTGTGCTGGGCACTGGGGAGGCCACAGCTTGAGTGCTGGGTTCAGTTTTGGGCCTCTCACTCCCAGAAGGACATTGAGAGGCCGGAGCAGGTCCAGAGAAGGGCAACCAAGCTGGGGAAGGGTCTGGAGAAGAGGGCTGGGGAGGAGCAGCTGAGGGAGCTGGGGGTGTTGAGTGTGGAGCAGAGGAGGCTGAGGGAGACCTCATTGCTCTCTGCAGCTCCCTGAGAGGAGGCTGCAGCCAGGTGGGGGTTGGGCTCTGCTCCCCAGTCTCAGGTGCAAGAAGGCTGAGGGTGAGCAGTGCTGTGAGGAGTAAAGGATCTGTGAGCCTCTGGGTGATTCTTTCCCTGCAGTCGAAAATCAGCCGCCTGCCAGCCTACCTGACGATCCAGATGGTCAGGTTCTTCTACAAGGAGAAAGAGTCTGTGAACGCCAAAGTCCTCAAGGTGAGCTTTCTGCAGAGGGAAGCTGGATTCCTGCTCATAACCACTGAGGTTTCATGGTCAGCAGACAGCTAATACTGGGAGGCTTTTGAATTACACTTAAAATACTGGCAGTGCAGTTCCTGTGCCCGAGCAGGAAGCAGCTCTGTGCCCAGCTGTGATGTGTGCCAGCTGTGCTGCCAGCCTAGCCTGGGTCAGGGGCAGGGGTGAACTTGCTGCAGTGTATTCAGGCTGGCTTTTGGTCTCTCTTCTCTGATGGTTCAGAGGAGGATTTAATTAAGGAGAGGCCTTGCTTTTGGTCCCTGGCTGGTGTTCTCCGCTTGCTGGGAAGTGGTTCTGCAAGCAAACACTTCCTGTGCTGGGGGTTCTATTGCTGCCCTTCTGACTGACAAGTGCAAGGCCCAGCTGCAAACAGCTTCTGCTGGCCTTGCCTGATAGACCTCCTGGGCTGCCCAGGGAGCACCGTGGTGGCTGTTGCCTGTTCCTCCCAAGAGCAGCAGAGGCTGCAGGCAGGTTCACTGCCCTGGGAGCTGCTTGGGTACCACAGATGGCATCTTCACAGGAGTGCAGCCCTCCTGCATTCATAATGGAATGAAGCTGGAGGTGGGGAGATTGAGGCTGGAGGGGAGGAGGAAGTTCTTCCCCATGAGAGTGGTGAAGCCCTGGAATGGGTTGTGCAGGGAGGTGGTTGGGGCCCTGTCCCTGGAGGTGTTTAAGCCCAGGCTGGATGAGGCTCTGGCCAGGCTGATCTAGTGTGGGGTGTCCCTGCCCATGGCAGGGGGGTTGGAACTAGATGATCCTTGTGGTCCCTTCCAGCCCTGACTGATACTAGGATACTATTTTTCCCTTAGCCCTGCATGTGCATTTTCACAGCACAAAACCAGGGCAGCTGGTGGTGGCTGCAGTGAGTTGTGGGTATGGTTTGTTCCCTCTGGCTCAGGCATCCTTCTGTGGGACTACTGCAGCCCTTTGGCTACAGCCTCAGCAGCATTTCAGTGCAGCCAGTTGCCATGAATGTTTGTTGGGACTGAGTCTTCCCATAGCAGAACCCTGAGCCCTGTCCTGTGCTCATCTCCTGTGTGCTCCTTCCTCCCTAGGATGTGAAGTTCCCTCTCATGCTGGATGTCTATGAGCTGTGTACCCCAGACCTCCAGGAAAAAATGGTCTCCTACCGATCCAAGTTCAAAGACCTAGAAGACAAAAAAGTAACCCAGCAGCCAAAGAATGTGAGTCTGCATGGCCCTGGGGGGCAGCAGCCAAAGAATGTGAGTCTGCATGGCCCTGGGGGGCAGCAGCCAAAGAATGTGAGTCTGCATGGCCCTGGGGGGCAGCAGCCAAAGAATGTGAGTCTGCATGGCCCTGGGGGGCAGCAGCCAAAGAATGGGAGTCTGCATGGCCCTGGGGGGCAGCAGCCAAAGAATGGGAGTCTGCATGGCCCTGGGGGGCAGCAGCCAAAGAATGGGAGTCTGCATGGCCCTGGGGGGCAGCAGCCACACTCTGGGGCTGGCCTGCAGGGACACCTGCAGAGAACTCCACTGCCTGCAGTGGTGGTTGCTGAGTTAGCATCAGGCTGCTTGGTGCTGAGCTTTAAACACTTCCTCTGTGTTCTGATGACAATGCAGCACCTGCTCTGCTGCAGAAGTGTTCAGTGCTGGAAGCAAACACAATCCCTGCTTACAGTTTGGTTTCACACTGGTTTTAAAGGCAGTGCTGCTGCTTGCAGGTGTTGTGTGTGAGGCTTTTCTGCTAGTTACACAAAACTGCTCTCTCTGAATCCTGCTGCTTGTTGCAGAGGACTTGCTCAGGGTAGCTGTTCCCTGCTCAGCAGCTGGAGAGGGTTGCACAAGGGAAAATGTAGACTGCACCTACCAGTGAGCTACAGACTTGGCAGAAGAGTTCATCTCCGTCCCTGGCTGCCTGCATCAGGAAGAGTGTGGCCAGCAGGAGCAGGGAGGTCATTGTGCCCTGTGCTCAGCACTGGTTAGGCCACACCTTGAGTCCTGTGTCCAGTTCTGGGCTCCTGCAGATGTTGGCTTGCTGGAAGGTGTCCAGAGAAGGGCAACAAAGCTGGGGAGGGGTCTGGAGCACAGCCCTGTGAGGAGAGGCTGAGGGAGCTGGGGGTATTTAGCTTGGAGAAGAGGAGGCTCAGGGGAGACCTTACTGCTCTCTACAACTCCCTGAAGGGAGGTTGTAGCCAGGTGGGGGTTGGTCTCTTCTCCCAGGCAGCCAGCACCAGAACAAGAGGACACAGTCTCAAGCTGTGCCAGGGGAGGTTTGGGCTGATGTTAAGAAGAAATTCTTCCCAGGAAGAGAGATTGGCCATTGGGATGTGCTACCCAGGGAGGTGGTGGAGTCCCCATCCCTGGAGGTGTTTAAAAGAGCCTGGATGAGGCACTTGGTGCCATGGTTGAGTTGATCAGGTGGTGCTGGGTGATAGGTTGGACTGGATGATCTCAGAGGTCTTTTCCAACCTGGTTAATTCTGTATCCTACAGCTAACCTGCCTTTCTTGAATGAGAAAAGCAGGAAATGAGCTAAACCTGCAGTATTTCAGCCAAGATTGGGTTTAAGATTTGTGCACTTCCTGCCCTAACTCCTGGCAGTTTCCTTGAACATTTGCACAGGGCTTGCAGCTCTGCTTACACAGGAGCTAGGGAAGAGGGCTCCTTCACACCAGGATGGAGAGGCACTGGCAGCCTGCCTCTGGGGGTTTCTTGTTGCTGCTTCTGCTTGTAGCAAGTCACTAAGAGGGAATAAAATCATCAGCTGCAGAAGCACTTTCATGCTCCAGCCCTGTGAACCTGGTGGGTGCTGAGGTGGTCTCTCTGCTCCAGAAGCTGGGCTGGGTCGGCTGAGGCTCTCGCTGACAGTACTGGAAGTCATGCCAAGCTGAACATAAAGGGTTAATGCTCAGAGAGGTCTCTGAATGAATGGAGAGCTGGTGTTGGATGTGACTGTGCTGAAGCTGTCTGAAGACCCTTCCCATTAATTCAGCCTTTTCTCTCCCCCAGTCCAGTAAAAGTGATGGTGCACAGAAGGAAGTCAAATACGAGCCCTTCTCTTTCCCTGATGGTGAGTACAGGGAGCTGAAGCCATCTGCAGGTAACTTCTGGTTGCTGATGCTGAAGTGGACCTGCTGGTAGGAAGGGTTGGAGAGCCCTTTGCAAATGACTCTTCAGAAATGGACAGGGGTGGAAGGGAGGAAAGATAAGGCACAGTCAGAATGCTGCTGAGCCACTCAGAGGCATGACTGACACCCACCTGGCACATCAGAAACCCTCTGCCTGCCTTGGGCAGGTGCTTTGTGCCTGTCCTTGTCAACACCAAACTGAATTGGCCTCTGAAACTGAAAGGTTATGATGCCTGAGCTTGGGGGCTTGGAGCTTGGGTGTCCTGAGCATTCACCCTGGTATGAGAACTCATTTGCTGTGCAGAAGTCATTCTGGAGGCCTGACCCAAGCAGTTACAGCTCAGTGCTTCCTGAGGGCTGTGTGATGGGAAGTGGGGGCCATGGCTGAGCACAGGGTGCTCTGAGTGCTGAGCTGCCCTGGGGCTGTCACAGCCTTCTGGGGACATTCACAGTTGGCCTTTGTCTGCCCAAAAGCTGCCTGGCACAACTGCACTGTGAGTGCAGCTCACCCACACAATCGCTTCTGGAGCCAGGAGCTGCAGCCACAGAGCAGCCCTGGGCAGCAGCCTGGCTCCACAGCCCCTGCTCAGCACCACATCAGCCCAGGCCCTCCCCTGGCTCATCCTGAGCCCTGCCAGCAGCCTGGCTCCACAGCCCCTGCTCAGCACCACATCAGCCCAGGCCCTCCCCTGGCTCATCCTGAGCCCTGCCAGCAGCCTGGCTCCACAGCCCCTGCTCAGCACCACATCAGCCCAGGCCCTCCCCTGGCTCATCCTGAGCCCTGCCAGCAGCCTGGCTCCACAGCCCCTGCTCAGCACATCAGCCCAGGCCCTCCCCTGGCTCATCCTGAGCCCTGCCAGCAGCCTGGCTCCACAGCCCCTGCTCAGCACCACATCAGCCCAGGCCCTCCCCTGGCTCATCCTGAGCCCTGCCAGCAGCTGAGTTTGCAGGAGGTTCTGGCCCCACCTGTCCAGAGGGCTCTGCTCACACCTTCTGCTTGCAGTGCTTTGAGCTCACTGCTCTGGGCAGTGTCTGCAGTGACACAGACAGCAGTGGCAGTGTCCCCAGTGTCCCAGGGCCTCTCCTGCCTGGAAGCTGCTGCTTGCAGCTGGGTGCTTTAGAGCTGTGCTGGGAATGGGGTTTCAGAGAGCTCTGCAGCTGGGGGCTGTGTGCTGTTCAAAGCACAGAAACTCCTCAGGTCACTTCTGTTTCCTTTCCCCACTTCCTCAGACATTGGCTCCAATAACTGTGGCTACTACGACCTGCAGGCAGTGCTAACACACCAGGGCAGGTCCAGCTCCTCCGGGCACTACGTCTCCTGGGTGAAGAGGAAACAAGGTAAAACCTCCACTGCCAGGCAGCCCCTGCCCAGCCCCTGCTGCTGGGGTGCAGCTGCAGGACCAATGCTGCTCTTCTTCCCCTTGCAGACGAATGGATCAAGTTTGATGATGACAAAGTCAGCATTGTCACACCTGAAGACATCCTGAGGCTATCTGGGGGCGGGGACTGGCACATAGCCTACGTTCTACTGTATGGGCCGCGCAGGATCGAGGTGGTGGAGGAGCAGGCTGAGCAGTAGGCTCCAGCTGTGGTCATTCTGCCTAGGTGTGAAATAAATGTTGATTACTGATCACTTCTTTAACCCCAGAGCTTTAGCAAGTGGATAAATCATTTCTTCCACCCTTCTCCTGTGAAGAGGGCTGAGGGTTTCCCACCTGTCCCCTGTACCATGCTGTGGCTGTGGCCTGGGCTGCCTGCTGTGGTGGTGACAAGACTCCATTAAAGACCTCTCATGGCTTGCAGAAGAGATTCTCCTTTTGCTTTTTCACATGAGCCTCTGGCCCCTTCCTTCTGCTGTCTCAAGTATTTATTGCACACCTCTTCTCACACCTCTTACTCCTGCCTGCTTTACTCCACAGTTCAGTAGCTTCCACCTTTACCTTCCCTGGCAGTTTTGTTAGGGAGGGAGAAGATCAGCTGCTGCCTTGCTGTGTAACTCGGGGCTGCTGCCCAGGGCCACCACCAGTGGCTGCAAGCCAAGGCCTGTGCAGGCTGGCTGCTGCCCAGGGCTGCAGCTCCTGGCTCCAGCAGCGACTGTGATCACGGTGTCTCCATTACAGCATCTCTGCTGGCACTGTGGCAGGACCTCTCTGTCTCCACTCCTGGCACACCACTGAGGAAGGGCTGGAAGCAAGGGGGTTTTAAGCTGTAGAGCTTAGCTCCTGCCCTGCTGCTGGCCTCTAGCTCAGTAGTGTGGTGGCTGCAAACCAGGGCTGTGCTTGCTCACAGTGGCTTCTGCTCCTACCCTGCAGGACTGCAGCAGCTGGCTGCTGGAGGGAGGCTGCAGCCAGGCAAGCACCAGGCCAGCAGCTGAGCTCAGCCACTTCGTAGAGGAGCTGGTTTGTAATGTGTGCTGGGCCCTTCTGGGGAGCTGGTCCATATTAGCAATGCCCTCAGCTGTGCCTCAGCTGTGCCCATGTGGCTGGTTTGACTGCCTTGCTTGCTCAGAAAGGACCTCTCACCCTCCCTTGGGGACACTGGCTTCAGAGGTGGCCTTCCCAGGTGGTGTTTGTCACTCCCAGCAGGTGCCAGTGGTTATTTCACTGCCTGCAGCACACAGCTGCCCCTTGGAGCTCACCAGAGGATGGATTTTTTTTAAAGGCCAGGTTCCACCCCTGGAGGAGGTCCCAGTGCAGCCCTGGCTCTGGTGCTGTGTGCCCCACAGGCACAGCACAGACTGCTCAGCTTTGAAAGGCTTTGCAGACCCACAGCCTGCCAGTCAAGGCCCTGGGAGCAGGGTTTGCTCTCCTGAAGGTTCTGCTGACAATTGGACACTGGACACTTGGTCTTTCATTACTGGTCACATCTTGGCAGCTGTCTCAAACCCCAGGGGTCACTACTTTGCCTTCCCAGAGTCCTGCCCCCTTCCTGCTGCTCCTGGCATCGAGCTGTGTGCAGTCTCTGACAGCTGCACTCAAGCTGTCTCACCAGCACAGGGCACCCCTTTGAAACCCCAGCAGGACAAGCAGCAGGCTCCCTGGCTCTGCAAGCCTGCTGCCCCCAGTTCCAGGGGTGGCCTTTAGGTCCATCAAACCCTTAGGGCCGTGGGATCCTCACAGTCAGGCTCTGTGTCCCTAGCTGTGTCTCCTTGCACTCCTGAGGGCCAGGGCAGTGCTCAGCTTTGGTGAGGTCACACTTGTCAGATGATGCAGAGAGCAGCTCTGCACTGCTCCATGCACAAGGAGCAAAGGCTGTGCTGCTAAACCAGGCCAAGAGTTCAGGGCCTCTTGCCTTGGACACGAGTAGCAAGCTGCTCAGGAACAGACCTCACTGCACACAGCTCCTTTCAGTCACCCTGGCTGTGGCTGTCCTCCTCCCAGCTCTCCCAGGAGCAAGGTGGGAAGCAGCCCACGATCAGAGCTGGTGCTCAGCCCTGCACCTCAGCTCCCAGGGGGCTCGAGTCCCTTCATCAGTGGGAATGGATTTTTCATGCCTACAGTGAGAGGATATTTTGTTTACAACACCTGATCCATACCTCAGCCCCAACTGACTTCCACTGCTGCCCCAAGCAATCAAATTCCTGACCCAGCTCAATCCAGAGCTCCGAGCAGGCACCAGGCTCTCACCACCAGCTCTGCAGCCAGGCCCCCAGTGCTGTGCCAGCAGCAACCCTCCCCAGCCAGCTGCAGGCATGAGCCAGGAACCAGCACAGTAACTGCAGGGAAGAATTCTGTGATGCACTCAGCAAGTTGGAGAGGTTCTATACCAGCCCCCTAGCAGGCTGGCACTGGCTGCACCACCACCAGCGCCTCACTTCCTGAGGGAGAACAGCTCCAGCTCCACTCCACAGCTGGCACTCATCCACAGCTCACCACAGAGCAGCTGGGCACCAACCTCACCTTGGTTTCCCATGGCTCAGGGAGCTCCTGCATGGCCAAACACCCAGTCAGTAATTACTAATCAAACCAAACACAGCCCCCTGGCTGTGGCCTGCCAAGGGCAGGAGAGCAGCAGGTCCTCTGCAGGAGAGCAGGCTGAGCCCAGGAGCCCTGGGGGACTCTGCACTCACCGTCAGTGCTGGCAGCTGGGTCCCCAGCACAGCCCTGCTGTTGGCCTCCAAGCTGAGTCCCCCTCACACACAGGGGGGTTGGATCACCTGTAGCCCCCCCCACTGCCAAGCAGTGACTGAGGCCACAGAGGCCATGGACTGCTCCAGCAGGAGCCAGCTGAGCTCAGAGAGCACTGCCTTGCACCTCCACCTGAGGCTGCCCCTGGCTGGGTCAGGCTGACTCAGCCTCTCCTCACAAACTCTGAGCTGAACAGTAGGACTAAAAGGTTTTATTGTTTCCTGCACATAAAATACCTATCAAACCCCTGTTGCCTGGCAGCCACAGGGACAATGAACACACCACCACTCCCCAGCACCACCTGCCAGGAGGGGCAACGAGCAGCCCCCCACGCCCCAGCAGCTCCCCTCCCGAGGCTGTCAGCTGCCGCCCTCGCTGTCGTTGCTGAGGCTCTCAGCAAGGCCACTGAGCCCAGCTTTGCTCAGGGCCACCAGCAGGTTCTCAGGGGTTGCATGAGTGCCCTCCTGGTCCTGCCAGGCCACCAGCAGCTGCTTGGCTCTCATCTTCATGTCCTCGCTGTCCGACTCGATCTGCCGTATGTCAGCGTCCTTCATCTCCAGGTAGGGGGCCAGGGCCTTCCACTGCTCCCCCAGCCTGCTGGCAAACGACTCCATCTGCTGCCCAGTCATGGCCTTGTCCCGCTGCACCTCTGGGCCTGGGCGAGAGAAGCCCCCAGGGAATGTCTGCAGCGGCTGCTTCCCTGCCCTGCCCCACCTCAAACCCTTCCATTCACCAGCAGAGCCTCACAGCAGTGCTTGGGAGCCCCTGCCCAGGAGCTGCAGGAGCAGAGCCTCACAGCAGTGCCTGGGAGCCCCTGCCCAGGAGCTGCAGGAGCAGAGCCTCACAGCAGTGCTTGGGAGCCCCTGCCCAGGAGCTGCAGGAGCAGAGCCTCACAGCAGTGCTTGGGAGCCCCTGCCCAGGAGCTGCAGGAGCAGAGCCTCACAGCAGTGCTTGGGAGCCCCTGCCCAGGAGCTGCAGGAGCAGAGCCTCACAGCAGTGCTTGGGAGCCCCTGCCCAGGAGCTGCAGGAGCAGAGCCTCACAGCAGTGCTTGGGAGCCCCTGCCCAGGAGCAGAGCCTCACACCAGTGCTTGGGAGCCCCTGCCCAGGAGCTGCAGGAGCAGAGCCTCACAGCAGTGCTTGGGAGACCCTGCCCAGGAGCAGAGCCTCACACCAGTGCTTGGGAGCCCCTGCCCAGGAGCTGCAGGAGCAGAGCCTCACAGCAGTGCTTGGGAGCCCCTGCCCAGGAGCTGCAGGAGCAGAGCCTCACACCAGTGCTTGGGAGCCCCTGCCCAGGAGCTGCAGGAGCAGAGCCTCACAGGGCCAAGCCCTGGCTGAGCAGAGCCTCACAGAGCCAGGCACTGGCTGAGCAGAGCCTCACAGAGCCTCACAGAGCCAGGCCCTGGCTGAGCAGAGCCTCACAGAGCCAGGCCCTGGCTGCCTATGGCAGGCAACACCTCAGGGTGCAACAGAGAGCTGCAGAATGGTTTAGCTTCCTTTGTGCTGAGTCCCTAGAGCCTGCTGGTCCTGTTGGCAGCAGGACTGTGGCCAGGGCAAGAACTTGAAGGTGCAGTCAGAACCTGAAGGGATTTTCTGTCATCTAAAGGCTCCACAGCAGTGAGCCCTGCAGGGACTGCACACCTAGGGCCCAGGGCTCACCACCTCTGCTTATTTCATACCTTCCAAGGAAAAAACCCAACCCCTGGGTTCCTTCTGCATACCAATGAACCATCTTCTTCCCATCTCCCCCTCACACCCCCTGAGGAGCCAGCTGGCTTGGGCTGGCTGTTTCAGCTCTCTCCAGTGCTCCTCAGCCACACTCCTGTATCTGAGCTGAGCTCTCAGTGCTGAAGGGAAAGCAGCAGCTCACAAGCAATGAAGCAGCAGCAGCTCTTGGCCTCTTCCCTTACGCCTCAGCAGACCACAGCTCTGCTCTTCCAGACAGGGGCTGGATGTGAACTCAGCTCAGCAAACCCAGGAAGGCTGTGTCAGACAGTGCTGAGGTGAACAGAACTTGCCAGTACTGGCAAGGACTCCGTGGAAAAGGGCTGGCTGCTGGATGGAGAAGGGCACAGAAGAGGGACACAGAGGTCCACAGAGGGCTTTCCACTAACAGAAAAATCTTTCTACCCAACTGCCAGTGATTTCTGGAGTGTGGCTTCCACAGCCTGCATGCCACAGAATGGTCATGGTTGGAAGGGACCTCAAGGCTCAGCCAGTTCCAACCCCTGCCATGGGCAGGGACACCTCACACTACAGCAGGTTGCTCACAGCCACCTCCAGCCTGGCTGCAAACACCTCCCTGGGCAACCTGTGCCAGGCTCTCACCACCCTCATGGGGAACAACTTCTTCCTCACAGCCAATCTCAATCTCCCCACTTCTACTTTTGCTCCATTCCCTCCCAGTCCTATCACTCCCTGACACCCTCAAAAGTCCCTCCCCAGCTTTCCTGGAGCCCCCTGCAGATCCTGCAAGGCCACAATTAGGTCTCCTGGGAGCCTTCTCCTCTCCAGCCTGCACAACCCCAACTCTCTCAGGCTGTCTCCAGAGCAGAGCAGCTCCAGCCCTCTGCTCCTCCTCCTGGCCCTTCTCTGGACACCTTCCAGCCCCTCCAGATCCTTCCTGGCACAGAGGCTCCAGAACTGTCCATGCTGGATCCAAGAGCTAACACAGCAGCTGCTGTGAGCTGAAGGCCTGGCTGAGCACTGCAGGTGGCAGGAGCACAGCACATCAGAGCTGAAGCAGAGGGACACAAGTGGCTGCTGGAGCAGTGGGGGCAGAGCTGACCCTGTCAGGCTGCTCTGCTCATGGAAGCCTTTGCCTTGAAGCTGATTCAGATGCAGAGGAAGCAAAGGCCTCAGAGCTGGAACACAGTTCCTCAGTGTCCTGTGGCCACCCACCCCAGCAGGGGCTAGAGGCACGTGCCCATGGCAGCTAAAGGGCAGAAGGCAGAGCAGGGCAAGGCACAGCTGGGCAGGGCTGGCACCTCAGCTGTAAGCATCCACAGAGCAGCACAGCAAGGGGCAGAGGCTCCCAGTGCAGCTGCCAAGCCAACCTCAGCACACTGCAGGCTTCCAGCACTGCAGGCCTGGGCCTGAGGCTGCTCCTGCTGCTCTGTGTCCTGCCCAGGCTGCACTTTGTGCCACACACGTGCATGCACGGCAGCAGCGCTGCAGCAGCCTGGGCAGGAGCTGTGCTCTGCAGCACAGCCCCAGAGGGAGGCTGAGCAGCTGGGAAGACACAAAGCTTACTTTCATTGTTCTCCTTTAGCAAAGCATCGTTGTCTTCCTCATCTTCATCCTCGCCTGTCTTTATTTCTTCAGAGGGAGGCTACAAGAGAACAGAACAGCACTGGAGGAGTTTTGTTCTTGAAGAGAAGCTTCACAGCTCTGTGAGCCTCTGCAACATGGAATGGAAAACCTGACAGGAGAGAGCCAGGAAGCCCCCAGACTGCTGCACTCAACCCAGCAGCAACAAGGAGCAACAGCACAGCAGCAGCACAGAAGCAGCCACTGCCTTCAGAGGGGCTTCTGATTCTCCCAGCACTGCATGGCCAGCTCCAGTACTGCCAGACCCCAGGAGCCAACTCTCTACTGGGGAGACCACCACTGAGAACTGTTTAAAAACTCCTCCTCATTAGCTCTGGTCCTCACTCAGGAGCTCCTCAGAGCCTTCTGTACTTTCCAACTTCCTGAAGGTGGCCAACAGGCAAAGAAAGCTCTCACTGGGAGTTACTGAGCAGCCAAGGTAACAGAAGGCTTCCTTCTTGCCTGGCTTCCACCCCCAGCCTTTCCTAGGTGCTTGTTTCTTGCCATGCCGTTTGGCACAGGGCAGCAGTGCCACCATGCAGTGCTCCATGCACTGAACAGCTTTGTCCTCCCAGTACTGCTTCTAGGATTGCTGTCAGCACCTAGCTGGCTCTGACAGCTGAACAGACAAGGCCCAGATCCTGCAGCCCTGCCTTCATGCCTCAGTGGCTTCACACTACAGACAGGGAAGGTCTCCAAGCCAGAGGCTGGGTTGGTACCCACAGCAATGACTGGGCCCTGTGCTCCCTCCAGGCTTCAGGGAATGCTTCCTTCCCCAGCTGTTAGCTCTCTTGTCCTTGAGTATCAAGTGACCTGCAAGATCCCTCCCTGGCCACAGATTTGTACTGCTCAGCATGCAAAGGGTTAATGCCTTAAATGTACACATTCACAAGGTCTCTTTTGTCTTCCTCTCCATTTCAACACTCAGTGAGCTGACAGAAGAGCTCTGGCAAGGCCTGGTGCAGTTTCTTTAGCTGCACACCCTGCCCCTTTTCCTGCCACCCCAGTAGCTGCTGACACTGATGAACCCTAACACCATTCACACCTTGACTAGAGGTGATTTGGACTACACCACAGAACCCACACAGCTGGGTACAAGAAGTCCCCTGCTAGCAGGGGGCCTGTCACAGCTGGCTGCTGCCAGAAGAGCAGGCAGGGCTCAGCACTGGGTCAGTGTGAGGCAGCTTGGTGTCACTGGGACCTGCCCAGCAGCAGCTCCACTCTCTGTCATTTTCACACCACTGTTTCCCTTGCAGTTTTTTGCCCTTTCCCTCCCCCTACAAACAGTCTGCAGACATAAGCAGAAGCCAAACAGAGCCAGCAGCTCCTGTCACAGGCCAGCAGTACTCACAGGCAGCTCCTTGGCTAGTTTGATCACCATGTTCTCTAGATACTCAGGCAAACTCTTGAACTGTTGGTTTGTTGGCTGGAAGAAGTGGGGACTCCTGCGTGCCAGAAGCCTCAGCGCTCTCCAGCCATAGTTAGAGTTGTTCACAGCCCTAGAAGAAAGCCCAGGCCTGGTTGGTGCCATGGTTTGGGGCTGGTGCTTCAGCCTAGTGCCTTAGTGATAAACAAGAACAGGAACTTGCTGGAAATCTTTGAGCAAAGGCAAATAAAGCAGGGATCGGATAGGAAAGGGCAGCACAGCTGGGGCTGCATCCTGCCACGTTGCCTGACCAGGACACAGTTTGCTGCACAAACTACTCTGGCTCCTTTCTATGCTTCCCTCTCTCTGGGCCTATTGCTTGCATGGCTTCCTGCCCTATCTCCCTCCCGACCTTCTGCTGGCTGAACTGACTTGTGCTGTGTCTCTGAAGGTCCCAGGGAAGGCAGGGGGAAGGCTGCTGCTCGCAGTCCCCCTGGAGTGCCCAGGGGGTACTTCTGATGCTGAGTTGGAAATCTATGCAACTATTATACATAGTTTATGTGTGTCTTATCACCTCTCAGAGTTTCATGTCTAGCTCATCTTGTGCATACAGCTCCACTTTGACTCCTAGAATCTGAGCTGGCCTGCTGATTTATTCCAGAGGTAACTCTTCAGTTCTGGGGGAGTGAATCTCTGACTGCCTGGGGGAGGGAGCAAATCCCTACCCCCACAACAGCTGGGAACAGTCTGGCATCTGGAACAGCACAGAAAATGATCTGAGGCCTGCACTAGTTCATGGAACTCAGCCATGGGTTTTGCACATCACTGCAGCATCAGCAATGCAGAGAGCAGTTTGTCTTCTCCAACAACCCAAGCATGAGCCCCCAGCAGAGCAGAACACCAGCTGGCCTTACTTGTACTTGTTCTCCACCATGTTCTCAGGGTCTGCTTGCTCAATGGCCTCCTCAAAGAACTCCTCCAGCGTGGGCATGTACTCCCTGCAACACCACACCAGCAGCTCAGTACATCACAGCCTCTGGCAGAGCTGGGCTTGGAGCCCTGACACCCATCTCAAGCTTCCCAAAGCAACCCACCCCAATGCCACAGCTGCAGACAAGCCAGCAGCACTTGCCACACTGCTACAAAGGCCTCTACCACACAGCCACTGCAGTGTGCCTGTGGCCAGCACTGCCCCTGGCAGCACTGGAGCCTGCTGCCATACCCACAGCTGGCTCTGGCCTTTAGCTGAGCCATGGAAATTCTGCCAGCACAAACACTACTGAAGAAAACTGTAGGGAGACAAAGATGCCAGGGCCAGCTCCCCTGCAGACACCCAGTGGGATGGCACAGGTCAGATCACCTCCCTGCTGCCAGTGAGCAGAGCATGGGAAGCTGGCTGAGGGCAGTGCTGCAGCCCTGACCTACCTGCTCTCAGACTTGCAAGCTTCCATGTTGTCAGGACACAAGTTCCAGAGCCGGGTCAGCTCCTCACTGCAGAGAGAGCATCCACAGAATGGGCTGGGATGGAAGGGACCTCAGAGCTCAGCCAGTTCCAACCCCCTGCCATGGGCAGGGACACCTCCCACCAGCCCAACTTGCTCAAGGCCTCATCCAGCCTGGCCTTGAACACCTCCAGGGAGGGGGCAGCCACAGCCTCCCTGGGCAGCCTGAGCCAGAGTCTCCCCACCCTCAGTGCAAAGAGTTTCTTCCTCCTCTCCAGTCTCAATCTCCCTTTCTCTACAACTACCTGAAGGGAGGTTGTAGCCAGGTGGGAGTTGGTCTCTTCTCCCAGGCAACCAGCACCAGAACAAGAGGACACAGTCTCAAGCTGTGCCAGGGGAAGTTTAGGCTGGAGGTGAGGAGAAAGTTCTTCACTGAGAGAGTCATTCATCATTGGGATGTGCTGCCCAGGGAGGTGGTGGAGTCCCCATCCCTGGAGGAGTTCCAGAGGGGATTGGATGTGGCACTTGGTGCCATGGTCTAGTCATGAGGTCTGTGGTTCAGGTTGGACTCAATGATCTTTGAGGTCTCTTCCAACCTTGGTGATTCTGTGATTGAGTGATTCTCTGAATGTGCTCTGGTGGCCAAGGGCATCCTGGGGTGGATTAGAAGGGCTGTGGTCAGCAGGTCAAGGGAAGTTCTCCTGCTCCTCTGCCCTGCCCTGCTGAAGCCACATCTGGAATCTTGTGTCCAGTTCTGGGCCACTAAGGTCAGGAAGGACCTCAGGGAACTGCTTGAGAAGAGTCCAGCAGAGAGCCACAGAGCTGCTGAAGGCAGTGGAAGATCTTCCTCCTGAGGAGAGCCTGAGGGAGCTGAGGGCTCTGGAGCTTGGAGAGGAGGAGCCTGAGAGTGACATCAGCCTGTAACTTACAGACTATTTAAAAGGGATCCACTGGAGATCACTAGGAGGAAAGGAAGCCTGCTGCAAGCTTTGCAAGAACTGACAGCTCCCAAGTGAGGCAGCCTGAGAACCACTGACTGAAAAAACCCCAAAAGATGCAGTGGCAGAAAACCCCAAAGCAGCAAGTCCCCAGGGCAGAGCAGCTAGAGCCCAGGAGCTCTGGAATAACAAAGTGCAACATACTTCCCCATCAGGATTTTTTTGTTTGGGCCTTTCCCCAAGAAGTCTTCTGGAGCTGGCCTCTTCCTGGCAGGCCTCATTGGCTTGGAATCTGGGGGTCTAAAGGAAAGGGAAAGAGCTTTTAGTATCAGAGCAGAAATATTTAGAGAGCAAAGTGATGCCAGCTTAGCTCACCTGGTGCTGAGTTAAATCATGATGCAAGCACCCAGCAGAACTGGGGTTCCAGGGGTGGGAGGGAGGAGGGGGAAAGAGAGAAGGTAAAGGGTAAGGAAAAGGATTTGCCACACACCATCATTAGCTCACTCCAAAGTTTGGGTGTGCCAGAGCCCTGGTGCAGCAAAAGCAGCAGAGGACACTTGTGCCAGCAGCACATAACTGGCATCAACCCTGCTGCTGGCCCAGCTGCTCCAGGACTGCAGGTTCTTGCCCCAGGTGCCCCTGATTTGATGGGATCAGAGAAAGGAGATCCCAGACCCCTGAGGTGAGGGTAAGACCTACCCAAGCTGAAACTCTGGATGAGATCTAAAGGAGGAGACAGAACATTTACAAAAGTCATATTTCAGGATTTGATTTCCCCAGCCCTTGCAACAGGGACTTCTCTCAGCACAGCCCCCCTCCCTGTCAGCACACAGATGAGGTCATCTCCCTGGAGCAGAGGGACAAGGGCCCAGCTGCTCCTCACCACCAAGAGGCTGTGCTCTGCTTGCAGGGATGGCAGAGCCATGTCTGACCACCACCTCGAGGCAGCCAGGCAGACAGAGTCAAAGCTGAACTTTGTCACCAGCTGCTAACCAACCACAGAGAACCTCTCCACAGCAAAAGCCACCCCAGCATCATTTCCTTTCAGCTCTGTGATTATCACCACCTGGCAGACCTAGTAAGGTGGAGAACAAAACTCCAGGTCCCACCAAAGCCATTAGGGCAATCCAGAGCAGAGCATGGAAGTGCCAGGCACTGCCTTCTGCAACCCATGGCCTGCAGAAGGCAGGAGGGCAGGCACTGTGCTCCAGCCCCCTCAGTCACCAGAGCCTGGGGATGAAGGGAACAAACCCTGCCAGGAGACAGTGAGGAATGCTCTCTGGAGAGCCTCCTGCCCCACACCCAGCCACCTCTCCACCAACACAGGGAATGCTTTGGGCAGAAATCCAGGAGCCTGGTGCACACACAGAGGGGACACCCAGCGATGCCAGTCTGCACTGGGTGGGAGCTGTGACCATTCCCACAGCCTGTGGGCACATCTTGTGGTGCTGAGCCACCACTTCCTGCAAGCAGCAGCAGGCTTCCCCCCCCAGTTACCTTTCTTTCACAAAGCTGGGGCAGCCTTCATTTTTCCATGAATTCCAGTTTTCCTCAGTGTTTAATATATGCTGGAGGAACAGAACATTGCACATGGCTGAGCTCAGACTCACCTTCAGAGCTGACCTCAGAAGTTTTCAACTGAGCTACTGCAGCTAAAGACAAAGCTTTGTTACTCTGTGCACTGCTGCCACTATCTGGAAGTTCCTCACCACCACCTTAGACTAGTTTTGAAAGGACTACCCAGCTGCCTCTCTCCTGTCTTTGGTACCTGTGGGGAAGGGCTCACTTCTCCTTCCCTAATCAAGAGAATAGATGCAGTCAAGGCAAAGGAGAAAGGGAAAGCAAGCTGACTTCTGTCACCCCACTTGCACCTCTTTCCTGTGTCCTTCCTGCAAAGGCTTGGAAACAAATGCAAGGACCATCCTTCCACCCAGCCATGTGTGCCCTGTGTGCACAAGCACAGCTCAATCCATCTTCCCACTGATGAAAACCTGGGGCAGATGTGACTGCAAACCAACCAGGGGTTGAGAGAGCTTTTTACAGAGCAAGAAAGCTTCTCTCAGCTCCTCTCTCTCAAGCTCCTATAGGCTACTCTGCATTAAGGCTCCATGCACTTTCATCAGCCTGGCACCAAAGTACTCACCTCAACCATTTTTGAGAACCTCTCCCCATCTGGAGGATTTTCTGACAGAAGCTGTGAGTGGAGGGAAAACAAACAAACAAACTTAACTCTTTTGCACTGTATTTGTAGCAGAGTGTGTAGGGAAAAGTGCCAAGGGACATGGTGGTTACTGCTGCCCAGGTCACTGGTACAATATGCCATGGAAAGTAGCTGTCCACCTGATTTTCATACTGCACCTACCTGGTACACTGCTTTAGTGGTGTCCTCAATCCACAGGGACTGCTCATCTGTCAGAACATAGTTGGAACTGGAAATGAAAACCAGGCAGACAACTGAAGTGCTGTTGAATCAGCTCTTTTGGTGTTCATCTGGAGGGTTTCCTGCACCCAGTGCTGGGGACTGTCCCACTACCAGCTGTCTGAGGGCTGTTACTGAGACCAATGCGAGCTGCCTGTGGATGTGGCATCACTTGGAATCTGTACTGTCTGTACTGGCTCTGTGATGGAGAGAGGCTGCTTGCCAAGGCCTGCAGGGACAGGAATCTGAACCTCTGAACCAAGTACTTGGAGCATGTTCTGGCCTCATGGACTGACTGCAGTGTGTAAGATGTGCTTGTGCATTGTGTTTGCCCAGGGGTTAGCTCCATCCAGGGGGATGCCCATGTGTGTGCTTCAGGGTCACACCAAGTGGGCACAGGGAAGCTTTAGTGGCCTCTCCTCCTCCAAGACCTCTGCTTTCCTCTGGTAAAACAGCTTGAGCCACAGCCTGTATTTAACAATCCAAGGCCCTGGTGAGGCCACACCTAGAATATTGTGTCCAGTTCTAGGCTCCCCAGCTCAGCAGGGGCAGGGATCTGTTGAAGAGAGTCCAAGGGAGGCTCCAAGGATGCTGCAGGGACTGCAGCACTGCCTGGGAGGAGAGGCTGAGAGCCCTGGGGGTGTTCAGTCTGGAGAGAAGGCTGAGAGGGATCTGATCAATGTCTGTAAATATCTCAGGGCTGGGGGCCAAGAGGGAGGGGACAGGGACAGGCTCTGCTCAGTTGCACCCTGGGATAGGCCAAGGGGCAATGGATGGAAACTGCAGCACAGGAGGTTCCACCTCAACATGAGGAGGAACTGCTTCACTGTGAAGGACCCAGAGCCCTGGAGCAGGCTGCCCAGAGGGGTTGTGGAGTCTCCTCTGGAGACCTTCAAGACCCATCTGGATGTGTTCCTGTGTGACCTGTGCTGGATTCTATGGTCCTGCTCTGGCAGGGGGTTGGACTCAACAATCTTCAGAGGTCCCTTCGCACCCCTGGCACCCTGTGAGCCTGCAGTTTCACAAGGCCCTTACAATAGGTAGCCATAAACTCATAAAATAGCCTACCTCCAAGCTCTTAGCTCCTCATCCCCAAAGCACAAACCATGTGCACATTACCTTTTAAACTTGACCTGCCCCTTCAGGTACTGGAAGAGGATCAGGTACTGCAGCAGGATGTGGCGGCGGAAGTTGCTGTCGCTCAGCTGCAGGTCCATCAGCTACACAGCAATGAGGAATCACACAGTGAGGAGACTGAACAGGCCTGAGTGCAAACACCCACAAATGCTTTCAGACACTGCATGCAGACTGCTCTGCCCCAGCAGAAGCTCCGTGCTGGGTCACCTGTATTTCAGGACAGGGTCTCACCAGGAGCTGTCACCCAGCACCACTTAGGAAAGAGGACCCAAAATTCCTGATGAAACCCAAGCTTGCCAAAGTGCCCCTGGAGGTTGTGGAGCTAGTTCCATACTGCTGGAGTTAACAACATCCAAGTGAAAAGGAATCTGGGAAAACATTCCAATATCTCAGTAGCTGAGGGGCAGCTTCTCCTGTGAGCTACTGGCTCCAGGGTCCAGATTCAGCTCTGGTCAGCGCTTGCACAGCGAAGCTCTGCTGGGTTTCTACCTCCTGTCTCAGGAAGAGCAAACTCAGGCTGCACTGAGACTTGCTTCTGTCACCTACTACTGCAGCTGGAAGTTAAAGTTACTTACAATTCCAAAGTGAAGATTTAGGATTCAATTCAACACTGTTGTGTTTTTGACTTTAATATGAACAGAACTCAACTCTCTCAAGACCTCTCACCAAGCATTTTAGAGACTACTGTGAGGCAAAAAAAACCACCACAGAACCAAACAGATCTTTAAATACTTACTCTGCTCATCTCCCTTCCTAAATGTGACAACACAAATCACTCCACACTCTTATTTCAGAAACATTGATCAGCAATTAAGAGAGAACAAAGCCCAGAGTAAGAATGGAATAAATCCATCTCAATACAGGGAGCAAAGTAGCAGAGCCCCCAGAGCAACTGTGGGGTCTGTGTGTGTGGAGACACTCGAGACCCAGCTGGAGACAGCACTGATGCCTGCTCTAGCTAAGATCCCTGAGCAGGGTTGAACTAGACACAGGATCTCAACGAGTCTGTGAGTGAGGGCAGTTAGAGGGCAGAAGGGCTCTGCAGAGGGACCTCGACCGACTGGACAGATGGGCAGAGGCCAACAGGATGGCATTCAACAAGTCCAAGTGCCAGGGGCTGCACTTTGGCCACAACAACCCCAGGCAGAGCTACAGGCTGGGGTCAGAGTGGCTGAGAGCTGCCAAACAGAGAGGGACCTGGGGGTGCTGATTGACAGCTGCCTGAACATGAGCCAGCAGTGTGCCCAGGGGGCCAAGAAGGCCAATGGCATCCTGGCCTGCATCAGGAAGAGTGTGGCCAGCAGGAGCAGGGAAGCTATTGTGCCCTGTGCTCAGCACTGCTGAGGCCACACCTTGAGTCCTGTGTCCAGTTCTGTGCTCCTCAGGTTAGGAAGGACATTGAGAGACTTGAAGGTGTCCAGAGAAGGGCAACAAGGCTGATGAGAGGCCTTGAGCACAGCCCTGTGAGGAGAGGCTGAGGGAGCTGGGGTTGCTTAGCCTGGAGGAGGCTCAGGGGTAACCTTATTGCTCTCTCCAACTACCTGAAGGGAGGTTGTAGCCAGGTGGGGGTTGGTCTCTTCTCCCAGGCAACCAGCACCAGAACAAGAGGACACAGTCTCAAGCTGTGCCAGGGGAGGTTTAGACTCGAGGTGAGGAGAAAGTTCTTCACCGAGCGAGTCATTCATCATTGGGATGTGCTGCCCAGGGAGGTGGTGCAGTCCCCATCCCTGGAGGTGTTCCAGAGGGGATTGGATGTGGCACTTGGTGCCATGGTCTAGTCATGAGATCTGTGGTGCCAGGTTGGACTGGATGATCTCTGAGGTCTCTTCCAGCCTTGGTGACACTGTGACAGGAGCAGGCACCTACCTTCTCACTGGTGAGGAACTTTGCAAAGTACACGTGCTCCCCTCCTGTCTTGAGCTCCTCCAGCTTCTTCCGGGACGCCTGAGTGTCGTCCAGCTTGTAGCTCTTGAACACCGCCAGAACCTCTTCTGAGTACTGGAGCCAGAGTGTGAAACACAAACCCTGCAGTCAGGCAGTGCCCAGCAAGCAGGAGAACTGTGCTGGCCTGCACCCATCCCGGGCAGGGGCTGCGAGAGCCCTGCTGCCCCAGGCCACAACAGAAACCTCACCCAGGTGAACAGAGAGGGACTTGGTTTCCCCCTCCCAGAAGGAGGGGTCCCCCGGGTCAGAGGTCTATTCCACTCCCCCTTCCTGTCCAGCAAGCCTATGAACAGGAGGCCACTGCTGCCCTTCTCCCTCTTTGCTCTGCCTGGCCTGCTGGAGAGGAGCACAGCCGCAGCCTCCTGTCCTCCACGTGGCCAGGCCTGGCCTCTCCCTGCGGCATCCAAGTGTCTCTGAAGGGCTGAGATCCACACACAGCCAGGGAGACACAAGGCCAGCCAGGCTTGGTTTAGTATCTTTCCCTATTTAGCCTTATCCTTACCCTTGTAAACCCTCCCTGGCACTGCTATACATCCATTTTGTTAACACATTTACTTCCCCTGCTTCCAACCTGACTCCAGATTACTTTGGGTAATTTTACCTCCTTCTTTTTTTCCCCTACCCCCTTGGGTTTTTTCCTTTCTCTCCTTTTTCCCTCGTCAGGGAAAAGGAGAGGGGAACAGGGGAGGAATTCTCAGTTTGCCACTATCTGAGCTCTTAGGCTCCAGTTAAGGCTCAAACCACTGCAAGAACTCAAACAGCTGGTACCAGCCAGCCAAGCAGACCCCTGCCACCAGCACCTTGGGCTGCTGTTCTGAGCACCACCAGTGCCTAGCAGGTCAGAGCATCTCACTGCTGGCAGTGTTTCAAGTGTGCCAAGGAAAGCCATGGCCTGGGCTGTGAGCAGGGCACAACTGCTTCACCCTTTGCCACTGTGGTACTTTTAGGCTATGCCCTTACCAATTTTTCAGAGCCTGAACAGAAAGCAGTAAAATGTCAGCAAACCACTGGTGGGTGTGGGAAGGAAAGGAATGACAGCTCTGGACAGCCCCACTGGAGAGACAACAGCCTTGAGCTACTCATGGGGACAACTCCTCTTCCTCTTCTCCCCTCCTTGGGCTGGCAGACACTAACTTGCCTCTGCCTGACCTTGGATGCTCTGCTATTGCTGTGACTGGGATTAACTTCTCTACTTCTCTCTCTGGTCCCTTTTGTACAGGGGGCAAGGGACAGGCAGGGAGGGAGAAGCTGGTAGCTTCCCCTGGTCCTTGGCCAGGGGGTCCTGGTGTTTATTAACTGTAATACCTGTAAATACAGTAAATATTGCACATTTGTGCATCTCAATTGCATGTCATTGCAGACTGTAGTCTGCTTGTAAATACAGCTTCCATTTGCTTCCAGCTGAGCTCCCTGGCAAATCTAATGTTGGGGGGGGGGAATCTCCAGCCCACCACAGGCACTTAGGAAGAAAAGCATTCCAGATGGTGCCAGTGCCACATTCAAACTCCAGTTTAGCTGTTCACAACACACACAAAGGCAGGCACATAAGCCAGAGCTCAGTCTCCAGGAAGCTCTTACATTCCATGTAGGGCCTTACAGCTGCAAGGAGGAAAACTCCAAAGTGTCATCGGCAAGCCTGGCCTTGCTCAGCTTCCTTCTGCCTTCTTTTCCTGGTGGGTTGTTTTATGACAGCTGAGAGTGCAGACCTCACCACTGATTTCTACTAGAGTATCTGAGCACATGTGACCTCTCAGGGGTCTTTTCCAACCTGAATGAGTCTGTGATTTTATGTTCTGGGGTTTGCACAGAAGAACAGAGAGGGACCTGGGGGTGCTGATTGACAGCTGCCTAAACATGAGCCAGCAGTGTGCCCAGGGGGCCAAGAAGGCCAAGGGCATCCTGGCCTGCATCAGGAAGAGTGTGGCCAGCAGGAGCAGGGAAGTCCTTGTGCCCTGTGCTCAGCACTGCTGAGGCCACACCTTGAGTCCTGTGTCCAGTTCTGGGCTCCTCAGTTTAAGAAGGACATTGAGAGACTTGAAGGTGTCCAGAGAAGGGCAAGAAAGCTGGGGAGGGGTCTGGAGCACAGCCCTGTGAGGAGAGGCTGAGGGAGCTGGGGTTGCTTAGCCTGGAGAAGAGGAGGCTCAGGGGAGACCTCATTGCCCTCTACAACTACCTGCAGGGAGGTTGTAGCCAGGTGGGGGTTGGTCTCTTCTCCCAGGCACCCAGCACCAGAACAAGAGGACACAGTCTCAAGCTGTGCCAGGGGAGGTTTAGGCTGGAGAGAGTCGTTAGCCATTGGGATGTGCTGCCCAGGGAGGTGGTGCAGTCCCCATCCCTGGAGGTGTTCAAGAAGGGATTGGATGTGGCACTTGGTGCCATGGTCTAGTCATGAGGTCTGTGGTGCCAGGTTGGACTGGATGATCTTTGAGGTCTCTTCCAACCTTGGTGATACTGTGAGACTGTGGTACTGTGAGCTTCTGACACTGCTGTGAGATCTGAAGCCTTTCTGCACAAGTTTTCTGAGGGGACTTACTGCACACCTCAACATGCCAGGGGTGCTTCAGAAAACAGTGCAGTGAATTTCCTCCAGCACAATGATTGTTTTTGCTGGCATTAGTGTTGAAGCTGTTCCACACCCATGCAGTCACTCTCCCTGCAATGGTTATTTTCATAAATGTGGAAAGCAGGAACTCCAATTACCTTGAGAAACGTTTTCCATGACACCTTCTCATAGCACTGCACAGGGTTCCTGAAATAGTCTTGCAGGGACCAGAATTTTCTATACAGGTTGTAATCGATGGGAATGGAGCTGAGGGGGAAAACAAACCAGCAGCCCCATCAGCAACCACCCAACCAACCAGCAACCCCATCAACAACCAACCACCCACCCACCCAGCAACCCCATCAGCAACCAACCAACCAGCAACCCCATCAACAACCAACCCCCCACCCACCCAGCAACCCCATCAGCAACCAACCCAGCAACCAACCAACCAGCAACCCCATCAGCAACCAACCCAGCAACCAACCAACCAGCAACCCCATCAGCAACCAACCCAGCAACCAACCAACCAGCAATCCCATCAGCAACCAACCCTCCCACCCACCCAGCAACCCCATCAGCAACCAACCCCCCACCCACCCAGCAACCCCATCAGCAACCAACCCACCCACCCACCCACCCCATCAGCAACCAACCCTCCCACCCACCCACCCCATCAGCAACCAACCCCCCACCCACCCACCCCATCAGCAACCAACCCCCCACCCACCCAGCAACCCCATCAGCAACCAACCCAGCAACCAACCAACCAGCAATCCCATCAACAACCAACCCACCAACCCCCCCACCCAGCAACCCCATCAACAACCAATCCACCCACCAACCACCCAGCACCCCTATCAACAACCAACCAATCAACTAACCAACCAATCAACTAACCAACCAATCAACTAACCAACCAATCAACTAACCAACCAATCAACTAACCAACCAATCAACTAACCAACCACCCAACCAGCAACCCCACCAACAACCCACCCAACCAGCAACCCACCCAACAACCAACCAACCCAACCAGCAACCCACCCCAGCCTGCAAACCAAACCACCCTCAAGACACTCAACTGGAGTCCACTTGGCACTGTGCAACACCAAACACTACTCATGCTGTAAGTCAACGAGCCAAGAGTGACCCCTTACAGAGCAAGCTGTCCTTCAGTTTGCTCCTAAAAGAGTTTCCCACCCAGTCTGCTGTGACTTTCTCATCATGAAAGCAGAAACAGTAAGGGAAAGAGATCTTAGGAGTTTTTCACTCAAGGAATGAAGAGGAGCACAGCTTTTTCTCCACAAGGCTGAGCCAGGGGCTGCAGCCTCTGAGCCCCTGCTCCAAATGATCTGTAGATGTCTTTCTCTTCCAGGCAACTCAGATTAAGACATTGCCAGGTTGCTTCTGATCTTGGTGAGCAGTAAATAAGTAGAATTCAGAGCACAAAACATGAGGCTGCTTTCCACTCAGCTTGCTTTCTGCTTTCACTTGATCAAGTTTTACTCCAACTGTAAAACTGCTCTAAGCTTACCAACTTGTTGGTGCTTCATCATCTCCCATTTCACCTTCTTCTACATCCATTCCTTCTTCCCTCTCCTCAGTGTGCTATTGGGGAAAAAATCATTCAGAACTTACACAGATGCCACTGCAATTTGCATTCAACTTCCCGAGTGTTCTCTAGTTTAAAGATTCTATTACACTTTACACCAGAAAGCTTCAGCTGGGAATTCAAAGGTCTGTGAAGCAAAACGTGCACTGAATTCCTGTCCTAACCCCTCCTACACTGTGCAGTGGTAGCTGGGGGCACAGCTCTACCCTCTGTGCACTGTGGGGAAAACCTTAGTGCAGGAAGTGGTACTGTTCATCCCTTACAATCCAATCAACTCTTTACCCCTCCAAGCCTGCAGGGTTTCGTATTGCAGGCAGCCTGCCTAGCTCCACAATCAGCAGCTCGGTCTGGGAGAAAGGCAAGTGAATGATGAGCACACAGCTCTGGATAGCAAGCACCAGCACACTGCTGTGCAAACTCTCACACATTTACTGCAGAACAACAGAGGGATTTTCACCTTCTGTCCCAAAGTGCTCTCATGCTCATTGGTGTTGAACACAGTGACGTTTTCCAGGTTGAACTGACTCTGCAAGTTAAGCCCTGTGAAAAACAAGGGTCAGTCTCAGAAGCTGTGAAGCTCAGTCAGTTGGTCAAGAGATGGTGCAGTCAGCTCTCACAAGCAGCATTCAGAACTGGAGTTTGGAATCACAACAAGTCAAAGCCACTTACAACATCAAGGGCAGAGACAAGAACAAACATAGAGCTGCAAAGAGCTTTTCTCCAGCTGGATGGTCTGCAGCCCTCACGAAGTGGAGACATGCAGCAGATTGGTCTTTGTCAGAGCTGAAGTGTGATGAAACACAAAGATCTCACCTGACTTCTCTGAAAGAGGAAACAACCTAGCCAGGAACAGCTGGATTCTTCCACAGAAGACTGTGTTTTGTGACTTAGACAATCTTCTAAGTAGGTCTAAACATTGCAAGGGATGAAGAATATTAGTATCAGTGTTTGCCCCTCTTTCAGTTTCTCATGTACTACAGTTCAAGCCTGGCCAATGACATGCCCTGCACAGCCAAGGAAGGGAAGCAAAGCTTTGTGCACTTACACAGTAACAACTTCCTCAGCTCAGGCCTATCTGTTTTTCACATGCATTCTACCAGTACTCCTAAGACCCTCAACAGCAATGAAAAGTTCCAGTGAGTCCCACTCAGGCACAGCCTGTTATCAGCCCTGACATTGCCAAGGATGCTTTCCTATCATCATCTTCACCAATGAAGAGATTTCCCTACAGGCAGAATGACTTTTACATTAATCATGAGTATCTGGTAAGAGAAGTGATCTCAGGGAACACATCTGAATGTAAATCAAATCACTAAGCTTACTTTCAGGTGCTGAGATAAGGAGTTCCTGAATTCCCCCCCACCCCCTGCAGAACTGCAACTCACCATTGCACATCCGCAGCAAGTAATTCTTCCCTGCAGAGTAGAAGGTGTTCTGGAACAGAACAAAGGGAGCAAGAGATCACAAAACCTTCTTGAGCAGATCAATTCCATCACAATTAGTTAAGGATGAGCCTTTCCTGTTAATTCCAAATCTGACTCTTCCCTTACACCAGGGGCAGGTTTCAGGAGAAGGCAGCACAAACTCAGCAGTCCCAGGGACTCCAAGAAGCACAAACCACAACACCAGAGTCCAGCCACACTGCAACCAACTGTAAGGGCAGCAACCTTTGTCCCATCGGTTTTGGTTTGTTCTTCTGACACTAGCTGCCTTTATTGTTCCCTGCATTACTTATACACATCAACAGAAGAGCAAGACACAAGAGATTTAGAGCACTCACAGTGAGTTGGCAGCAGGGGAAATCAGTTTAGAAGACAGCTGAATTAATGCTGAAGGGCAGTTTGTGAATGTATCTGAGGACACAGATTCTGTTTCCTGAAACAGAACAGCCTGAACAATGCCTGTGGGAGGCAGCTCTCCTTAGGACATCCAGGTAAGGAAAAGAGAAACTGGAATGCTTTCCAGGTGTCACCTATGGAGTTGCTGGCAGGTCAGTACTTTTGCTGAAGTCCCTGAACTCCCTCTCTAACTAACAGCCCCTGCAGCAGAGGAGGCTCAGCCTGCCACAGCAGCTCTCCTGCTGCAGCCCCATGGCACAGCAAACGCACAAATCCCTCACACCAGCTGTGACACGCAGACCACTCCTCAAGAGCAGGAGTCACAGAGTCACAGAACAGTAGGGGTTGGGAGGGACCTCAAAAAGACAATCAACCCCCTGCCAGAGCAGGGTCACCCAGGGCAGGTCACACCAGAACACGTCCAGGTGCGTGTTCACTGTCTCCAGAGAAGGAGACTCCACAACCTCTCTGGGCAGCCTGCTCCAGGGATCAGCACTCTCACAGTGACAAAGTTTTTGATTATTTTCAAGTGGAATATTTGGGGGTAACAAATCCATCATTGCAACAGTCCTGTAATGGAAGGCTCATTCAGAAAGTAACCAAGAAGACTTCTTCCCCTGCCAAGAGAGAGGCCGCTCACACAGACTGCACGGCAGCAGTTAGGTTACTGGTTTCCAGAGGTGACAAACACTGCACCCTGCAGAAAAAGGAGCTGGAAATTAAGCAATCAAAATGATGATTTCATTTCCTGGCCTCTGCTGCCCAGGTGTTTTTAAACCCCTAACTGGAAGGTGCTCAATGCTACTATTTTGACACAGACCCAATGACAGTTAAAGGCACAGAGCCTTTAGCTCCCTTCTCTCAGCCCTGGCAGCAATACTTACTGATTTCCAGGTAGCAACGTTTTTCTCCACAAAGGTGAAAATTTTGTCACACTGATCCAAAGGCAGGCAATCCAGAACATCCCCCAGGAGCACAAAAGGGGTTGATGCAGTGCAGATGCCTGTAAGGAACAGGGAATATTTTATTCAGCAAACGTGAGCTGAAATGCAATGAAGGTGCATGGCAGTTAAGGGAGATGATGCTAAAGAAAAGGAAAACTCTCCTGGGCTGCTGCAAATCCTAACAAAAGCTTGGGCAAAGGTGTCAGCTTTCATTAGAGCCATTTCTAAATGCACACACATGCAAGGGAGTTTTACAAGAGCTTTGCACTACCATAAAACACAGAATAAAGGATCCCTGTTCTAACAGCCTCAAAGTCTGAAACCATGTGGACTGCAGACAAACACTCTCAGACTCTAAATCCACTTAGCAACACCACACACACCCATGAAGCTTGAGAGTCTCTTCCTCAAGCAAAGCACCACTAGAGCAGTGCTCCAAGCCTGCCTAGCCATGCTCTGCGGTGTGACAGTGCCTGCACTCCTCACAGCTCTTAGGAGGCAGTTCATAGAACACAGGCCGCTGAGCTGTTCAGAGTAAAACAAACATTGGGAGTGCAATGTGAACAAAAAGCAAAGGGGAGAGTGTGAGAGCCTCCTCAGCAGGGATGAGCAGACTGACAGCTGTTGAAAAAGTTTGTGTATCTAAACACAAGGCACGTGCTGACAGGCAGCAGTGGAGCCACAGCTGTTCAGGAGCTGTTTCTGGCTCTGCCAGCAGCTGACAGAGACACCTTCAAGTCTTTTAACTTCTTGGACTCAGAGGTCTCAGGTATGAATTATGATGGGAAACTTCCAAGCATTTCACAGTGGTGAACACAGAGAATGAAATGCTAAATTATGTTGCAACAAACCCCATGATCTTCCTTTACTGAAAACCAGCTTCCAACACAGATGCTCTGCATGACTGAACTTCACTGCACTATGCTCCATTGCTGAACCAGACTGAACAGCCCTTACCGTAAGGGCCACACGTTGCCAAAGCTAACCACTGCAGAGGACTTGCAAAACTCAAGGTTTTAATATCCCCATAAATGGTCTCTGCCAATAGATTTGAGAGGAAGTTGCTCACCTTCTGTGACTCCAGTGATAGCAAGAGAAATAATCGCCAGGAGATTTTCACACGGAGCTTTGTTTATCTAAACAAACCACACAGAGTTAATCTTCTCTGTTCTGACCTAAGCAGGTCTAAGCACACTGACATTCTCAGTTCCAAGCAGGCATATTTAAAACAAATACTGACATTCAGCTGCCCAGAACTTCAACCAACCTTATTAAACCGGGCTGCCAGTGAACTATGGGAAGGTTTTCCTGACTGCCCAACATTTCCTGACTCCTTCAGCCAGTACCAGAGTTATCTACTTCTGAAAATTAGTATCCCACACTCACTACATTCTTTGAGTCTTCATTCTTTGATTAATCATCTTTTCCAGCTGGCAGGTAGGTCTATTAGATGCTAGCACCAGACAACCCACTCCACCCCACTCTTACAATGGACATTTATGAACTTGACTTTGAAGATGCAGCAGCTTTTGCTAAGCATTTCAAAGAACTGCTGGCAAAGGCTAAGCCAAAAGCTCCTGCTGCAGTGTGGTACCTGCAAGATGCTGCCACTCTGCCCTAACTACTACTTATCTGTATTCAGTCTTACATAGATAACTGCTGAACAACTCATGTTTCTAATAAACAGGATTTCCTCATACTAAAGCAAGTTGCTGTTAAATTGACTTGTAAATAGAAATTTGAGCTTCAAGGGGAGATAAGCTGCAGCTTTAAAATACTTACTATTTCTTCCTCTAAAATGACTCTAAAAGCTTGATCCAAGGTGCACCTCTTCTCATTTTCACTGCCAATGCAAACATTCCAGGTTCAGTTAATAGCAACTATTAGACACAAGAGTGCCAAACATTATCCAGAGAGGCACCTTTGAGAACCAAACCACTTTCACTTACCTCCCAGGAGTCTGGTTAAATGCATTCAACAACGGCTTGATACTTTTGTGAGTCAGAGCATCCCTGGTGGACGTCTACCAAAATGTACAGAAGGGTTAAAACTGCAGCACAGAAGCCGAAGGATGCCCTCCCTCCTCCATCTGACAGTAGACACAAGTATTAAGGAAGCTATTTGCCACACAACACGTGGCAAATCTTGCCTTCCAGATCAAGAGAACTTTGTAACAAGTGAGGCAAATGGTAAGTGCCTAGCAAACCAGGCATGTGAGCATCACACCCCAAACCTATCTTAATGGCAGGGTGAAAATCCTACTTCTCAGTGAACCCCAGAGGAAGATGCTGCTGTGGCCAACGCTCTCAAGCCCCACACATGAAACGTCACTCGCCTGCCAGGCAGGTCATGGTGGCTTGAGACGTGCCTGCTGCTAGCAAGATCTAGCACTGTAGCACTGTAAAAGCACAGCTCAGCAGCGGCGCAGGCAGCAGCGCAGCAGGGACGGATGCTCTGCCCTGGGGGCTCCGCCACAATGCAATTTAACTTCCTACTATTTTGTATTTTTAACTAAACAGCAGATGCTCCCTTGGCGGGCTGCACCGAGCTGCTGTGGCACCCTGTCCCGACACTCATCCCAGCTGCGCCCAACTCTCGTCGCAGCGAGCTCCGGCCCCGCTCCCCGCACAGCGCCGGCCGGGCCTGCGCGCCCGGGACCAGCAGAGGCGGCGTGGCACGGCACGGCCGCGCCGGCGGGAGCAGCGGAGCCCGCCAGGTGCCCCCGCAAGCGGCAGCGAGAGACAGCAGCCTCCACCCCCGCCCCGGCTCACCGTGAAGCGCAGCCGCGCCTCGGGCAGGCTGAAGAGTGGCGGCGACATAGCTGCAGCCCAACAAGGCTCCGCGGCGCCGGCCGATGACGCCCGGCGCTCCCAGCGGCACCGCGGCTGCCCCTTGGACCGCCCCGCAAACGGACCGCCCCGGAGACCGCCCCGCAAACGGACCGCCCCGCAGACGGACCGCCCCGGGGACCGCCCCGCAGACGGACCGCCCCGCAGACGGACCGCCCCGGGGACCGCCCCGCAAACGGACTGCCCTGGGGACCGCCCTGGGGACCGCCCCGCAGACAGACCGCCGGGGCCGGCCGGATGCTCGCTCCCGCGGGCTGTTCCGGGGCCGGCCGGATGCTCGCTCCCGCCTCCAGGTGCGGTGTGGCGCCTGCTCCGCGGCGGAGGTGGGCAGGGGGAAGGATCTCTGAGCGCGCAGGGTTCGTCAGCACAGGGTTAGGGTCGTGGGATTGCTCCGGTTGCTAAACACTACCACGGTCGCCGGCTGCGGCCGCCAGCCCCGCCGAGTCCGGTACGCCGTGCCCTGGTTGCCATGGCCACGCGGTTCTGGAACACCTCCGGCAACGGTGACTGCACCAGCAGGCAGGAGGAGAGGAGGATCCGGATGGAAGCAGGTCCCTGCTGCAGCTGAATTGCCTCCCGGCCTACCTTGCCGTCCCAGGGTGATTGTTTTGTACACTGAGGGTGCCGAGAGAGGTTGGAGACGCCCTGTCTGGAGCCATCGCGGGCAGGGCTGGATGGAGCTCTGAGCAGCCTACGCTGGGCAGAATGTCCCTGCTCACCTCGGGGCACTTTGGACCAAACTACTCTGGGATTCTATGGTCCTGTGATCATGAAAAGCATCATGGGACTGGAAACACTTCTGGATTTCCTGAACTGAGAAAAACAAGCACGGTGTTATGATGGATTTAAATCTGACAAGTTTTGCTTCTTTACACTTGGGGCTTTTTTGTTTTTACTAGGCCACCCAACCCTGTCTCCTCCTCCTTGTCCTTCAATTCAATCCCCCCCCCCCCCCCAGCAAAAGAATCCCTTTAAGTAAGGGAAGCAGTGCCTCATTTATTTGGCATATTCCCCCTTCAACTCCACTCTGCTGAGACCCCACCTGGAGCACTGCATCCAGTTCTGGAGCCTCTGTTCCAGGAAGGATCTGGAGGTGCAGGAAGGTGTCCAGAGAAGGGCTACGAGGATGAGCAGAGGGCTGGAGCTGCTCTGTTATGAGGACAGACTGAGAGTTGGGGTTGTGCAGTCTGGAGAGGAGAAAGCTCCCAGGAGACCTTCTTGTGGCCTTGCAGTATCTCAAAGGGGCTCCAAGAAAGCTGGGGAGGGACTTCTGAGGGTGTCAGGGAGTGATAAGACTGTGGGGAATGGAGCAAAAGTAGAAATGGGGAGATTGAGATTGGATGTTAGTGTGAGAAATGAGCTGACTGCTAAGTTTTAAATAGAACAGAATAGACCAGGTTGGAAGAGACCTTCAAGATCATGGTGTCCAACCTATCATCCAACACCACCTAATCAACTAACCCATGGCACCAAGCACCCTATCAGGTCTCCTCCTGAACACCTCCAATGATGGTGACTCCACCATCTCCTCTGGCAGCCCATTCCACTGCACTCAGGATGTCCTGTTCCATAACCTTGCCTGGCACTGAGGTCAGGCTGACAGGCCTGGAATTCCCTGGCTCATCCAACCGGCCCTGCTTGTGGATGGGCACCACGTTGGCCAGCTTCCAGTCCTCTGGGACATCTCCAGTGAGCCAGGACTGCTGAAAAATGATGGAGAGTGGCTTGGCCAGCTCATCTGCCAGCTCTCTCAGCACCCTAGGATGGATCCCGTCTGGTCCCATGGACTTGTGGGGATCCACGTGGCAAAGGAAAGGAGATTTCTAACTGCTTCTTCCTGGATCACAGGGAAACTATGCAGCTACCTGGCTCCTGCCAGCTCTGCAGGCCAGCTGTCTGGAAGACATTCTGTCCTGCTATTGAAATTTGAGGCAAAGAAGGTGTTAAGTACCTCTGCCTTTTCCTCATCCCTTATCACAACGTTCCCCTCCGTGTCCACCAAGGAGTGGAGGTTGTCCTTGCCCTTCCTCTTGCTATTAATGTATTTATAGAAGGACTTTTTGTTGTCCTTCACAGCAGAGGCCAGGCTAAGCTTCAAATGTGCTTTTGCCTCCCTCATTTTCTTCCTACAACACCTAGCAACATCCTTAAACATCCCATGGGTTGCCTCCCCTCTCTTCCAAAGATGGTACACCCTCTTTTTTTCCCTTAGTTCTTTTAGGAGCTCATTGCCTATCCAGGCTGTCTGCCCCGGGGCTCATCTCCAGCACATTGGCACAGCCTGTTCTGAGCCTTCAAGAGTTCTTCCTTGAGGTAGGTCCACAACCAGTTTATTACAAAATAAAGGCAACACAGCACTGGGCACAGAGCAGGTTTGCTAGAGGCACCATAACAACACCAGCTGAACCTATACAGACATCAAACACACACATTCATGCCTTTCCCCAGCACCTCCCACCCCTCTCCACCAGTGCTGGGACAAATCCTGCACTTCTGACCTGGCCAGTCTTCAGACATCTTGGTGCCTCACCTTTCTCTCCCAATACACAAGGATTGAACCCCACACAACACAGACTACGACCAACCAATCAGCCCCAAGATCGAACCTCAGGGTCCCCAGCAATTTCCCTTGCCAAAGCCAACGATTACAATTTCTCACATTAAGAAGTTGTTCCCCATGAGGGTAGTGAGAGCCTGGCACAGGTTGCCCAGGGAGGTGGCGGAAGCCTCATCCCTGGAGGTTTTAAAGGCCAGGCTGGATGTGGCTGTGAGCAGCCTGCTGTAGTGTGAGGTGTCCCTGCCCATGGCAGGGGGGTTGTGTGAGAAACCAGCTCACTGATAAACCTTAAATACAAACAGTTTCTTATCAAATAAAGGCAAGACAGCTCTGGGTGCAGAGCAGATCCGCTGGAGGTGCCAGAACAACAGAGCTGAGCTTAGATAGACCTCAAACTTATCTATATCTCCACAAATCCCTTTACATTTCCCAAGCACACTGCCCCTAACCCTAACCCTAACCCTAACCCTAACCCTAACCCTAACCCTAACCCTAACCCTTAGCCATTCCCCGTCCCGCTGGTCGCTGGCTGCGGTCAGGGCTGGGACAGAGGTTTGGACTCTTGACCCGGCCAGTCTCAGCCATGACGCCTCACCCTGCCCTCATCTCTCTCCCAATACACATCCCACACAACACAGACTACAACCAGGCAATCGGCTTAAGGATCGAATCCCGCGGGCCCCAGCAATGCTGGCACCCACCGGCACTCACCAGCACCTGCCAGCACCTGCTGGCACCCACCGGCACTCACCAGCACCTGCCAGCACCCGCTGGCACCCACCGGCATGCACCAGCACCTGCCAGCACCCGCTGGCACCCACCGGCATGCACCAGCACCTGCCAGCACCCGCTGGCACCCACCAGCATGCACCAATACTTATTGGCATGCACCAGCACTCACCAGCACCTGCCAGCACCCGCTGGCACCCACTGGCATGCACCAGCAACTGCTAGCACCCGCTGGCACCCACCAGCATACACCAGCACCTGCCAGCACCCGCTGGCACCCACCGGCATGCACCAGCAACTGCCAGCACCCGCTGGCACCCACTGGCATGCACCAGTACTTATTGGCATGCACCAGCACTCACCAGCACCTGCCAGCACCCGCTGGCACCCACCAGCATGCACCAGCACCCATCAGCACCCACCGGCACATACCGGAACCCACTGGCATGCACCAGCACCTATTAGCAAGCACCAGCACTCACTGGCACCCACTGGCACCCACCAGCAGCCACTGGAACACACCAGCACACACCGGCACACACCCAGGGGGGTTGTGGAGTCTCCCTCTCTGGAGATATTCAACCCCCACCTGGCTGTGTTCCTGTGTGCCCTGCCCTGGGTGACGCTGCTCTGGCAGGGGTTGGACTGGATGAGCTCTGCAGGTCCCTTCCAGCCCCTCACATTCTGTGACTGCAGTCTCACCAGAAGCACAGTGCTCTCCTCTCTTTGTCAGACAGCTGCTGTGAGAAGGGGAGGGATTGTGAGGAATTGTTTTCCATGTTTGGCTTTGGCAAGGGGCATTGCTGGGGACCCTGAGGTTCCATCCCTGGGCTGATTGGTTGGTTGTGGTCTGTATTGTGTGGGGTTCGATCCTTGCGTATGGGGAGAGAAAGGTGAGGCGCCGACATGGCTGAAGCCTGGCCAGGTCAAAAGTGCAGGTTTGGGCCCAGCCCTGATGGAGAAGGGTGGGAATGTGCTGGGGAAAGGGATGAACATGTATGAATGTGTGTGTTTGAGCTCTATATAAGCTCAGCTGGTGTTGTTACGGTGCCTCTAGCAAACCTGCTCTGTGCCCAGTGCTGTGTTGCCTTTATTTGATGACATTGCGTTTAAAATTCAGCAGGGAGCTGGTTCCTCACAGGTTGGTGGTCTCCTGTTGACCTCACCACACTCACTAGTGCATGAACAACCTGTAGAGGCCAGAGGACCATAACCACTCTATCTCCACCCCCCTCCCCAGGTATGGTATCAGACTGGACACACACAGCCTTGCGGTGCTGAGGGAGCTCCCCATGGGAACATTGCGTCTGGGGTTCTGAGTTAAAAATGGCCACTTTGTGCAGGAAGATGAGCTTGCAGATGAGCTGCAAGGGGCTGTGTTTTGAGCAGCAGCAGCTCTCAGGTGAGTCTTGCTTTGCCTCAGGAAAGAGAACTGTTCTCTATTTCCATAATGCTGTATTGGTCCATACTGCAGATTCCTAGCCAGTCAGCAGGCTTTTCTCTTAACTGTCCTTCTTTAGCAATCATTTCTCTTTTGAATCACTTGGAGAGTGAGAGGAATCCAGCTTAGCACTGAGCCCTCCATAGTGTGGATCTTGCTCCTTTCCAGGTCTGGACACTTGGCTTGTCGTCAGTTGTGGTGTCTGAATCTTGGCAAGGGCAGGCAGGCCTCCTGCCACCTCTGGCTCTTCAGGGCGTGTCTTCTGCTGCCACTTCTGAATCCCTAGAGGCAACACATTGGGCTGGGGTATCCTCACTGCACAGCATGCAGTGCTGCAGCATCTGCTCTGGTTTCTGTGCCCAGACTGGGAGCACAAGGCCTTCCCTGCATCCAGCTTTTCTCCACCTTGCTGGCAGGGGAGATAGTGCCCATGCTTTGAGTGGAGCTGGCTCACCCACGCCGACCAGGCTCTGTGCAAGCTCAGCTCTTCGTCTGCATTGCTCCTGGGATCCTCTCCAGAGGCACAGCAGCCTGGGCCAAGGCAGTGTGGGGTTCAAAGGGCAGTTTGGAAAGCAGGTGTGGGAGGCTGTGAAAATTGTTCCATCAGCAAAGCTGCCTCCAAGGGGAGGGTCTGACAGGAAAATTTCTGCCATCGCTTTCTTTTCTTCTGTTGTTTGTTTGTGGTGTGTAAAGGGCTGCCATGGCTTCAGCCTGTGCTTTAGCTGAGAGAGCAGAGCCAAGCCCAGCCCCAGCGTGGTTCCCGGCTCCCGAACGCAGGCTGTGTGCTGCCGGGCCAAGCTCTGGTTCTGCCAAACTCTTGCACAGCTGGGAGAATCTCAGACATGCCACATCGTGTTCAGATCGGCAGAGGCAAATAAATACTAAGGTGAAATCCATTGGGTTACTAAAGCAGCCTGTGCGGGGCTGGCCGGGCGCCTGTGCGGGGCTGGCCGGGCGCCTGTGCGGGGCTGGCCGGGCGCCTGTGCGGGGCTGGCCGGGCGCCTGTGCGGGGCTGGCCGGGCGCCTGTGCGGGGCTGGCCGGGCGCCTGTGCGGGGCTGGCCGGGCGCCTGTGCGGGGCGCGGGGTGCAGTCGGTTCGTGCGCCGGCAGAGGGCAGCATTCGCCCAGCAGGTGGAGGCGGAGGCGCAGGGCAGGCCCCGCTCGGGCGGCACCGGAGCTGCCGCGCTCTGGGGAGCTGGGGGCACCCCTCCAGCCCGGGCTGTCTCACTTCATCTGCGCTTGGAACCGCCGCGTTACACTGCCTGGAAAAGGCAGGACGTGTCAGAGCCCTGCCAGTTCATTTCCGAACATGGGGAACGGGGCTTCATAAATGTGGGAATAGGCTCCACGTGGTTTCTCCTTCTGGATGAGTCAGATACTATGAGGCATGCTGGAGATTATTCCTTCAGCCCTGGAAGAGAGTTGACTTTTTTTTTTAAACAAGGCTTTTTTAAGGATTTCTCCTCTCTTATTTGGATAAATTAAACCGTATTATCAGCTGAGTAAAGGGCCATTCTAAATAAATAATTGGAGGTTATTCAAACCTCACTTTGCACTCTGTGAAACAAAAACAGAGTTTAAAAAAAAGGCTTTTAAACTCTCACAAAGACAGCAGATTACAAGTAACCTCAGGAGATATTGCCAAAGTAAATGGGGCCTTTTGTAGAGTACAAATACTCCTTAAGCCAGTGCTGAGGCTGTACGTGAGCAGAAGGCTGCCAGCGTGCTGGGGAGGAGTACAACACACTTGTGAGTGCAGCAGCAGAGAGGGTTTTCTTTTTCTTGAAGAAGGAACAGATGAAAAGGGCAAACAATGTTGCCCTTGTGATTTAATAGCATTTTATAGCCACATCTTGCTCCACACTGCATTTTCCCCTCTGTTAAGAGCATTGTCTGCTGCTTCCTCTTAGGTCGTAAGCAGAGCAGGGATCAGCACCCAGTTGCTCATGCTGGGAGATGGACAAATGAGTCCAGCGAGATGGCTGCAGTCACTGAGGCAGCTGCTGTGTACCCCTGGCAGATGACTGTTCCCACAGTAACACCAGCAGCATGTCACTGCCGCTTGCCACTTGGTGTTGGCACAGTGCAAAGCCGTTTTCATCACCTGTTGAGCAGGGATGCCAAGCTGGGCTCTGGGCTGGCAGTCCGAAGGTAGCTGCAATACCTTAGAGAAGTGGAGCATCATTTGGGCTGTGTTCTAGAGTGTGCTAGGTGGGAAGCTTTATTACTTTCTTTTAAACTATTGTAAGCAAAATCAGTATTCATAGTTTGATAGAATGGTTTAGGTTGGAAGGGACCTTAAAGATTGTCTACTTGCAATGCCCCTCCCATGGGCAGGGACACCTCCCACCAGCCCAGGTTGCTCAAGACCTCATCCAGCCTGGCCTGGAACACCTCCAGGCAGGAGGCAGCCACAGCCTCCCTGGGCAACCTTGTGCCAGAGTCTCCCCACCCTCACTGCAAAGAATTTCTTCCTTATCTCCAGCCTCAATCTGTCCTCCTCAAGTTTAAATCCATTCACTCTCATCCTATCACTACAAGCCTGTGTAAAATGTCCCTTTCTGGCAACATGGTTAGAGATGGAGAGAGGGGATCCTGCTTTGCTCTGTGAGAGCTCACCTGCAGGGCTGTGTCCAGCTATGGAGCCCTCAACACAAGAAGGTCATGGAACTGTTGGACAGGGTCTAGAAGAGGGCCACAAAGATGATCAGGGGGCTAGAGAACCTCTGCTATGGGCACAGGCTGAGGGAGCTGGGGGGGGTTCAGCCTGGAGAGGAGAGGGCTCTGGGGAGACCTAGTAGCAGCCTGCCAGTAGCTGAAGGAGGCTACAAGAAGGCTGCAGAGGGACTCTTGCCAAAGGCCTGCAAGGACAGGACCAGGGGCAATGGCTTCAAACTAGAGCAGAGCAGATTGAGATGGGATGTGAGGAACAAGTTCTGCACCAAGAGGCTGCTGGAATACTGCAGCAGGTTGCCCAGGGAGGTGGTTGAGGCCCCGTGCCTGGAGATATTCCAGGTGAGGCTGGACAGGGCTCCAGGCAACATGATCCAGTGGAGAATGTCCCTGCTTGAGTGCAGGGGGTTGGAGTGGATGAGCTTTGGAGGTCCCTTCCAACCCAGCCCATTCTGTGATGCTTGCTCGGTTTGGGCGGCTGCTGCTGTGTAATGATTACCATTTGGGCAGATTCAGTTGCTGTAGGTTGCACTTGTGAAGTCCATTCCTTTTTCCTTGTCATCCCCTTTTTGACCTTCCTTGTCAATATCCAAAATCAAGCCAGTGGCAGAAGCTGGCAGCTAATGCTGATGATAAGCTGGTGCAGAGGAGCTTTCCTTTGAGGATACATTTGAAGTGAAAAACAGAGCTGGGCCTGGGGTGGGATGGAAGACAGGAAAGTGAAAACCCCAGAAAGACATTGGTGAAGAGCCTGGGAATTAGTAAAATGCAAGAAGGAGCCAGAGTCAGAGCCATGAAGACTGGGAAGATGAGCTTGGCCTCAAGGGAGGAGGGAAGGGACCCTGGGAGGAAAGAAAAAGAGCCTGTCTTAGCTCCAGCTCAGCTGAATGTTTGAGCTGTTTTGCCCTGAAATGGAGGAAATCCACCATGGTGTAAATGTTTGTTCTTTGGCTACCCCTGGGGAAGGTTTGGTTAACAAGGAACTGATCCTGCAACAGCTTTTGTCCAGTCCAAACTCTCCCTGTTGCATGCATGGGCAAGAGGAAAAGAAGGAGTCAGCATTTCAAGGGGCAGAAGGACAACCTGCCAGAGTTCTGCTGGGGCTGTGCAGCAGGAATTAACCTCAGATCCACCCAAACCAAGGCAAACTATCTGGGCACAGTCTCTAGGTCAGGAGTTGTTGCACAGCACCCCTGGCTCAGGTGCTGCAGCATCGCTGTGTGCTGCTCTCCTGCTGGTTTTCCCCAACAGAGACTGAAGAAAAGAAGGAATGGAAACCCATTATTTTAAAAGCTGTGGTCAAGGATGTTCAGATAGGCAAAGTCTGCAGCTAAGGATTGTGTTAAGGTACAAGAGAAGCCCCCCCAGGGAGGGCCCAAGGGGGAATGAGCAAACTCTGTGTTGTGCCTCCTGGTGCTTTTCACTACCGTGTCCCTTCTGCTTCACCTGGGGGTTTATGCTGCAAACCCAGAAGGTTTCTGTGCCCAAACTGGTGTTTGCAAAGTGCCTTGCACCTCATGGATCTGTGCTTCACCTCAGCTTGCTGCTCACCAAGTGCCATCCCAGCTGACTGTACATGGGGGTCTTGTGGATTGTGGCTGGGCACTGCCAGCTTACAGCAGCTGCTGTCGGTCTCTAAGAGCAGCTGAGGGCAGCGTGGGGATTGCAGCCACCTTCATGTGGCATTGGTAAACTCTGCTGGGGGAGCTCTCTGTTATCCTTTATTTATAACAACTTAAAGCCTGGAAGAATGTCACTTTGGCTGCCTTGCAAAACATGAAAGCTGAGCATCTGTGGCTGCAGTGAAAAGGAAATCAGTCACTCTGCTTGATGTAGAGACTCCAATCACTCTGCACCCCTGCCATCAGTGTGCCTCCCCGGGAAATAAATGCCCTGAGCGCTGTCTCAGTGCAAGTGTTTGTCTGCTGCTGAGGTGGGGAAGAGCCTCTGGAAGTGTAACTTCCAAATGTCTGAGCAGGCTTGGGACCAGCACAGTGTTTACACTTCTGGCAGCTCGCTCCAAGTGCTCACTGCTGGTAGAAGCTGTCGTTTTCCAGGCACTACTGGAAGCAGCTCAGGAGGAGCTGACACTGAAGTTGGTAGCAAAGCTGAAGCTGTTTGCTCTCATCCTCATGAGCCCCTGCACCCACACAGCATTTCCTCAGCTCTGCCCAGGGGAGTTGCTTCTCTAGCTGTAAGAAGACAGTGCAGGCACAGAAGGTCAAGTGTAATTGCCATGGTGTAACCCAGCTCCTTTCCAAGGGCTCCTCATACTCTCTGTGACCATGACAGGTGGCAAGCAGGCTGCTGGCTCTCTTACAGAAGGTCTTCTCTGGTCTCCCTGCAGATGAATGATGACTCCCTGAGTCATGACAAATGACCAAAGAGAAGGCTAACCCCCAGAGTAGCAAAATGGCTTTCATGGAATCATTTTGGTTTGTCTAGACTCTCTTAGAGTCACAGAATCATTTCAGCTGGGTAAGAGCCCTTTAAGGTCATCCAATCCAACCATTACCTGACTGCCAGGGCTGGTGCTAAATCATGACCCTCAGCACCACATCTCAGCCCCTTTGAGACATGCAGGGATGGGGATGTTGTTGATAGCAGAGCTCTCTCTGGCTCTGAGGCTGCTCAGATCATCTCCCTAGTCATCATTAGGGAGAGTGACAAAAGGGAGTTTTTCCTCTGGGGTCCCTCCTAGGCTAAGGGCCTTGAAACACCACTCCTAGGAGAGGTTTGGCAGCAGCAGGCTGCTATGCATTTTGAGGAAAGAAGGCGAGGAGTGCAAGAGCTGATCATTGTACTCACTTGTGTGGTTCATGGCTAGGCCCAGATCCTGGTTGTCTGTGGAGACCAGGGGAAGAACACAGCCTTCCTGAGCACCTCTTCTGATAAAGGCAAGAGAGGTTCAGGTTTTAGGGAGGATAGGTGACGTTGTGGTGGTCCTGGGGCAAGCAGGCTGTCTCTTAGGCACTCAGTTAAGTCCTGTGAATGAGGTGGAGTGGATCTGAATCACAGAAATTACTTCATGCTCTCCCCTTTTTAACTCCTAAGTGGCAAGTGGAGCAGACCAGCACACTGGCAGATTTCCACCTTCCTTCAGGCTGCAGAAACATTGACCTCTGCCAGATAATCTCAGCCCTGCCACTCTGCCAGGTGCTCCTTACCCAGCTACAGAAGCAGCTGATCAGCTGGGACTGGGCCATTGTCTTCAGACAGAGAATTTCTGATGGAAACTGATAGCAAACTGCACATGTTGAGAGAGAACTCCAGCACTGGAGAGCCTGGGTGGCACTGTGAGTGCTCTCCCTGCTTGGGTGACTCCCCAGGCGTGGGTTGTTTCTGTACTCATGGCCTTGGTGTTTGCAGTTTCACTTTCCTCACAACGTTTGGGTGTTGCTTCTTGGGTTTCCTCAGAATGAGACTTGAACTCTGTAACTCTCCCAATATTTCTGCACAGTTTTGGGCCACTGGATTTTTTATTTCACCATCTTGTGATTAAGAGCAGAGAGAGAGAGCATAATTGCATTGTAAGAAGCTCTGAGCCACTGAGCTATGGTCTGGAGTTTGAAAGCAGACTTTGGAGCTTGTGCTCAGGGCTGTGGTAGCAACAGATTCAGACAAGCATTTCAGGAACAAGGTCTCATTAGGTCACTGTTAGTCACACAAACTGCTGAGCTTTTTCTTTGCTCACAAATAGGCTGAGGAGGCTGAAAATGTGAAGCCTGCAACTAAGAGTCTGGAGCAGAGCAGCAAATATTTAAGCACCACCTGGATCATGCAGGTAGCTCCTAGGCAAGTTCCTGTGCTTCGCTGCACCTGGGAGCTGGGCAAGCACTCACTGCCACATGGAAATGTTCTTCCTGGCTCCTGGGGGAACAGCAAGTTGGGGGTGGCAGTGGAAGCAGCTTCACATTCTTGTGGTTAGTGGCTCAGTGTCCATCTGGAGACCAGTGACAAGCGGAGTTCCTCAGGGGTCTGTTCTGGGTCCAGGGCTGTTCACCATCTGTCAGAGACATGGACAATGGCCTGGAGTGCACCCTCAGCAAGGCTGCTGATGACACCAAGCTGTGTGGTGTGCCAGGGATCCATCTAAAGGCACCTTGACAGGCTTGAGGAATGGGCCAGTGACAGCTGCATAAGGGTCAACAAGCCAGAGTGCAAGGGCCTGCAGACGGGTTGAGCCAACCCCAGCCACAGATATAAACCTGGTACAGGGTGGGTTGAGAGCAGCCCTGAAGAGCAGGACTTGGGTTGGATGCTGAGCAGCTCCCCAGGAGCCAGCAGTGCCCTCCTGCAGCCCTGCAGGCAGCTGTGTGCTGGGCTGCAGCCAGAGCAGTGTGGGCAGCAGGGCAGCAGAGGGGATTCTGCCCCTGGGCTCTGCTCTGCTGAGACCTCACCTCCAATCCTGCTTCCAGCTCTGCTGTCCCCAGCATGAAAAGGACTCAGGGACTCAGAGCTGCTGGAGTGAGGCCAGAGGGGGCCACAAAGATGATGCAAGGGCTGGGGCAGCTCTGCTGTGAGCACAGGCTGAGGGAGCTAGGGGTGTTCAGCCTGGAGAAGGGTCCAGGAGGACCTCAGAGCTGCCTGCCAGTAACTGAAGTGATCCTGCAGGATGGCTGCAGAGAGACTTTTTCCAAGGGTGCCCACTGACAGGACAAGAGGAAATGGATTTAAATTGAAGGAGAGTTGTATAGATTGGATCTTGGGAAGAAATTGTTCACTAGGAGGGTGGCAAGGCTCTGGAGTGGACTGTCAGAGAGGCTGTGGATGCCTCATCCCTGGAGATGTTCAAGGCCAGGTTGGATGAGGCCTTGAGCAACCTGGGCTGGTGGAAGGTGTCTCTGCCCATGGCAGGGAGTTGGATTGGATGATCTCTGAGGTCTCTTTCAGCCTGAGCTGTTCTGTGATTCTGAGATTCTGTAATTCTTTACCTGACTAACTGCCAGTTTAGACTGTGGCACATTTTCTGCTTGCTTTGAAGTTGTCTTTCTCTCACTTCAGAGCAGGCAGGAGAAGAAAATGAGAAACTCATTACATGGAGAAATACATGCAAAGGGCTGCCAGGCACTGTGAAAAGTGGAAACTGTGTTTCCCCTTACTTTCTTTAAATTAGGGTTAGTAATCTGAGCCCCTGAGCTTCACAGCAGCAGGGATGCTCAGGTAGCAGGATGGCTTCCAGCCTGAGGAGAAAATGTCCCCATGGCAAAAAAGCAACCCTGCCTGCAGCTCTGTGTCAATCACACCTTTGCCTGCTTAGATGTCTCAAATCAATGACATCTCTTGGGTACACAAGGGGACAATCATATCTTAGCACAGTATTCACCTGAGGGATTCTAAGATCATCCATCATGACAGCATCCTCCTGGAGAAACTGGCTGCTGGTGTCTGGGAGGGGTGGATGCTTCCCTGGGTGAAGAGCTGGCCGGGTGCAGCTGAAGGCAGCTGGTGGATGGTCAGCAGTGGTGTTCCCAGGGCTCAGCACTGGGGCCACTTCTCTTTAATACCTTTATCAATGATCTGGGTGAGGGGGTTGAGGCTCCCTCAGTCAGTTTGCAGATGGCACTAAGCTGGGTGGCAGTGTTGATCTGCTGGAGGGTGCTGGAGGAAGGCTCTGCAGAGGGACCTGGACCTCCTGGATCCATGGGCTGAAGCCAACTGTATAAGGTTCAACAGGTGCTGGGTCCTCATGAATGCTTTGGGCTTGGGGCAGTGGCTGGAAAGCTGCCCAGCAGAATAGGAGCTGGGGGTGCTGGGTGACAGCAGCTGCAGTGGGTGCCCAGCTGGGCAAGAAGGCCACCAGCAGCCTGGCCTGGAGCAGCAATGGTTTGGCCAGCAGGAGCAGGGCAGGGATTGTCCCCCTGGGCTCAGCACTGGTGGGGCCACAGCTTGAGTTCAGTTTTGTGTCACTCACTACAAGAAAAACACTGGACCATGCCCAGAGAGCTGGAGCAGGGCCAGAGAAGGGCAACAAAGCCAGGGAAGGGTCTGGAGAGCAGGGCTGGGGAGCAGCAGCTGAGGGAGCTGGGGGTGTTGGGTGTGGAGAAGAGGAGGCTGAGGGAGACCTCATTGCTCTCTACAGCTCCCTGAGAGGAGGCTGCAGCCAGGTGGAGTTGGTCTCTTCTCTTTGGTAACAAGTGATGGGAGAAGAGGAAATGGCCTCAGTTTGCACCAGGGGAGGTTTAGTTTGGATATCAGATTCAGCCATCTCCCTGGGCAGCATCTGCCAGGCTTTGAGAACCTTTTCAGGGAAGATGGAAACACCCTGGAGGTGTTTCAAAGAGGCAGAGGTGTGGTGCTGAGGGCCAATGGTTGAGCAGCAGCCTTGGGAGAGTTAAATGATTTGACTTGATGCTCTTAAATCCCTTCCCCAGCTGAAATGACTCTGTGATTCTCCTAGACTCTAGATAGCCTAAATTTCCTTTGCTTTTTGGACAGGTGAGAACCATGGAGAGCCCTCCAGCTCCTGTTGCCCAAACAGCTTTCAGCATTTCAGCAGGTGATTGGAAACAGTCAGCATGGCTTTGCCAAGGGCAAATCCTGCCTGACCAACCTGGTGGCCTTCTATGAGCAGGTGACAAAATTAATAGCTGAGGGGAGAGCAACTGATGTCATTTACCTGGACCTGAGCACAGCCTTTGACACTGTCCCACACCACATCCTGGTCTCCAGGCTGGTGACACATGGGTGTGATGGGTGACCACTGGATGGATAAGGAACTGGCTTGATGGCTGCACCCAAAGAGTGGCTGTCAATGGCTCCATGTCCCAGGGGAGGCCAGGGACAAGCAGAGACCCTCAGGGATCACTCCTGGGACCAGGCTTGTTCAACATCCCTGTGGGTGCCATGGACAGTGGCACTGAGTGCACCCTCAGCAGGTTTGCTGCTGACACCAAGCTGTGTGGTGCAGCAGACAGCTGGAGGGAAGGGATCCATCCAGAGGGAGCTGGACAGGCTGCAGAGCTGGGCACAAGCCAACCTCAGGAGGTTCAACAAGACCAAGGGCAGGGTCCTGCAGCTGGGTGGAGGCAACCCCAGGCACAAATGCAGGCTGGGCAGGGACTGGCTGGAAAGCAGCCCTGAGGAGAGAGCCTTGGGGGTGCTGGGGGAGGAGAAGCTCACCAGGAGCTCTCAGTGTGCACTTGCAGCCCAGAAAGCCAACCAGAGCCTGGGCTGCAGCAGGAGAAGTGTGGCCAGCAGGGCAAGGGAGGTGATTCTCCCCCTCTGCTCAGCTCTGGGGAGACCCCACCTGGAGTCCTGCCTCCAGTTCTGGAGCCCCTATGACAAGAGGGATCTGGAGGTGCTGGAAGGTGTCCAGAGCAGGGCCAGGAGGATGAGCAGAGGGCTGGAGCACCTCTCCTGTGAGGACAGGCTGAAGGAGTTGGGGCTGTTCAGTCTGCAGAAGAGAAGGCTCCCAGGTGACCTCATTGTGGCCTTCCAGGATCTGAAGGGGGCCTACAGGAAGGCTGGGGAGGGACTGCTCAGGATCTCAGGCAGTGCTAGGACTAGGGGGAATGGAATGAAGCTGGAGGTGGGGAGATTGAGGCTGGAGGGGAGGAGGAAGTTCTTCCCCATGAGAGTGGTGAAGCCCTGGAATGGGTTGTGCAGGGAGGTGGTTGGGGCCCTGTCCCTGGAGGTGTTTAAGCCCAGGCTGGATGAGGCTCTGGGCAGGCTGATCTAGTGTGGGGTGTCCCTTGCCTATGGCAGGGGGGTTGGAACTAGATGATCCTTGTGGTCCCTTCCAGCCCTGACTGATACTGTGATACTATGAAACTATAAACTATGAAACTATTTCCCCACTAGGCATGGTACAGACTGTTCTCAGAGCACTTCCTGGTTCATTGGAGCATGTGTTGATGCAAGGCTATTCTACACCAGTTAGGAAAGCCCCAAAAGACGAGTGTCACTGAGCAGGACATGAGGAACCAGCACTCTTGGCAAGTTTCTCCCCTCTGCAGCCAAGGAAGTGCAACACAGACCTCGGGGCGGCCATCCTGCCTTCAGCTGGCTCAGGCTGTTAGCCCCAGTGCTGCCCTGCAGTGCCACAGTGCCTCGAGCTTTTGCAGAGTGCCTCTTGCCTGCTCAGGGGCCCCAGGCCTCACTGTTAGGTTGGTTCATACAGAAACAGTGGGCTGGGAGCTGATCTGCTGGGTGTATGCCTGGCTGCCCTTCCTCTGCGCACATCTCTCTGTCACAAGGGTGAGCTGTGAGCTGTGGGCTGTGAGCTGTGAGCTGTGAGCTGTGAGCTGGGAGCTGCTCCCTCCACCAGTCAGGAAACTGAGATGATTCTGAATCTTCCCAGAGGAAGAAAGGAGCTTTCCTTGCCCACCCCACAGCACCTTTGCAGGCTCTGGAGCACATTTTGCACTGCCATTTTTCCTGCACTGCTGCATGGTGACACTCAGAGCCTCTCACAACCACAGCACCGCTACCCCCAGCTGTTTCTCCACAGCATTCAAGAGCTGTAGCCAAGCCCCACACCTACTGCAGTGCTCTCCTCCTTTGAAGGGTTTTTTCTTCCTTCTCTGAATGGCCTGCAAGTGGCATCATTTGGCCTGCTGCATTACAGGCAGGATGAGATGCCAGATGGAAAACCTCTTAGCTGGTGTTTTAATTAACACTGTCTGAGTACCACTTTCAGGCTCCAGAATGCAGCCTGGTGATGCCATTGTGCTTCTGTTACAGGAACCAGACTGAGCCAGGCCAAGGTTGTCTGTGGGGCTGTGTGGCACTTTGTGGTGTGTTTGCTGAGCACTCTCTGATGTCACCTAGCCAGAGATGCTGTGGGGTATCTGAGATGTTCACACAAGGGTATAGCTGAGATGTTCACTCAGCCTGAGTACATACCCTTGGCAGCAGGAGAAGATGGCTCTGGGCACAAAGCACTCATGAGTAAGTGCCTGAATACATCCCTTGCTCTCCAGGTTTGCTTCCTCAGGCAGCAATCTCTTAATCCTCCTTTGAATATGTTCACAAATCAGGGCTGAACCTTGCAAGCTGCCACATGTGCATTGGGAAGCTGCTGAGCCAGTGCTCACCGGCGTCCCTCGGTATGAAAGAGCTCTGGCTGTGGCATCAGCTGTGGTGGGAGAGCTCCCTGCCAGCAGCTCTGGTGCAAGAGCCATGCACCTTTCAGCCAGTGGTCAAACTGTGAGGGCAAGGCTTGGCTGGCTTGCAAGGCTGTCAAACCTAGGCTCCAAGAGGCTTGTTCTTGGCTGTCTGTGTGGAAGGACTCTCATCCCTCACCTCTTAGCCATGGTGTGAGGGGCACAGGGCCCAGGCCAGCTCAGAGGGCTCTGGGACTCAGCTCCAGGTGGGTTTGTGCAGCCTGTTAAATTGTTCACTCTCTTTGTGCTTGGATGAAGAGCAGCACTCCTGGCTGGTTTTGCCATATTCACACAGCATTTGTGCCTTGCTGGTGTGAGTGCAGAGGGATGGAGCAAGAGCCCTTCAAAGGGAGGGAAAAGAGCAAATGAAACCACACCTGAGACTCCTGGGTCACATGCTGCAGAGCTGGGCAGGATGCTGTGCACGTGGCTGTGCTGCATGTGGAGATGAGGGGGAAGGAAAACAGCCAGCAGCATGTCACTTAAAAATGTGCATCTACAGGGCTGAAGCAGCATGAGTGATGCTGTGCAGATGAGTTCCCTCTTGCCAGGGAGCACTGTTGTGGGGACAAAAGCAGAGAACCTAAGGTCTACAGCTGGAATCAGGCTTGGAAATGTCAACGGGGTTTCAGCTGCAGAGGCTGCTCCATTGTAACAGCTCCCATTCAGGGCTTTCTCTGGCAGAGCAGCAGCTGCTGTGCCTCTGTTTGCTCTTGTTTGGGTTTGTTTTTAGACTTTTCTCATATGAGAAGTGCCAGGAGAGGGGTGCAGGCTGAGAAACATTGTGGTGATGTCTGCTAAACAAAGCCAGTGCTCCCAGTGATGCTTCAGTGAGAAGTGACTTGCTTTCTCCAGCACTGGAAAACATCAAGGGAAGGAGTTGATTCCAGCTAGCCAAGAGTTCTGACCTGGACTTCTGACCACCTTCCTGCTCCTAACGTGGATCACACAGGATGCAGAGACCTGGCCCGCTGGGGTTGTTTAGCCCAGAGAGGAGGAGGCTCAGGGGAGACCTTATTGCTGTCTACAACTCCCTGCAGGGAGGTTGTAGCCAGGTGGGGGTTGGTCTCTTCTCCCAGGCACCCAGCACCAGAACAAGAGGACACAGTCTCAAGCTGTGCCAGGGGAGGTTTAGGCTGGTGTTAGGAAGAAATTCTTCCCAGAAGGAGAGATCTGCCATTGGGATGTGCTGCCCAGGGAGGTGGTGGAGTCAGCATCCCTGGAGGTGTTTAAGAAGAGCCTGGATGAGGCACTTGGTGCCATGGTTTAGTAGATTGGATGGTGCTGGGTGAGAGGTTGGACTGGATGATCTCTGAGGTCTTTTCCAGCCTGGTTGATTCTGTGATTCTGTGAAATTAGCTTTTTGCTCTAAGTCTCCAGTTGGTGACTCTTCAGAGGCCCCCAGAGGCTCCAAATTTTGCTCCTTTAAGTTAAGAACTGGGGAAAGCAGTGGTCACAATTAAAAACTCAACCCATACAACCAGTTCAAGCTCCTGGCTGTCTGAAATGGAACTGTCTGTGGTGTTCAACAACCTCCTTTGTGTTTCAGTAATTGCTCACCAGCTGCACATTGCTGCTGCTGTGTTTGGTGGTTGTTAAAGATGCCTGTTGGACTGTTCCTGAGGTGCACCTGCTAAAATGCAGGCCCAAGGCCATTTCTCATACAGAAACAGGAATTCTGAGTCCAGATACTGTGCTGGAGCTGTTTTCCACTGCAGGCACCGCTGTGTGTTCTTGCTTGAACCTTCCTCCCAAAGCTGATGCAGCTGGGAACTGAGAACAGGCTCCTCCAGAATTCGTGGGGGAGGACACATAGGAGAAAGCAGCCAACCACTAAACCAAAGCCCCAGCACAGCTCCCTGGAGGCCTGGAGCCACCAGGATTGTTTGTGCTGGGAAAGTAGTCCATGGCTTCAGGCACCAATGGGCTGGCTGCTCCCCTGGCAAGGGCAGGAGTGTTTGCTACAGCTGGGGAGCGGAGTTCCAGGAAGCACAGCAGTGCCCTGCTCCACTGCTGCTGGAAGAGTTCCCTTCAGGCCAAGCCTAACCAGAAACCACGATGGGAACAGCAAGAGGCTTCACTTCCCTCCTCAATCATTCCACATCGATTTGTCTCCTCCCCAGCTGTCCCTTTCTCTTTTGCTCTCTTCCCTTTCTGTTCTCAACTCTTTTCACTCTTTTTCCTCTCTTACCTCCCGGTCTCTCTGAAGCCCTGCAGGGTCATCTCTGCCCAGCAGAAGGCAGAGCAGCCACAGGGCTGTGCCTGCACTTGGGTTTGCTGCCACAAGCAGAGCACCCAGCTGCCTGCTGTTCTAGTCCCAGCCCAGGCTGTTCTCACAGGCATCCATCCAGGAGCATTATTTGCCTGTGCAGAGGGATGCTGCCTGGCCCAGGCTTGCTTTGCCCAGCTTCCACTTCCAGGCTTTTATTTAGACATTAAAAAAGTGACAAGATTGCATTGTTGCCATTGAGAGCAGGAGCTCATCGACTGCTTTGTGTGGGGGTGGGCAGCAGGGCTGGAGTGAAGGCAAGGTCACCTCTGCAGTGTGCCCAGGCTTCTGACTGAGAGGGATTCCCAAACAAACTTCTTCCAAAGCAGCATTCCAGATGTGCAGCTCCCACCAGCAGGAGCTCTGGCAAGGCTGGCAGGAGCACGACTGCCGGTGTGGGGAGGCTGAGAGCAATCCTCAGAGCCTGGAACCACACTGAGGCCTGAGCCATGGATTTGTGCCCTGGCAGGACAGGCAGATCAGCACAAAGAGATTTGCATCTGTTGAAGGTCAAGGTCCTAAGTCTGACCCAGGGAGCAGCTTGGATCCCCACAAGTCCATGGGACCAGATGGGATTCATCCTAGGGTGCTGAGAGAGCTGGCAGATGAGCTGGCCAAGCCACTCTCCATAATTTTCCAGCAGTCCTGGCTCACTGGCGAGGTCCCAGAGGACTGGAAGCTGGCCAACATGGTGCCCATCCATAAGAAGGGCCGGTTGGATGAGCCAGGGAATTCCAGGCCTGTCAGCCTGACCTCAGTGCCAGGCAAGATCATGGAACAGGTCATCCTGAGTTCAATAACACAACACTTACAGGATGGCCAAGGGATCAGGCCTAGCCAGCATGGATTTAGGAAGGGCAGGTCCTGCCTGACCAACCTGATCTCCTTCTATGATCAGGTGACTGCCTGGTGGATGTGGGGAGGCCTGTGGATGTGGTCTGCCTGGACCTCAGCAAGGCCTTTGACACCATCCCCCATAGCAAACTGCTGGCCAAGCTGTCAGCCCATGGCTTGGACGGGAGCACACTGCAATGGGTTAGGAACTGGCTGGAGGCTGAGCCCAGAGAGTGGTGGTGAATGGTGCCACAGCCAGCTGGCAGCCAGGCACCAGTGGTGTGCCCCAAGGATCAGTGCTGGGCCCTGTGCTCTTTAACATCTTCATTGATGATCTGGATGAGGGCATTGAGTCCATCATCAGTAAATTTGCTGACGACACCAAGCTGGGGGCAGGAGTTGATCTGCTGGAGGGTGGAGAGGCTCTGCAGAGAGACCTCGACAGGCTGGACAGATGGGCAGAGTCCAACAGGATGAGATTTAACACATCCAAGTGCCAGGTTCTGCACATTGGCCACAACAACCCCATGCAGTGCTACAGGCTGGGGTCAGAGTGGCTAGAGAGCAGCCAGGCAGAGAGGGACCTGGGGGTGCTGGTTGATGGTAGGCTTAACATGAGCCTGCAGTGTGCCCAGGCAGCCAAGAGGGCCAATGGCATCCTGGCCTGCATCAAGAACAGTGTGGCCAGCAGGAGCAGGGAGGTCATTCTGCCCCTGTACACTGCACTGGTTAGGCCACACCTCGAGTACTGTGTCCAGTTCTGGGCCCCTCAGTTTAGGAAGGAGGTTGACTTGCTGGAATGAGTCCAGAGAAGAGCAACAAAGTTGGTGAGGGGTTTGGAACACAGCCCTATGAGGAGAGGCTGAGGGAGCTGGGGCTGCTTAGCCTGGAGAAGAGGAGACTTAGGGATGACCTTATCACTCTCTACAACTACCTGAAGGGAGGTTGTAGACAGGCTGATGATGGTCTCTTCTCCCAGGCACCCAGTACCAGAACAAGAGGACACAGTCTCAAGCTGCGCCAGGGGAGGTTCAGGTTGGATGTTAGGAAGAAGTTCTATACAGAGAGAGTGATTGCCCATTGGAATGTGCTGCCCGGGGAGGTGGTGGAGTCGCCGTCATTGAAGGTGTTCAGAAGGAGACTTGATGGGGTGCTTGGTGCCATGGGTTAGCTGTTTGGGTGGGTTGGATTGGTTGATGGGTTGGACACGATGATCTTGAAGGTCTCTTCCAACCTGGTTTGGTTTATTCTAGTTTATTCTATTTTATTCTTAGGTGCTGCTCTGGTGTAAAACTGGAATTAGTGTGCTTAGGCTCAGCCCTACAAACTGGTCTCTCAAATGCTCTATAAAACACAGCACTACCTCATACAAATCCAGCTACTTGTAACCTGTCCTCATGCAGCAAGAAACCATTCTCTCTATCCCCTTTGTTACTCCCTGCCCTGCAGCAGTGCTAACAAGAGAATGGAAACTGCCAGCACTCAGCCAGAGCCCAAGGTGTCCTCAGCTATCTCTCAGGGCCGGGTGGTGGGACCAGAGGCAGGCTCTGTCTGCCAGCAGGGCTCCCTGGCTGGCCAGAGGGAGCAGCCCCTGCTGCATCTCAGGATGAGTGGCTCCACACTGACCACTGCAGCTGCATGGTGCTCCCAGGAGAGATGCTCCTTAAGCTAAGGCATGGCACTGGAGTGAGGACAAATGTGTCTGGGCTGGATGTGACTTCATTCACACTGGTTATGAAAGGAAGGTTCTCTAATAAAGTTTTTGAAGAGCAGCCAAGGTGATGAAAGGGGCAAAGAAACCTGGAATGCTTTTCAGAGTGGAACATGGTGTGGGTTTGGGAGCATTTATTGATTAAGGCTGAGAGCTGGCCTTGTTCAGCCTGGAGAAGGGAAGGCTCAGGGCAGGCCTTACCACCACGGACCAGTACATAAGGGGAGGCTGTGGATGTGCTCTACCTGGACCTCAGCAAGGCCTTTGACACCGTCCCCCACAGCAAACTCCTGGCCAAGCTGTCAGCCCCTGGCTGGGACAGCAGCTCTCTGAGCTGGGTTAGGAACTGGCTGGAGGCTGAGCCCAGAGAGTGGTGGTGAATGGTGCCACAGCCAGCTGGCAGCCAGGCACCAGTGGTGTGCCCCAGGGAGCAGTGCTGGGCCCTGTGCTCTTTAACATCTTCACTGATGATCTGGATGAGGGCATTGAGTCCATCAGCAGTAAATTTGCAGATGACACCAAGCTGGGGGCAGGAGTTGATCTGCTGGAGGGTGGAGAGGCTCTGCAAGGGACCTGGACAGGCTGGACAGATGGGCAGAGGCCAAGGGCAGGAGATTGAACACATCCAAGTGCCAGGTGCTGCACATTGGCCACAACAACCCCAGGCAGTGCTACAGGCTGGGGGCAGAGTGGCTGAGAGCAGCCAGGCAGAGAGGGACCTGGGGGTGCTGGTCGATGGTAGGCTGAACATGAGCCTGCAGTGTGCCCAGGCAGCCAAGAGGGCCAATGGCATCCTGGCCTGCATCAGGCAGAGTGTGGCCAGCAGGAGCTGGGAGGTCATTCTGCCCCTGTGCTCAGCACTGGTTAGGCCACACCTTGAGTCCTGTGTCCAGTTCTGGGCCCCTCAGTTTAGGAAGGAGGTTGAGATGCTGGAAAGTGTCCAGAGAAGGGCAATGAAGTTGGGCAGAGGTCTGGAGCACAGCCCTGTGAGGAGAGGCTGAGGGAGCTGGGGTTGCTTAGCCTGAAGAAGAGGAGACTCAGGGGAGACCTCATTGCTCTCTACAACTACCTGAAGGGAGGTTGTAGCCAGGCAGAGGTTGGTCTCTTCTCCCAGGCAGCCAGCACCAGAACAAGAGGACACAGTCTCAAGCTGTGCCAGGGGAGGTTTAGGCTGGAGGTCAGGAGGAAGTTCTACACAGAGAGAGTGATTGCCCATTGGGATGTGCTGCCCAGGGAGGTGGTGGAGTCACCATCACTGGAGGTGTTCAGGAGGAGACTTGATGGGGTGCTTGGTGCCATGGGTTAGTTGTTTAGGTGGTGTTGGGTCATAGATTGGACTCAATGATCTTGAAGGTCTCTTCCAACCTGGTTTGTTCTATTCTATTTTCTATTCTATTCTAGTCTAGTCTAGTCTAGTCTAGTCTATAAAGGAAGGCTGCCAGGAGGATGGAGACTCCCTGTGTCCAAGGAGCCCCATGGAAAGGACAAGGGGGGGATGGGGACAAGGCACTGCTGGGGACATTCCCATGGGGCTGCAGGAGAGAATGTTTGCCCCTGAGAGCAGTCAGAGACTGGAATCATCTCCCAGGGGCAGCAGGGGAGTCCCCTCCATGGGGCAGTTGGAAGGCTCAGCTTGGCAGGGTGCTGGGCCAGCTCCTTTCAGCTCTGC